>NC_040085.1:81747595-82050626 GCF_003369695.1 Bos indicus x Bos taurus | reverse complement strand
CTGGATTTTCTGGGGAAGGTGGGGGTGAGTATTGAGTGGGTGGGTGGTATGGGGTGGGGGTGGGAGAGAAAGAGGGACTTTCTGAATCACCTGATTTCTGCCTCCAATTCCTGTTTAATTCCAAGCCAGAACCCACCTCGAAACGTCTCAAAAGCCAAATGCTCCTAAAAATTGCATTCAACACTATCCCTTCCAGCCTCGCGCCTGCTGGCAAGGTGAAGCAGATGGCTCTTATTGATTAATTTATTTATTTGGAAGGGGCTCCTCGAAGTAAGGAAATTCCAGCGAGACAGAAAGCCTAGACCAGAACTGCCATGACAATCACAAGCAGACAATTAGAGACAGGCAGGTTAAAAGACACTGCGGCGAAGCCCCAGGAACCCGGGCATTTTCCATCTTTCTCCCATCCAGCCTCCATGTCAGCCATGCATTTATGAAGAACTACCTCATTTGGTTCAACCTTCTGTGGTATTCAAGGGTTTGTGTGAGCTCTGTAGAGCCTGCTTTGTCAAAGGGGCTTCACAAACCAAACAGGCCTCTGACTTGGTTCTTATCCTGAAGCCCTCATTATACAGACAGACCCAACAGAAATTCCCACTGCCTTAACGCCCAGTACAGAAAGTCCTCTTTAATAAACATACACCATTTTTCAGTGGAACAGCCTCAAGGTGTCAAAAGTACATAAAGGTCTGAAAGCTGAAACCCTAGATAAACAGTATGCTGAAATATATTTAGCAGAAAATATTGAAAGCCACAGGAAAAATATGTTCTCTTCCTGGGATGTTAACGAAGGTTTAGATTCAGGAAACCTTCAGGAAATAGCGAGTTGGGTTGAGAAGGAATACTGCTCAATGTAAATAAATCACTAAACCTCCTTGGCCTCCACAGGCCTTTGCTGGAATGGAGTATTTCATTTTTTCCCCCCATTAAACAGGCCACCCGGAGAGTTGGTATTACAGATCTGAACTTGTACCAAATCTGAGTGTGCTATTTTGTTTCTGTACATTGAATCAGACGGTGTTTCAAACAGAAGCTTGGGCAAAATGGGGGTGGGGGGGAAGCAGCCAACCAGACAGGCGCACCCTCACTCTCAGCATAAATCAAAGACCTGTTCCACCTCCTATCACCCAACGTCTTGTCTCTGACAGTGACATACCCTCTGTTTTTGTTGCCTAGGGTGATGTCATGCTCATTCTAAAGCCCAAGAGTTCTAAGGGACTGGGTTGCCTCTGCTGCAATAGGATGCCTTCAGAAAGACCCAAGATTTCCTGAAGTCTCTGGGTAGGTAGGGAGAACAAGGAAAGGAACGGGCACCCAACTCTCCCCAAGATGGATGCTCCATGATGTAAGTGGCTGGCTAAAATATCTGGCATCGTTGCCGGTTTAAGTTGCCAGCCAAATATTATTAAAAAGATAAAATAATACACGCAACTGTGCAGAAGGCAGGACTGGTGTGTTTACATCCGGGTTGTGATGACTCAAAAGACTTGGACTTGCTGAAAAGCTCTATTAAAAACACAGCTTTGTGAGCTCCCCCACCCCGCCCCGCCAGGGAGCAGAAGGAAGCAGGAGAGGGGTGGCGATTGTTTGGGTGGGAGGTGGGGGGTTTGGAGGGTATGGTGACCTGCCCAGGGGATGGTTAAGGAGGCCCGTGGGGCTGCCGGTGGCACTGAAGGCCAGGGAAGTGCTCAGAGGCTCACGAAGCTCGGCACCAGAGCGGGGAGGGTTAACCTTTTTTTCCAGAACATTGATTTCACCATCTCACCGACTCGCGGGAGGCGGGGCGGGAGCGCGGAGCGAGAGCCTGCCGCGCCGCGAGGAGGCTGCGGATCACAAGGCCATTCTGATAGCCTCCCGTCCCCATGGCAACCGCAACGGCATTTATCAGTTCCTTCTGCGCACAGGCACAGCGAAATCTGCATTGCACATGGCAGGCTTCCAGCATCCCGAATGAAAGAGCACTTTGAACGGCTGCCAGGTTTGGGAAGGAGCAGAGCTGTCAGGGCTGCTTAGAGCTGGCAGTTTATACCGGGGAGGCTCTCGCTTCCCAGAATCCTTCGGGCCTGGCGCGCTGCCAAGTGCTTAGCGGAAGCTAAAAAGTAACTCGTTCCCCTCCCCCTCCCCGCGCTCCCTCCCCCCCTCCACGCCATTCACCGCAGCAGCGCTCTCAAAAATTTTCCACATGTCCTGTGTCACCCAGTGCAGCCTGTACAATGAAAACCAGAACGCCGGCTCCCCATGGCCGGTCTTTTATTAATCACTGGGGGAGGGAGGCCAGGCTGGGATCAAGACACTTTACAGTCTGGAGCACCAGGTCTCCTCTGTACCTGCCAGAACCCACTGGGTGTGAACCTGTGTGCGGTGTGCGTGTGTGCATGTGCCTTTTTTCGGCCTGAAAAATACATTAATAAAAATAAAAGCAGCTCCAGGACTGTAGACACCCTGAGTAGAGCTTGTAGACACCCTGAGTATGGGACCGCCCCCCGCCCCGTAGGGTGGTTGGGGTGGGGGGTGCGGGTTTTGGTTGGGTGCTTCTCAGCTTTCATTTAGGTTGGGGAATTGAGGTCATGCAGGCAGCGTTGTTCAGATCCAGCCTTTCCAAGAGCCTTGGGGAAGAGGGTTGTTATTGAGAGCGGAGTCTTTTCCGGAGCTTTCCTCGAATCTCGGGTGTCCGCGGTGAGAGCTCTGAGACCACCGATGGGAAGGAAGCTGGGAGATGATTTTCAATGGAAAGTTTACCCGATAAGTTCTGACTGTCAGGCACAGCCCAGAGCACAAGGGCTTCTACTAGCAGAAGCCGCAAATTGGCAAAGCATTCACTGTGCTGAATCTTTTTTTTTTTTAATCATAATCTACACTGAGATCAAGGGCTTGGGCTTTATTTTCCAGCACAAATAGAACGAAAATTGTCTGCTGCTTAGGCGGTTGGATAGAGTTCAGGAAAACTATGTCTGGCATTAATTCCAAAGTGGAGGTTTTGGTTCAAGCGAGGCCCATTAATTTCAGTAAACTGTTTTCACTAGTCCAGACCCTGCTGTGCAAGGACTATTTATTACCTTTTGCTAACCTGATGTCTTCAGAGTTGTAAAGCAAAGGGGAAAAAAAATCCAGGGAGGAGACATCTATATCTTGAATCAAATGGGTTCTGCACCTTGCCTTTGGGGGCCATGTTTTATGGGGCATTTTCTGTCCCTGATTTTTCTTAATCAGACTTTTTCTTTTAAATCCATCTTGCAATGAATTTGAGGGAGAAAAAAAATCCTGATGGAGAGGATCCTGGCGAAAGCAAGTATCTGTCTCCTGCCTCCTTCAGAAGGGTACCTCCCAGCCACAGGGATGTTTTGTGTGTCTGTCCCGGGCTTCCAGGCTGCAGGTCCAGTGCAAAGCCCTGCCATGAGTCACCCTGACCATCCGGTCTAAAATACACCAAGACAGTCAATTTTGGCGTTTGTTCTCCCTAGGAATTTTACTAGCTGCCTTAGAAAAGCACATAAATTGCTTCCCCCTCCTCTTTTTTCCATGCCTCCTCTCTTCATTCCCACCCCTCCCCAGTCCATGTTGATGTCATTTCAAAGGCAAGGATGAAAAGGGGGGGATTTGTCAGGCGGTCAGGTTTGTGAATGTGTCTTTCCAGCCCCCAACACACACACACACACACACACACACACACACACACACACACACACACACACACACACAGAGGTTTGTGAATGTCTTTCCCGCCTCCAACACACACACACACCTGAGAATGTTAATCAGAATTAAAAGCTAGTCAGTACTATTAAAGCATCAAACATGAAGACTTAGAGAAGGAGGGGGCTTATGAGGGGTAGAGGCAGTGGAATGGAATATACGGAATATAATTCAGTCCTCTGCGCCGACTTGTTAAAATAAAGGAGGGGAAAGGTAGCACCAGTTTGGTTAGCTTGTCAAATGTCAGAATTTCTGGTCTTTTCCTTTTAACTACTCTCCCCATTCGCAACCCCCGCCCCGCCCCGCCCCAACACAGTCGAGTTTTGTGCCTTTCCCAAGTGTGATTAATCTCTGGCAGAGGCCAGAAACAGGAGTAGATTTCTTGGCTGCCCGTTCTGATAAACAGTCTGTTCTTGGGAAGAGTAGGTGAAAGTGGCGTAAGGGAGGGAGTGGGGGTGGTGATCTGCGGGCCTTGTTGGGGGGTTGGGGGCAGGGGGAGGAGGGGAGGGGAGGGGGCTCTGTAGTCCCGCCCTCCCGGCAAATGCAATTGCCCTTCCTTTGGAGCGCGTGGTTTGGGGGTGGGTCAGGTTTCCTGGCTTTCAGAATGTGCGCAGACACTGGGCCCATTCTTGCTGCCAGTTCACGGCGTCCAGGAAACGTCGGAGGGACACCGAGGGCTCGGGGAGGGGTTGGAGAGCGCTCCGGAAAGGGAGGGGACGGGAGCCCGCGTGCCTGAGGATTCAGACCCCAGGTCGGATGCTCCGGCGCGGCCGACCGCGGGCTCCTACGCTGGGAGCCGCCCAGCGGGGAAACCGAGGCAGCCACCGGGAAGTCTCGGGGTGGGGAGAGGGGGCGGCGGCGGTAGAAGTATTGTAAAGCGAAACTGGGAGAGCCAGAAGATGTTCACAGCAAAGAGAGGGGCTATTTCGCGGCCTCGAAGGCCGCTGGTATGGAAACTCCATAGGCAAGAACACTGGCTGTGGGTTTTGCAGCGGGTTCATTGTGTGGGCAACCAGGCAGCGAGCGGCGATATGAAAACGTGGGGAGGGGAAAAGTCTTGGGCTGAAGGGAAATCAGTGCCGAGAAGGCTGCGCGCGGCTGGGAAATGTCACCAAGGAGAGTGCAGTGGCACCGAATAAATGATGAATAATCGGCTACCTTTTGGGAAAGGAGTGTAGTGTAAAATTATTAACAAAAGCGAGAAACCCGCGTCTTCTCAGCCTGAAAAGCAAACCCTCACCTCCTGCCTCTCCTCTCCAACACACACACACACCCCACCCCACGTCTACCCTGCATCCAAGCCGCCTCGGCTAGGCTCGTTTTCCTTTGGATTTAATTACATGAAAATGCTGAACAAAAAACCTGTAATTACACCCTTAGTCCCTGCCACTCAGGCCCAGCACACTTCCTGCTTAGTTTTGTTTTTTAAAGAAGAGGTCATTGCCTCTTTTCATTTCAAATTGACCAAAACAAAAAAGTAAAAGCCCCCAATAAATCCCAACTGCCGCGAGCTTCGGCAGCATCAGGAACTGGGAATGGGAAATCCTTGTTGGTCTGGGAGAGATGAGGAGACAGCCTACCCTGGCCATTGTCTCCTCCTATTTTTTAGGTCCAGAGGCAGTCACTGTTTGTCCATCAGCCCAGAAAAACAGAGATGCTGAGCTGGGGGACGACTGAAGAGTATGGATCAGGCCTCAATTCTTCTATTTTACCTAGAAAGATTTAGTGCTGGAAAGGAGATTCCTGACAATGGCTTGACTTTCTACACCCCTAGGTATTAAAATAGAGATACTCACTGTAAGCCCCCAAAGTTTGGAAAACAGGTAATATCGACATTTGGCAGATGAGGAAACTGGGCCTCGAGAAATAAACAGATTGCTGTATGTCAGTCATGTGGCTGGTGGGAGTGTGTTGTACAAGCACTGTCTCTGATGACTTTGGGGCTTTTTCTTCAGGAAAACTAAGACACCTAGGAGTAAATGGAAGCTTCTAGATTCTGGGCTAGAGTCAGTCTGTTTTCATTCATCATTAGATTCCTAGGGCTGAGAAAGTATTCTCTAAATAGTTGAGTAACCTAATGAATGGCAATGGAAGGGCACACGTTGAGGAGCTAGGAGATGGAAACCCACTAGGCCCTCTGGCACCCAAGTTTCAGCTTTGAAACAAAATGTAAGTGATGAGAATAGCTTCACACTCATCCAGACACGCCAGGCTTGAATCCTCTGGGTCTGGCCAGAGAGGGAAGTTGAGGTTATCCAGATGGCGGTCCTCTAGATGCGTCAGGGTTGAGGGCTATCTTATTCCCTTGATTTCCAGCTCCTGTGGTACCTATGCCAGGCTTGATTATCAAGGTACAGGCCTCTCCTATGCTAGAAGTGCTTTGAGGAGTAGCCTGCCATAGTCATCAAGCGGCCCCCCCAGACCAAGTACAGGACAGTACCTATTGGGTGGCTGCACACAGAGTCCGTATTACCTGAATCTGGTGAAAGCAAAGGTTTGTTACTTGACGTCCGGGTTTGGAAAGAGGTTACTCTCACCATTAAGTGGATCTTCTCCACTTCCTTCTTTCATCATGCAGCCTGGGGGTCCTTCTCAGGTGTGGACATTTAAAATCTATCAATAGCTATCCTCAGTAAGGGGAACTCAGTAAGTTCCTAAATACTTCAGCATGTGGTACAGCTTCAGATTTTCCTCCATCACCTCTACCTAGAGGCAGGGTATAGAATACCCAGGAAGGTCTCAGGGGATGCCTGGGAATCATGGCTACACAATTTTGCTCAAAGATGAATGGTGACTGATTTTAACTCCCCCAGAACTAGTGCTAATTTATGCATAATCTCCCATCTACGGGCACAGTGGTGGCATTCTTCACCTGGAAATTTCTGCAGGAGAGACATTTTAACCTTCTTGCAGTTTCTTACAGACAGGTAGGGTACCCCCACCCCCACCCTCCAAAAAAGGCTGGCACCACTGGATCAGAAGAAGGAACACTGGATTTAGAGCCAGAGAACCTGGTTTTCAATAATTCTAGACTAGCTCTGGATGTGCTTTCCTGACCTACACAGGAGTGTTGAAAGTAACACCTAAGTCACAAGGCTGGTGTGGTGATTGGTGAGATAATGTCTGGGAAGGCATTTCAGAGCTCTCAACAACTGCTGGTCATTCTATTGTTCATAATCGCTTCCATTTTATTAAGTACATTATAATATTTATCTTCCACACAGGCCAGTGAGACCAATTATACCCCTTTTACGGACTAAGAAATACAGGGTCAGGTGATCTGGCCAAGGTCACAGAGCTATTTAGGGTCAGCCAAGTTCAAGTGGAACATCATAATGTTAAGTATATACTAAATGCTAAGCGCCTCCTCTTTCTCTCTCCCGAGTTGCAGGTTGAACCGCCTAGCTAAGCAAGATGAGTCCAAATACTTGGCGATGTTCCTAGCCCATGCACCCCAACCGAGGACAGCACTGATGGCTGCCCTTGGTACCAGACTTGACCGAGGACAGTGAGGCCGCCGCGAGGGCTTCCCGCTCTGACGCCCCGCCTTCTGGCAGCCCCAGGGCAGGAAAGCGCCGGCGACGACGGGTCTCCGAAGCCCGGTGGTGGAAACCCCCGGTATCTGGTGTGGGCCGGTGGGAACCCGCGGGCACGCTGGCTCCCTGCTCAGGCCCCGGGCGCACGCGGGATGGGGCGGGAGGGTCTGAGCACCTGTGGTCCTGACCGCCCGCCGCCCGCCTCTCCGCCACTTTCGCCCTCCAAGCCCCCCTTCCCGATTTACCCCACTCCTTGGTGTGTGGGTGTTTGTTTTAACCCAAACGGATCGGTGAATAGCACCCTTGTCTGGCGCTTTCCTCCTCCCCAACCTCTAGAGCTGGTCCCTGAAAGGCTCATTCCAGGGTTCCTTGATTTTGGGGACCTGAAAAAACACGCGCTTTTGCTAAAGCCAGCGTTGCGCCCCCCCCCCCCCCCCGCCCCGTGCCCTGGCACACTGGCCAGGAGAGGAAGCGGGGAGGAGGCAGGAACCAGACGCGACTCCCCCGCCCCGCGCCTTTCTTCTCTTCCCTGCTCCCCGCCCCTTCAGGAAGAAAGCAGTCAAGAGATCTGATCGCTCGTTGCGGCCGCCGCGCCAGCACCAAGCACTACGTCCTCCTCTCCCTTCCACCCAGTTTTGCACGGAGCGCCCGGCTGCCCGCGCGCCTGGGGCTGGGCAGGTCCCGGCGGGCGGTGCAGCCTCCCCTCCCCCCGGGGCTCTTCGCGAATCACGTTGTTCCTGGGATTTCACGATCTAGTGGCTCTTGCGTAACCCTATGCCCTGGCCTAAATTAACTTTTTTTTTTTTTTTAAATACCAGGATTAATGCTTTAGGAAAAGGCAAATACTTCCGTCACGGAACCGGCCTGGGAGTACATGTATAAATCACCGTGCTGACCCGATTCCCTCTCCTCCAGCCCCCGGGGTTGAGGGTGGGGGTTCCTGGCCTGGGGATGGGGGGCGCCCAGCCCACACGTTTGTTTTCATCTACTTCGAGGCGGCTCTAGCGGGCCGAAGAAATGGGTCCTGCTGACTGCTGGCTTGAGTGTTACCAAAAAAGGCCTTTCTCTTGCCTGAGAGCTTGGCCCGCACTTTGCAGTGGGGTGACGCGAGGTTCAGCCCGGGCCTCCTCGGCCGAGCCAGCTGGCTGCAGGATGCCAGGACAGGGTCTCCCCCTCTCCCCTGACTCTGCCACAAACCAGCGGGGGCGCGGACAGGAGGAGACTGCAGGGAGCTTCGAGGTGCATGGATCCAGCTGCAACCTTCTCACCTCTAGCGGAGGTGTCGCCTCCGGAAAGGCCAAGTGGAGAGCTGACCTTTTGCTCCAGTTTTAAAGCTGGGTCCTCCGAGGATGCCAGCTCAGATGCCAAGCTGCGGGTGGTGTGAGGGGACCAGCCACAGTTGGAACTTTGGGAAATTGCAGGAGTTTCCCCTTGCGCCAGATTGACCCCTGACTTGGCCAGTCTCCAAGACACTCCCCGCCCCCCAACCATTCTGTCCCAGCTGTGGGTCTCTCCACCTAGTGTCTTAGGTAGAAGCCCCCCTTCCCTCACCTTGCTCAATTACTTCCCATTGTGGAGGCAATATTGTCACATGCAATTCTCCAAGGGAAATTTCTCTCCAAAATATTGATACTCTTGCCTCTCACAATCACTGACACATCCCCAAACAGGGCTATCTCAAGTGGTTAAGATGAAATTTATCACCTTCAGTGATGATGATTCTTTGAGGGGAAAGGTATCGAGAGAGCTATGCCTTTTAAATTAAAGGATTACAAGACTGTAATGGAAGTTTGTTTAAATGCATGTTTATTTCTAACTTGGTGTGTCTGAGGATACCCGGCATATATGTGTGTGTGTGTGTATCTTCTTTAGTAACAGCAAAGGCAGACAAGGAGATGGAGGCATATGTGTGTGCATACCAAACATAGCACTATGACACAGAATCCGACTTGCTTTCTCTAGCAGCCTGGCTAGAGGGTTAGGGCTAAGTTGCTTTCTTCAGTATTTTTTGGTTTAATAATGGGATAGGCTGAATAAGTATAAAGGCATAGATTAACTAGCCAAGCTAAAGCTAAGCAGCCTGGAGCCCCAGGCTGGTGGGAATGTCACTCTATTTCCTAGCCCTGTGTTTTGACTCACTCCAGGGTAGCTGTGGTGTGGGGAGGGTTGAAGTCTGGGAGGGTGAGGCAATGCTTCCAGCAGCTCTTTACAGAGGAATCACTGCCGGGAGCCAGCGGCCTGCGAAAGTTTATTATTGTTGGGGACTGCACAGTGAGCTCACTGTTGTGCAGAAACAGAAATCTGACTGCTTTTGAGATGAAAGAGGGGCTCCCTAGGGCTCTTCCTTCCCCCTTTCTCCCTATTCTTAAAAATTCACCTTCTTTTGCACCCTAGGACCCCAGAATGAGTGGAATATCAGGGTGCTGGGGAGGGCTGAATGGGGGAAAACAGGTTCTGAAGGTCAAGCGTCAAAATCAAAATACTTCTTGTTGCTTCAGCTGAACTTTTTTTTTTTACAATCAGTAGTACTAGTAGTGATAAAAGCAGGGATCCTTATGTTCTATGTAATTTACAAAGTATTTCTATACCTTAATCAGCAATAGTACCATCAATATCAATACTAACCAGCACTTACAGTTTCCTGTATACCTGACACTGTTCCACACACTGTGTGGCGTATTTATGCTACAGTCTCTGGCAGTGGCAGGTCCACAGCTTCTATGGAAGAAGTAAATGGCACAATCTATTTGGAAGGGGATGGTGCCCTGCAGTTATGAAGATGTATTTGCATAGCACTTTACATGAGAATTGTATGTAACAAACTGGGGGTGGGGGGCACACTGATGGAAATTTTAAGCACTCCAAAATACCACTGAGAACCTAAACTTGTCAAAAGCAGCATTCAAAACAGATTTACAGTATTCAGATCCCAGTTCTGTCTCTCATGGATGTGTGACCTTGGACAAGTTATTTAACCTCCTTGTTTTCTGAGCTTGTAAAACACAGTTAGTAGTAGAATCTACCTTGTAGATAATATTGAAGGTTTAATGATAATATAAGTAAACCACCTAACAGTGTCTGACCCACAGCAAGTCAAAATGAGTTATAACAAGAAGTAAAATAACAGCTCAAACATTCCTAATTAAGTTGGGAGCTCGGATCCCATTTTACAGATGGAAAACAGAGGTTATGTTAGGCTAAGTAATAGCTCAAGGTCACACAGCCAGTAAGAGAAAATTCGAAGTGTGTCAGACTCCAAAATCTGAAATTCCATTACATGGCCACCCTTCTCCAGCCTTGCCCAGGACTACCTTAGTCTTCATAGAGAAAAAAAAAAATTTTAAGTAGACCCGATACTTGAAAGAATCAGTGGAAATGCCCCTTTGACCATCATATCTGTTTCGCAATAAACACTAATGATGAGACGTGATCTTGTAACCGAAAAGAAATCATGACCTTGCTCAGCGTTCTGGGGCCCTATGGAATGAAATCACAGCACAGAGAAAAGAATTTTGAAAACGGCGGCGGTGTTTTACAAAGCTCTACCGATATTATTAAATGGCTGTCCCCACCTTCTTTTTATCAAACCGGGGAAAACCACTCACCTGTTTGGTCTCTCCAGCACCTCCCCCTCCCTGCCCCCAACTGCAGCTGTGCGCAGCCAGTAGACTGTTTTCCTTAAAGGCCTCCGGGGGTGCTCGTAGCTTCTTTAGACATTCAGCCAAAATTTTTAAAGAGTGCGGCTTGGGGGGAGGGGTATCTCACCCTGAATTCATTTTAGCTCCGTCGTTGAAGCTCAGGTTCCTATACCAGGGCACAAAAACAAAAGCGAAAAGGCAGTTTCTGGAAAATTGGAGAACAGCTAGTTTTGCAGGTGCTTCGGCATCAGGGGTAGTAATGAGTGTAACATTCACACGGGGGGGGGGGCGTGGATGGGGGGAAAGAGGTTTGATTGCAGATGAAATATGCAAATTTTATATTATGAAATTCACAGCGAAAAAAACCTTGAGACAGGACATATTTAAATTCACTGTCCGGGGGGTGGGGTGGGTGGCGGCGGGGATGGGGTGGGGAGCGGGATCGGAAGCGACGCTCGTGGTTTTGAAAAGCGTTTTAAACTTGGGAAAGCCGGACGGGGAAAGGAAAGGTCATCGTCTGTTTTAATTTCCAACACCCCCCTCCCCGCCCCAGCCCTGGACTTCCAGTATCAGCTCGCCGGGCCTCAGCTGTTGTACACACACACACACACGCGCGCGCGCAAGGCCGGGGGGGAGGGGAGGGCGGCGGCGCGGAGGAGGGGCCAACTGGGAGGAATCTGGGCGGCCTGCCGCGCATGCGCTTTTCCAAGCAACAAGTGGGCTCCACGGAGGAAGTGTAAAGGGGAGGGGCGGCGCGGGGTGGGGGGAGAACTGGTGCAGAGCGCGGTGGTGACGTCAGCGCTCCGCCCGGGCGGCATCCCGCGCGGCCAAGCCCGGGACAGCGCGAGCCGCAGCGCGAGCGGGAGCGCCGCGCCGCGCCTCCGGAACGTAGAGTTTTAACAATCACAACCCCACATTCCGGGCGAGCGCTAGCGGGGAAAGGGATGCGACCCGGGCCGAGGCGCCGCGCGAGCGCCCTGCAGCCAACGTGAGCGCCGCCAGCTGCGGGGAGCCCCCCGGCGCCGCCGGCCAGGCCCGGGGCGGGCGGGCGGGTGGGTGGAGGGGCTGGGGTCGGCGGCGGGAGCCTGCTGGCGTGCACGCCTTCTCTCCTCGGCTCTCGTGCGTCCTGGAAGCAGTGACCGCGGCGGCTGCACTCGCGGCCGTGCACGCCCAGCCGCCGCCAGCGGAACGGCCGGCCGACCTCTGCGGAGGGGGAGAAGCGCCTCGCGGCTGCCAGCTCCTCCCCCGACCCTCCGGGGAAGCCGCGACTTCAGCAAGATTGGACCCGAGCGCCGGGTGGCACTGCACCCTCTAGCCTTCGTCCCGGGGAGCCTGGAGGGGAGAGGACGCAGGTCGTAGGGGGTTCCCCCCCCCCACACCCCGCCAACCAGGGGAGAGGAAGAGACAACCCCTTGCGAGCTTCCACGCACCAGCTTATACTCCGGGGAGGGGGCCAAGAGCCAACGGCCGCCAGCACCCGGCCACCCTCGCCCCCTCCCCCGCCCCGGGCCCGGAGCTTCCAGTCTGGGTCCGCGACACCAGGAAGAAGGCGCCGGAGCTCACCTCGCGACGAGACAGCCGCAGTAGGAGGAGGTGGGGGCGAGGAGCCGGGCTGCACTCTTCTGCCGCCCGGGCGGTGGAGTCGCCGGCGGTGGACATTCGCGCTCGCTCCAGCCCCTGGGGCAGAACTTTCTCGCCCCCCCCACCCCCCGCTTCCTCCCCCCGCAGCCGGACTCCTGCCCTAGCCGGCCGGCCCTCCGGGAGGAGCAGGCGCCGCGGAGACAGCTCGGCCGGGGGAGGGGGCCTCCCTTCCCCAGGGTCGGCATCATGTCGGCGGCGCAGGTGTCCTCGTCTCGGAGACAGTCTTGCTACCTGTGCGATCTGCCCCGCATGCCCTGGGCCATGATCTGGGACTTCTCGGAACCCGTATGCCGCGGTTGCGTCAACTACGAGGGCGCCGATCGCATCGAGTTTGTAATTGAGACAGCGCGCCAGCTGAAACGGGCGCACGGCTGCTTCCAGGACGGCCGCTCCCCCGGGCCGCCGCCGCCCGTCGGGGTCAAGACGGTGGCTCTGTCGGCTAAGGAGGCGGCGGCGGCAGCTGCAGCGGCTGCGGCCGCCGCGCAACAACAGCAGCAACAGCAGCAGCAGCAGCAGCAGCTCAACCACGTCGATGGTTCCAGCAAGGCTGCGGTTCTGGCGGCCCCGTCCGGCCTGGAGCGCTATGGCCTGAGCGCGGCCGCCGCGGCCGCGGTGGAACAACGCAGCCGCTTCGAGTACCCGCCACCGCCCGTGAGCCTGGGGAGCAGCAGCCACGCCGCGCGGCTGCCCAACGGCCTGGGGGGCCCCAACGGCTTCCCCAAGCCCAACCCGGAGGAGGGACCCCCGGAGCTGAACCGCCAGAGCCCCAACTCTTCTTCGGCGGCGGCATCGGTGGCGTCTCGGCGCGGGACGCACGGCGGGTTAGTGGCAGGGCTGCCTAACCCAGGGGGTGGCGGAGGCCCCCAGCTCACCGTACCCCCCAACCTGCTACCGCAGACGCTGCTTAACGGCCCAGCCAGCGCTCCGGTGCTGCCTCCGCCGCCGCCTCACGCCCTGGGCAGCCGTGGGCCCCCGACGCCTGCGCCCCCAGGGGCCCCCGGGGGCCCCGCTTGCCTCGGGGGTGCCCCCGGCGTTTCGGTCGCCTCGTCCTCCGCGGCGTCCTCGACCTCGTCGTCGGTGGCCGAGGTGGGCGTGGGTGCTGGCGGCAAGAGGCCCGGCTCGGTGTCGAGCACCGACCAGGAACGCGAGCTGAAGGAGAAGCAGCGGAACGCCGAGGCTCTGGCGGAGCTGAGCGAGAGCCTGCGCAACCGCGCGGAGGAGTGGGCCAACAAGCCCAAGATGGTCCGCGACACGCTGCTCACGCTGGCCGGCTGCACGCCCTACGAGGTGCGCTTCAAGAAGGACCACTCGCTGCTGGGCCGCGTCTTCGCCTTCGACGCCGTCTCCAAGCCCGGTATGGACTACGAGTTGAAGCTGTTCATTGAGTACCCCACGGGCTCGGGCAACGTGTACTCCAGCGCCTCCGGGGTGGCCAAGCAGATGTACCAGGACTGTATGAAGGACTTTGGCCGGGGTCTGTCCTCTGGCTTCAAGTACTTGGAGTATGAGAAGAAGCACGGCTCCGGGGACTGGCGCCTCCTTGGAGACCTGCTTCCCGAGGCCGTGCGCTTCTTTAAGGAGGGCGTGCCCGGCGCCGACATGCTGCCCCAGCCCTACCTGGACGCCAGCTGCCCCATGCTGCCCACGGCCCTGGTGAGTCTAAGCCGCGCCCCCAGCGCACCCCCGGGGACCGGGGCCCTGCCGCCCGCCACCCCCTCGGGCCGGGGCGCAGCCGCCAGCCTGCGCAAGAGGAAGGCGTCCCCCGAGCCCCCGGACTCCGCCGAGGGCGCGCTAAAGCTGGGCGAGGAGCAGCAGAGGCAGCAGTGGATGGCGAATCAGAGCGAGGCCCTCAAGCTCACCATGTCGGCCGGGGGCTTCGCGGCGCCGGGGCACGCGGCAGGGGGGCCGCCCCCGCCGCCCCCACCCCTGGGACCCCATTCCAACCGGACCACCCCGCCAGAGTCAGCCCCTCAGAACGGTCCGTCGCCCATGGCCGCCCTCATGTCGGTGGCAGACACTCTGGGCACGGCGCACTCGCCCAAGGACGGCAGTTCGGTGCACTCCACCACGGCCTCCGCGCGGCGCAACAGCAGCAGCCCGGTGTCACCGGCCTCCGTACCCGGGCAGCGCCGCCTGACGTCGCGGAACGGGGACCTGAATTTACAGGTGGCGCCCCCGCCGCCTAGCACCCACCCGGGCATGGACCAAGTGCATCCCCAAAACATTCCGGATTCCCCTATGGCCAACAGCGGGCCCCTCTGCTGTACCATTTGCCACGAACGTTTGGAGGACACGCATTTCGTCCAGTGCCCCTCCGTTCCCAGCCACAAATTCTGCTTCCCTTGCTCTAGAGAGAGTATCAAGGCCCAGGGGGCTACCGGCGAGGTGTACTGCCCCAGCGGAGAGAAATGCCCCCTAGTTGGGTCGAATGTACCTTGGGCCTTCATGCAGGGCGAAATCGCGACGATCTTAGCTGGGGATGTTAAAGTGAAAAAGGAGAGAGACCCTTGAACCAGAAGATAACCACCCCTTTTGCCCCAGACCAGCTCCTCCTGTCCAGAGGGCCCCTTCCCCAACCCCTTGACCGCCCCCCTCACCCCTTCGCGCCCAAGATGTAGAATTGTGAATATAACAAACTGCAAAAAGTTAGTCTTATGTATAGACATTATTTTCGTTGTATGTTTCTATATTTTGAAACAAAGGTATGTTAACTTCTTCATTTGAAGGATAAGCTGGTTTGTGTTAAGTATAATAATTGGTTGGGTCATTTGCATCATATTCGTTAGCATTTATTGGTGGCAGAGTGTTTGCCTAGGTACAGAAGTAATAGCCCTTAGCAACGACTGCTGCTGGTGTGTATTTTTGTAAATGTTATGCACTCACTGAAAGGAAAAAAAACACACAAAAGAAAGTGACTTTTTTTTTTTTTTTTGCCAAGGCCAGTGTTGCTGCCTAAAAAAAAATGATGCTATAAAATGGTGAGAGCTTCTTTCTGAACAGCCCCAAGTGTTGGAGTCTTCACTTTATTTTGTTCAGTTTTGTTCTGGTTTTTTTTTTGTTTTTGTTTTTGTTTTTGTTTTCTGTTTCCTTTGCAAAATGGTAAGGGGGGTGTTGGGGGTGGGTGGGTGTTTTTTGTTGCAAGTTGGTGAGGGAAAATGTTTTTTGGTTTGTTTCTACTGACCTGAATGTGTTGGATCTTCACGTGTTGTTTTGTTTTTGCTTTATTGATGCACGGATGCTTTTTGAACAGTAGAGCGAAATGCTAGACATGGAGAATCTGCTCTGTTTGTCCTTTATACATTTCTGTAGTTAACAGAACACTGTAATGTGCCTTGGAGCTTAGTAACTTGTAATAAATTCAATTGATATTAATTCTGCCCCGAGTCAGCAAGTGTGTTTTTCCAGGGCTAAGACTGCACAGCTGCACCAGCAGGGACAGCGCCTCACTACTTCCGACAGACAGAGAGTACAGACGCGCACCGGTGCCTTTGAAAGCCCTCAGCGGTGGCCTCTGTAGAAGGCCCAGTGCTGGCTGACCGCTCCTCCCCTTCTGTACCAGGCTATTTACATTCACCTCTGGGGCGGGACAGTTGCTGACTAAGCGATCTCTGTTTACTCTTCAGCATCTCTGCTTCCCCACCCCCACCATGCGCACCCCAGCTGCAAATGACTTTGTCAGGGATGCTTTTTTGGTCCCTTGCCCTGTGGCCCCGAGTATATGCTGATACCCAATGCAGCTGTGACTTAGGGAAGTGGGATGAGGGGAAGCAGAAAAAAAACTGGGGTGCTTTGCCTCCTAGATGTGGCAGAAATCACTGTTGTCGTACATTTAAAGCAAAAAGTGCCATGGAGTTGGGAGCCGGCAGGAGGGCTGTGGAAGTGGGAAACATCCATTGTACTCAGGAGAGTTCTAGCAGCTTCCAGTTCTGCACTGGAAGCAGTTTCACTTCATTCGTGATACGTTTCCTTCTCACCACCCCACATCCCCCCCTCCCCGCCCCGCTTTTGACGATGATTTTTAAAGCAGAACACCTAGTTGGTTGCAGAGTGGGAGAGAGAAGGGGGAAAAAACCCAAACCCTGTTCCTGGGGCAGTGGTGGCTTATGACAGCAAATAGAACCCATTCCCACTGGTTGAAATGCAGTTATTCATCTAATCAACTTTCTGGTGGCATCTGTGAGGTACAGAAGGAAGGGGATGGGACTGGAACATCCTTTAGGGACTCAGAGCCCCTTGATTGAGCCTAGATGGGAACCAAGGGAAGGCAAACAAACCTGGTTTGAACCTTGTACTTTCCTGGAGAGTTAAATGGAAGGAAAGTAGAAAATGAGATGGAGGAAGCAAAAAACCAGATGCTATCAGAAATCCACTCCTGGCCACACCCCATTCCTGGTGGAGGTAAGCTGGACCCAGATCTTTATCACCAGAGGAATAGCAGAGGCCAGAGGTATAGCAAATAAGGAAAGAGACTGGGCAATCCCCACCCCACTCAAATCAAAGGGTAGGGCGGTGGGTATGGGTACAGATGAGTTCGGGGGAAAAACAAATCACTGGTTGGCCCAGAACACCCATGTGAAGATTGGGTTGGTGTTCTGACTTGCTGTTAATAACCCTTTTGGTTTCTGTTCGTGCTTTGCCACCACCATCCTTGAAGTAGTGGAAACCATGACTGTGTGTGTGTGTGTGTGTGTGTGTGTGTGTGTGTGTGTTTGAGGGTGTGGATAAATGGCAAGTGATGGATCTGCAGCAGTCTCTTAATCCTGGTACTCGGGAGGTGCCTGTCTCACCTCTTTAAGAATCTCCCCACATATAAATAGATGTGCGTGTCAGCTTCCTGCAAATGTGTCCTTGCATTTTCATCTGCTGCCAAGTGTTGTATTGGTGCTTATGAGTCATGAAACCTATTTTCATCCTCAGGGGTAATTATCTTGGGGGGTGATAATGCATAGCAGACCGTAGGAAGAGTTAATTCTAAAACCTATCCTCGCCTGGCTACCAATCACACATTTCACTTAAAGGTCTGGGTTGGCTTTTTCTCATAAGCTCATTAATAAAAACCAAGCATGTTTTGCCTGGAAGATCCTCTGAGGTGCTCCCCACCCCCACTCCCACTGCGCACACACATAAAATGGGTAAACCTCAGCAGCCTGAGAATACAGAGATAGAGTGTCACTGGTGTGATTTAACCACCAGTGAATGAAGGTGCGGTGGGTGCAGCCATTGCCCTTGAGCTGCTCATGGCACCTTGGGCGTGTGGATGACGGGGTCTAGGTGTGAACCTGGTGAGCACTGCCCAGTGGTTCCAGGGGGACGTTGGCCCTGTTAACCTGCCTCTGTGTGCACGTCTGCTCCTGCTCACCTGCCACTGAATGCTTCATTGCTACGGTATTCCTTTCAGGAACTTGAAGGATTACAGAATCCTTGATTTAGTGCCCATAGGTAGACAAGGGGCCTGTCATTAAGAGCTGAGAACTGTAGTTTGCTCTTCCTTCTTGTGGCTGGGTGCATTATTAGCAGAAGAGGCAGAGCTGTAATAACGAAGCCTCCAGCACAGGCGGCCAGTTGGGTTTCACTAAGGAAACCTGCCTTGATGAGACCTGGGGGAAGGGAAGGAGGGAGGTGCTGAGAGGGAGAGCTGGAGTTTGGAGTGGAAGTGAATTATAATGGTGCAGTTAATTAAAGTTTACCATTGCCCAGGGCCATTTGTTAAATGGCGGCTGCCTCTTCGCTCTTCTTTTTTTTGAAACTGTGACCTTTTTCATTGCTCTGACCTATTCAGCTGCTAGTCGGGTTGCCTTAACCAGTCTTGCTTTGATCCCTCAGCTAGATTCCACCCTGACGCCATCCACAATTGTACACCCAGGAAGTGATTTCCTCTCCAGCACAAGAGGATTCTTGTGGGTTTCAGAGGTTCAGACGTAGGTCTCTGATGAGCTAGGCTTCCTTCATCTCCAGTTCACCCTGGATCTGCCCACCTCCTCCATTTCCTGCTTCTCATTGCCTTCCTGCCGCTCCACGCCAAAGTGGCTAACACTTTAAAAAAAAATCCATATCGCTTTTATTTATAGGCATTGTTTGTGCAGTGAATCTGAGCTGGATGTTTCTTTGAGTGGGTACTGGGGTGGGGCAAGGAGGACTTAGTTCAACAGCTTTGACAGAATAGGCTGATGGGGGTCAATTTTTGACCTTGATCTCCACCAGTGAGGACAACTCATACTGTCAAATAAGTCTGGCATTCACATCTAAAACCTTCAGCTCATGTAGGCATGCACACCTATGTTGTTAAACATGATTTCAGGGTGCATTTTCACAAGCATTCAGCCCAGGCTGTTGATGTAATGAGTACTGAAATTCACTTTTGTTTTCTCTTAATACTTTGTCAAATCACGGAAATCGGAACAGGGAATGACGCTTATGGGCATCTAGTACAATGTTTTTAAACCTTTCTGGGGTCAGAAAAATTTGATGAAAATGATGGATCCTTCCTTCAAAACTATGTGCCCCCACACAAGGTCTTGCATACATTTTCTTTCCTTTTTAATACAAATTTTATGTATTTATATTTAAATGGGTAATATGTTCCTTTGGCTCAAAATTCAAAAGATGCAAAGGGGAATACAGTACAACTGTAAGGTCTTCATTCTACAAGTGGCCCCTTGGCCACCTAGTTCTCTTCTGGGACACAACCAATGTTACCTGATTTTTAAAGGGGTTCACGCACATCTAAAATCCATCCACGGACCTTGAGGTTAGAACCTAGGTCTAGTCCGTCCACCTAGTAAAAATGAGGACCCCAAGGCACAGAGAGATGACGGAACCTGCCTAAAGTCACAAAGTGGCAGAGCCTGGGCTAGATTCCTAGTAGGGAACAACTCCAATGGACTTTTAAAAATTAAGGACATTGGGCTTAAGTAGAGCTTTCTATGAGAACAGGTGGTGATCAAATGGGCAAACCGTGAGAGAGTACCTAGTGGGGTGGGGCTCAGTATTTTTAGTAGCTCTTAGAGGACAGGGCGGAGAAGGCCATGGCACCCCACTCCAGTACTCTTGCCTGGAAAATTCTATGGATGGAGGAGCCTGGTAGGCTGCAGTCCATGGGGTCGCCAAGAGTCGGACACGACTGAAGCGACTTAGCAGCAGCAGCAGCAGCAGAGGACAGGGAACAAGCATTTGTCCCTTGGTCTCTTTTGCAGCTATAGCTTTTGAAGAAGGGTATGTTGAGAGGAGTGTCTAGGCTTTTGACTGTAAATATCAGGTGGGTCTTGATTAGTGGAGTCCTCTCTGAACCTCTGCGGAGAAGGCAATGGCAACCCACTCCAGTACTCTTGCCTGGAAAATCCCATGGACAGAGGAGCCTGGTAGGCTGCAGTCCATGGGGTTGCTAAGAGTCAGACATGACTGAGCGACTTCACTTCCACTTTTCACTTTCCTGCATTGGAGAAGGAAATGGCAACCCACTCCAGTGTTCTTGCCTGAAGAATCCCAGGGACGGGGGAGCCTGGTGGGCTGCCGTCTATGGGATTGCACAGAGTTGGACACAACTGAAGCGACTTAGCAGCAGCAGCTGCAGCTCTGAACCTCTGAGCCATGGGCCCACACACCACATTCCCCTTTGCTGATTGGAAACTTTTGAAGGTTTAAAGATGGTCAGATAAGGAACCGTTTGAGTATGGAGATAAGAGGTAGGGAGACCTGAACTCCTGCCAGCTTTCCTTCAACTTGGAGCTTCTCTGTCCCCTCCCTGTCGTGCCTCTCTGCCTGGCCACCTAGGAAACAAGTGGCCTGCCAGGTGCTGGGTAAGTGCACACTTCAGGCCAGCCTTCGAGGAAGGTGTGAGGACCCTCATTTTATAGACATGCCATCTGAGCTCAGAGATGTTAAATAATGAAGGCCATCCTTGGTATTCCATTCAAGCCCAGGGCAGCCTAGAGCCAGAACTCCTCTGTTGCTCCATGCAGGAAGCCTCTGACTTCTGACACCACAGGACCCAGGAAACCCAGCTTCAGAGCTTGAGCCGGTTCCCCAGCCCTCTCCCCATCTCCCAGTCTCCACGGTCTCCAAGGCTAGTGAGTGAGGCTGTCCCCAGGAGAGGGCACTTTCTAGGCTCGCTGTGCTAGGGACACACTGCAGTGCTGTCCAAGCCATATTTCCAACCAGGGATTCTGGAGCAGGGTTGTTCTTCAGGAGTCTCCCCCCAGCTGCCTCCTACCCCTAAACTTCAGTAAAAAATGATCTGCGACAGCTTACCTCCCTGGGGGCACCATATTGTGAGCCCACAGTTGGTGGATCCGCACTGCAGACTCTAGAGAAATGTCACAACCTCCCAACTGGCCTCCCATGGGTTCCAGTCTCCGCCCACTCCAGGGCAAGGACTCTGCAGCGGGCATTTCTTTTACATGCCTTTAATATGTCATCTCCTTGCATAGAAACCTCCCTTGGCTCTCCATTGCCTGCAGAATAAAGTCCAGTTTCTTTAGCACAGCAAGCAAAGCCCTCCACCATTCTTCCATCCCAAGAGTAGAGTATCTTAATTTTTAAAAAGGTATTCCAAATACATGGCAAAAAGAAAAAAAATCCAATAGCATGAACAGGCGCTCAGTGAAAAGTCCATCAGCCTCCTTCCCTTCCAGGCCTTCAGTTCCCCTCCGACAAGGGAAGCACTGTTGACAGTTATCTTGTGTGTATTTTCGACAGTATTAGACGCACAAAGAAGCTCAGATTTATAATATATATCTCTTGGGTGTAGATCTTAGGATAAGCCAAAGACAGAAAGGAAGGTCCAGGGCAAGGAAGTGGACTTGGGTCCGTGCCCCGGTCTGAGTCTGGGGGCAGGGGGGTGTCCTCTCCTCCACAGTCAGGGATTAGCTATTAGGTTTTTTTTTGGCTCCTGGGCAAGTGTCTGTGTGTGTGTGTGTGTGTGTGTCTGTGTATGTGTGCATGTGCATGCCCTTGGCCCAACCGGTGCACTTAAATCTACGTCACTATGGTGCCAGCCTTGGGGTCCCTATGCCAGCCTCACTGTGGCTTGGGGGGGGTCTCTGGAAGGAATGCGGGTGTGGAGGAGGGGGCAGTGGCCATGAGGACCAAGTATCCCCTGCAGTGCCCAGCACTCTCCTCTACAGTCGCTTTCCTCTCCCTCTGCCATGCCCCAGGGCAACTCGGTGTAGCTGGCAGAGCGGCTTCCCTAGTGACAGACTGACCAACGGTGGCTAAATAAAACAGCGAGGGAGAAACAGTATTGAGTGCAACCTCTGGACCCACAGAGGCTGGGCTTTGTCGTCTGCTATTTCCTTTAGTACGGAGGCTTTGAGACTGCTTGTTGTAATCTCCTTCGACAGGAAAATACCCACGGTAGGTACTATTATCCTCCCATTTTACAGACACGGCAACCAGGTCACAGAGCAGCGAGTAACCTCCGCCGGCCTGCCCTCACTGCCCCTCTCACTTCTGAAGGTTGTTCACACGCTCCCCAGGCCCCCGGCCCCCACACCTCCCTCTCTACCAGGGCACACCCTTCCAGGGAGGCCTGGGTTTTCCCTGCAAGGAGGAGCCAGCTTGTGAAATCCGGAACCATGGGCAGTGGTTCAGAAACCGCAGCTCCAGGCAGGAGGTCCGGACTGCCTTGAGAACAGGTCTGGGGCGCTGAGGGTGCTGGGGGCCCATGCTGGCGGCCAGCACCCAGGGAGAGGCAGCTCTGGAATGCCGGGCCATGTGAACACAGAGGAATTAGCTCTGCGCCCCTGGGTCTCAGCCCAGACAGTCACGTGACCCCCTCCTACAAATGTGCAACCCGCACCCTCCCCCCGTCACCCAGCCCCAGCCATCACCACCGTTTGCCTAGAGTGTAGGCAACTGATTCTTAACTTGGAAAGTTGCCAACATGCCCCTTCCAGTGGGGCAAGGGGACCCAGGGACTAGCGGGGGTGGTGGGGGAGAATGCTGGAATTAGGATCGTTTTAGGGGGGGGAGGAGGAGGAGGAGGAGAGACTGCCTGGCTGGGAGCTTCCCAGGGACCAGGGGCCCCAGAGCTGGAGCTGCCTTAGGTTCCCCTCCTTAGCCAGGGGGCTAAAATACCTGGCCAAGCCATCTGCCGGGAGGTGGCTCCTCAGACTGCAGGCTGCTTCCAGCCCCAAAAGGCCTCCATGTTTCCTCGGCGACTGAGTAACACAGCCGGAGCTGGGGAAAGGCAGGGTGCCTTAATCCACTCCTACCTGTGCTTGGGGGGCCCCCTCCCCTACAGGGGCAGAAGGGGTCAGCAGGTGGCAGGGGGGCGGGGAGGGCCTCTGAGAGCCTGTGTCTCTTTTTCCTAATCCTGCAATGGTCCAGGTCAAGCCCTTCTCCCTGGGAACCAGCTGAGTCAGAGCCTGTGGACACTCCTTATCCCTTCATCTCCTGTCCCACCTGCCAGTGGCTTCTTCCCAGGGCCCTCTCTCCTCCCCACGCAGGCACAGTGCCTGGAGCAGGGTTCCTGTCTCCTCCCCCCTCTCCACCCCCTCCCCTGCCCCAGGCAGGCGGCAGAGGCCGACAGGACGACGACGGCCAGGCCATTGCTTCCATTCGCCTCACCTTCCTTGCACCTCCTGCTTCTCCTTCAACACTTAGCAAAAGTCCCTACTTCCCTGAAAACTTATGTTCACCCAACAGGCCCCATCCATCGACATTTGGGTTAAAAACCTGGCTCTGCTGTTAACTTTGGGTACATCCTTTGGTCTCTGAGTCTCAGTGTCCTCCCGGCGGATGGGAACACCTCTCACTGGGCTGCTGGAAGAATTAACGCAGTGTGTGTCAGTTTGTTGCAACACCTTGCCAGTCGGCGGTTGTCATTACCCTTAGCTGTGCTCCGCTGGGGCCCCGCCCATCAATGACAACACTTAGCACCACCACCCCCCTGCATACACACTCTCAGCGCAGGGAGGGGATGGCTAAGTGTTATGACCACAGGGCCCCAGGAGCACAGATCTGGATCACTGGGAAAGATGATCCCCCTTCCATAAAGTGGGACCTGTGAAGGAAGGAGAGAAGAGGGAGGAAGAGGTTGGGGGCAGGAGAGTAAGTTTCCACCACAGAAGGATGAAGAGTTGGCTTGGTTTGGCTGGAATGGAAGAAGTGAGGCAGAACCAGCAGGCAAGACCTCCTGAGCAAAGCTGAGGGGCTTGAGATTAAGCCTGCAGGGCACTAAAGGATGTGTGAGCAGAGGGACACTGTCTGATGTGCCATTTGGAAAGATCTTTCTGGCAGCAGCATGAAGACTAGACTATCTGGAAGGAGAAGCAAGCATGAGAAGCCAGCTAGGAGGCGTCTGCGGTGATCCAGGCAAGAGGTGATGAAGCCAATTCAGGAGGGGCTGTGTGGGGGAGGGACTTGGGGAGGGGTTGGGGGCGTTCTGAGAGCTGTTAGGAGGAGAGCTGGCAGGTGCGTGAGGGCGAGGCGGAGGAAGGAAAGAGGCAAGCTCATCCTCAGCTCAGGTGCCCAGGAAATGCCACCGGTGTAGGGGAAGCAGTCTGGTCAATTTGGGACACTGGCCTGAGGTGCCATGGGCAAGCTCAGGGCGATGGCAGGTGAACCTGTGGCCCTCCGCTCTGCAGACAGGTCTGGACAGGAACTGAAAGGCGACGTCTGCCTTGATGGTGGTCGTCAGAGCTGTGAGTTTAGGTGAGGTCCCTGAGCAGAAAAATGAGAAGACAGCGGAATGCCGGGAGCACTCACCTTGCAGGGTTGGAGGAGGTGGGCCTGGGAGGAGAAGGGCAGCAGGAGGAAAGGGAGGACAATCACAGGAGGTCGAGTCCCGCCTGCCAAAGCAGATGCCGTGGGATGGGGCCCCAGGTGCTGCGCCGAGATGGAGGAAAGTGAAAGAAGAAAGTGAAGTCGCTCAGTCGCGTCTGACTCTTTGCAACTCCATGGACTGTAGCCTAGCAGGCTCCTCTGTCCATGGAATTTTCCAGGCAAGAATACTGGAGTAGGTTGCCATTTCCTCCTCCAGGGGTTCCCCACCCAGAGATCGAACCCAGGTCTGCATTGCAGGCAGATGTTTTACCATCTGAGCCACCAGGGAAGTCCCAAGATGGAGGAAGGTAGGGCCCAAATGGTGTTTGTTGAACTTGGCAGCACGGAGGTCCCTGGAGACCCTGGCCAGAGAGGTTTGTGACGAGCTGGGACGCAGTGTACTGGGGGGAAGGCAGAAGGCACAGCTGGTCCCAGGGTCCTCGCTCTGGAGGGAAGGAGCGAACCTGGCAGCCAGGGGGCAGGGGACAGGAGTCTCTCTGATGCAAGTTGAGAGAGATGTAAGCATGTTTACAGGGAAAGGGTCAGAAGGAAAGTTGAATATACAAGAAGGGGGATGGGTATGAATGAGTGACAGGCTGGAAGAGGGGAGAAGACAGCAGGAGAGGCTGTAGAGGCTACTGGAAAGTCAGATTAATAGTAACTTAAGTGCTTACTGTGTGCCGGGCACCATAATGGGCCCTTTCCCAGGTCAGACAGGGCACCTTGTAGGCAGGTATAATAGTAGCTTGTACTGGAGTCAGAGCCCCCCTTGGAACCAGACCCCAGTCTCTTTGCTCTACTGAGTCACCATGGGACCTCCTGAACGTTCCTCCTGAGACAGACTGGGACCCGGGACCCTTTGCTGCAGAGCTGCAATACCTGCCCCTGGACACACCTCTCCTTGAGCAACAAAATGCGAAGAAGCTAATATGAGATTAAAAATAACTGCATGCATGTGCAGTTGGGGCAGATTCTGGACTCAAAAGATATAAAGAGACCATAAAGCCGAACTGCCACTTTTGAAGATCTTGGAGCAAAAGCAGGGAGTCAGGAGCAAAAGTAGGCTACTAGGCATGCCCCCTGCACACAGCAACCTAAGGGGTGGGCAACCCACCTAAGCCACCCCTCTGGCTCAACCCCTGGACAACCCCTACCCTCATTGCATATAAGGAACCAACTTGTCCCCCTCGGGGACAGAGCCAGCAAGGGAACCTGTCGTTTGTTCTCGCTCCCCCTGCTGTAGCAGGGGCAACCGATAAAGCCTTGCCTGAACTTGTCTGGCCTCTAGTCAATTTCTGTTGATTGGGGAAGGCCACGAAACCCTGGCTGGTTACACTCTCAGAGCCTTCATCTCTTCCCAGGCCAAAGGGGTGTGTGATGCCCACCTGCCAAGCTATGGGGAGGATGAGGTCCCATGTGTGAGTGGACATGCCCAGAGCAATGTCAGGCACCCAGGTGATGCTTGTTATACAGAAGCTACCTCCACCACTTCTACAAATGTTGGAGCAGTGGCCAGGCACTGTTCTAGAATGAAACTGTTAACCCCTGGAGCCTCAGGGAAGGGCCTAGATGGTTAACTGTTCGGAAGATGAGGAAAGAGGGTGTCTCCAGCAAGGATTAGGAACTAAATGAAGGAGGAGGTGCTAGGATGCATTAGTCAGAAGAAAGTAGAGCCTTTGCTCTGTAACTTGGGCTCTCAGATAGCCGCACCCCAGCTAAGACGGCACGCCATGGGCCGAGTTCTCCAGAGCCCTAGTTACACGTGGATGTGACTTGGAAGATGAGGGTGTAGGGTCCTGAACACCCGAGGACCGCCCACTGGGACAACCAGGCTGGTGGGCAGTTTACTTCCCAAGGTCTGTCCTCTTGGGGCCCTTGAAATCCCACTTGGGATTTCCCGGTAAAGGGAGAGTTTGTTCTAGGGAGAGTGTGGGTTCTGGGCAGGACAGGTTTCATAAGCATGGACCTGGGCAGTCACACTGGGCACCATGTTTGAAAGGGATAGTTTAATGCTTTTGCTGTCTTGAAATTCTTCGTAATTTTGAACAAGGAACCCTGCATTTTCTTTTCGGCTTGAGCCCTGCAAGTTACATAGCCTGTTACATTTCTAAGGTCAAGGGTGATTGAATGTCCCCTAGCCCATAACGGATGTGGCAGGGCCCACGCTGGCCCCTGGCCCTGGACGTGATGGGCTCAGAGAGGGATGAGGGAGGCAGTGTGGGGCTCTGCCCTTCCAGAGGCCCAGAGCAGGAGTGAGTCCTGTGGTATTGAGTGCAGCAGGCTGGACAAGAGTCAGACAACAGGGCTTGTGTCCTCACTAGGCAGCTGTGTGCTCTTTGGTGGGCTCTGGACTTCTCTGAGCCTGTTTTCCCATCCGCAGACTGGGTCCAGAGTGACCACATGACAGGCACTCTGAGGGTTAAATGAGGAAACGGGCAGAGAGTCCCTGGTACGTAGTAGGTGCACAGCGGGTATTTGCTGGTGGGTGCCTCTTGGGCCCAGAAGGCTGTTGCTTTGTGAATAGTATGCTCCTACTCTAGGAGACGATGGGAGAGAAGGCACCAAGTCCCTGCCCTACCCTGGAGGGGACACAGGGGGCTGAGTACCATCCTGGGAACTGTCTTCCAGGAAATGGGCTGCCAGGTCCCCCTCCAGAGGGGCCAACATCCTTGGGCACTTGACTGCCAAAGTGAGCAGTTGTTCAGTCACTGAGCTGAGCCTGACTCTATGACCCATGGACTATAGCCCGCCAGGCTCCTCTGTCCATGGAATCCTCCAGGTAAGAATAATACTAGAATGGGTTGCTGTTTCCTTCTCCAGGGGATCTTCCTGGACCAGGGATTGAACCCGCATCTCCTGCACAGGCAGATTCTTTACCACTGAGCCATCAGGGAATCCAGGAGAACAAATGCAAGGCCCGGCCCAGGGGTGGCAATTCCAGACTCGCCCTGGGGCCCTGAGCATTCCTACCCCTCATTCACATAACGGTCTCACATCGTAGTTTCCCCAGATCCCCTCCTGCTAGAGCTGTTCTCCCTGTGACAGTGCATGGCCCTTCTCTCTGGAAGGCCTCCCCCTCCAGGGGATAGAGCTGTGGGCTGAGATCTCCTGCTCCTCCTCCTCAACACCCTCTTGTTCCCTCCCCTACCCTCTTTCTGATCCTTGACTTACTCTGAGCTGGATTAAGACTTCCAGCTTCCCTCAGAGCTGAGAGGTTAGGGTGCACCCCCCACCGCACCCACTCACAAACAAAGTCAAAATAAAAACCACCCTAAACCTGAAAATCAGTGTGACAAAGTCTAACCAAGCTCTGATTTTTTTTCCGGGACAACTACTGCCTTGCTATTTTTGAAATACTAAGAATTAGCTTAAAAAAAAAAAGCCAAACCAAACACTTTGTTGATGCCCTTTTGCTGCCAGTGCCCTAAGTACATGCTTAATCTGCCTGTTAGGTAACTTGGCCTCGCCTGCCCCCGCCCCTGTGCCAGAGCGGCACAGAGGCCTGGCCTGCAATACGGGGCATTGGGCCACTCTGCCCGGAGCCTTCCCCCAGGGAGAGGGAAGCCCTGGGCCAATCAGCCCCTCCTGAAGAGGTGATGTCAGGAAAGCCCAGAAGGTTCCACTCCACCCCTGCCATGGGCGCACCCTGTCCTCCCGAACGGAGCAGCCAGGGCCAGCCCTGGGCCCCCTTCCAGTCCTCCAGCTGGCCAGGGACGGCCAGGCTGCATTAGTGGCCAGGCCTGCCGCCCTGCACTCCACACCTGT
This sequence comes from Bos indicus x Bos taurus, assembly GCF_003369695.1. Taxonomy (NCBI): domain Eukaryota; kingdom Metazoa; phylum Chordata; class Mammalia; order Artiodactyla; family Bovidae; genus Bos; species Bos indicus x Bos taurus. The sequence goes on along the minus strand of NC_040085.1, from coordinate 82,022,590 downwards.
GGGCAGGTCTCCCCGCCCTAGCGCCTCCCCTTCCTGCTGTGGGAGAGGGAACTTCTGAGACAGGCTTTTCCAGATCCTGCTTATAAACCCCGGTTAAAAATAATCTCTGCGTGTCTGAGCAGGAGAGGGTAGGGAGGTGAGGTGGTGGGAGACGGAGAAGGCAGGCAGAAGGCCGCAGACCAGCAGGAAGACCAAGCCTCCTAGCTGATATCCAGCCTCCTAGAAAATTCCAAGTGGGAGGACCTTTCAGAGCACTTCATTTTGCAGAGATAACACAGGCCCAGAAAGGGGGCAGGTCATTTCCATAATTGTCAGGGGAACAGAGCCCTCTGGGCCTGGCCCTAGCTCCTCCCTTTGCTCTGAGTGAAGCGTGAGGCACTTCCCGATGGCTCAGCAAGTCTAGAATACGCCTGCAATGCAGGAGAAGCCGGCTCCATCCCTGGGTTGGAAAGATCTCCTTGAGGAGGAAATGGCAGCCCACTCCAGTATTCTTGCCCGGAAAATCCCATGGACAGAGGAGTCCCTGGGGTCGCAAAGAATCGGACCCACTGAGCACGTATGCACAAGGCCTGAGGACTGCCCCCCGCCTCCGGGGCACACCTTCCCTGAACACCCCCTGATAAAGCCAGAAAGCGCCCCCACCCACATCCCCAGCATGCGCACTGCTGCCCACTCTCCTGCTCAGCTCTTCTCCTCCCCTGCCTCCAGCACCTATCCAGCTTGTTCCCCTTTTACCTCCTCAAGGAAAGGGACATTTATTACTGTGTCTGGCATGGTGCATATGAAGCCATGTATCCCTCTTGATAATAAACCAAAGCTGGAGGTCAGATGTTTTCTGGAGGACATTTTGTATTCCAGGGAAGAGAAGGAAAGGGTTGGTGAATTCGGAGCAGTTTACGCGTGCAAGGCATTTCCCTTACGTGTGACTTCCAAGCAAGGCTTAGGGCAGAGCTGCAAAGGATAATCCATCTGAGAGGTGAGCCCTGGAGCCAGAGGGCTTTAAGGCACTGGCTTAAGTTCACAGAGGAGCAGTGCTCAGTTGAAACCTGTCTCCCACCCACTCCTTTGCCTCCACAGCACTGCAGCCTCCTAGCCCAGCTCTAAGGATGTGGTCTGCTGCAGCAAGCACTCTCTGGGCATGATGTGACTACACTCTTGCAGCACCCACCAGAGAGCTACTGCTGCCACCTCCTTTTACAGTGGAGGAAACGGAGACACCGTGAAGTTAAGGGACGGCCATCCCCCAGTAGACAGAGGAGCTAGAATTTGAGGCTAGGGACACTTGGCTTCTTGCAGGCCCGTGCTTTTAATCGGACACAATCTGAGCCCTTCCCAATACTTTCAGCCCCTCATCACCTTGGCCTGGGAGGTGTGGGTTTCAGGCTGGCCTCCTGGAATCTTCTCCTGGCTGTGGGTTCTCATTCTGCAGCCATTCTGGTTAAAGGCTCAGGGAAGGAAGGGGCTGAGAGTGGAGTTTGAGATTTGTGTCTCACCCTTTTTTTTAGAGTTTTAGTTTTGTACCTGCTGTTCTGGGGGGTGAAGTTTGTCTCCTTCTTCAGGAGGGGCTTCCCTCCAGAAACGTCCATGAAATACACAAATGTGGATTCTTGGAAAGAGTTCCTTCAGGCTCTGGGATTAGACCGAGGGGCAAGCGTTTCTTCTGTACCAGTGTTCTCACTCTGAGCCTTGAATTTCTTTTAAGTAGAGAGAATAGTGCCTGCTTCGAAGAAGGCTAAAGCGGGTGAAATGAGATGATAGATTATTGTAAACAGTGAAGTCATTTATGGTCAGTTTTAACGCATTGATCCTCTTACCTTCCTAAAAGAAGAAGTCAGTTTGAGGGACAGTGAAAGTGGCTGGGGTAGTGACAAGCTGGGCAGACGGGCTGTTGATAAAGTGAATTTTGTCCCAGAGCCCTGAGACCTCTGAGCTACATGGGAGAGGCTGCAGATGGTTCAAGATTTGCTTTGCCTGTGCCCTATCCCCCGGGGCCCTGGTGGATCAAGAAGCTGGCTTTGCCTGGGCTGCCTTAGGAAGCTGCATTTTCTTACAAGGCCCAGCCTGGAGTGCACCCTTTGCCCTTCCAGAGCACAGGGCCTCCGTGCTCACTGTCAGACAACAGCAGTGACATTCTCCCAGCTGATTCCACCCCAGGGTCCCCCAGAGGGGAGGGGCTTCTGGCCTGTCTGGAAGGTTGACGGGTTGCAATTGACAGGAGCTCTTGTTCCCAATCTGCCCAGGTGGCTGCGGGGAGTTTAGAGGCTGGGGGAAGACATGAGGAACCCTCACCTAAATGGAGCCAGGCGACCACCGCACCAGGAAGAGAGAGCTGCTGCAGGTGAATGTGGTCTCACTGGCTTATGTAACCATTCCCCTTGGCCCCCACGGAACATACATAAACAATAACTTGGAATAGCTATCGATCTGGTTGAGGCAGGTCATCAAAACCTGGAACTGTCCCTGCCAAACAGGAACATCCTGCCCTCTCAGCTGAGCAGACGCCTGGCTTATGGGGGGAGGAATGAGTGATGTAATCAGGCTCTTGAAGCCAGGAAGCATGGATTGTCCTTGCTGTGTTGGGTCATCTTCTCAATTATCACTTATTCAGCATTTAAAATGTGGCCGTAGTCTATGGCCATACCACCCTGAATGCGTCTGATCTCGTCTGATCTCAGAAGCTAGGCAGGGTCAGGCCTGGTTAATACTTGGATGGGAGAATGTGGTCATAAATAAGCAAAAGTCCATGTTGATAGGCTTACAATGTCTCGGGGAAGAGTTCCAGAAACGTAAAATTTGGTAATAGAGGGGCAACCGCTTTAGCTTGGGTAGTTTGGCTTGGGTTTTGATGAGCAGATAGGAGTTCACCGAGCAGGGAAGGGAAAAATCCCGAGTCTTACTTGTCCGCTGGTTTAAGATGAAAAAACAGCCCTGTGCAGAATACATGAGTGCTGGGAGGTACACCGAGGTGGCAGGAAAGTGTGACTCAGGGATGAGGCTGTTCTGGGTCTGATGGTAGATCTTCCGGATATAGCAATTTTGGCTTCGGCCCCACTGGTCAGGCCTCCAGCCCTTCTCTGGGCTCTGCTGAAAGAAAACTTGGCCCAAAGCAAATTTCTCTCTCTGAGTGGGCCAACCAGTGCCTTGATAATTAGCAGCACAGAGGTCAAGGGAGGACTTTTATTGGTGCCCTGGAGAATAAAAATACACAGATGGGAGGCCCTCCCCATCTCCCTACCCTCTGCCCTCTTCCCCACCTGCCCTGGCCGCAGCCACCAGGCAACTTCATCTCTCTTAACCTGTTCTTGCTTGGTCTTGAAATAGCTTGGCTGAATCCTTGACATGCCCTTTTCTAGGCCTCTCACTTGACTAATGATGGCCATTTCCAGTTATTCCTTAGGTCCTGGCATTGCACACACAGCCTGACTAGCCTGCAGCCCCATAAGAACTCTACAGGTAAGTCCTCTTGAATGGCAAAAGCCCACAATCCCAAACCAGCTACAAAAACTGACCACAGGCAGTCACTTCCCCGGCATCCACGCTCACCATTTTCAGGACCAGGTGGATCAACTGCAGGGCAGAGCTTGTGGAGTAGGCACACCTGAGCTGTTTGTGAACATGGGCCCCTCATCACTTAAACATCAGGGAATGCAAACCATGCACGGCCTCGGTCTCAGCTAAATTAATTTGCATCTGCCTTTAGACGAGTCACAAATGTGTCTGATTATCATGTAGTGTCTCTTTTCAAGTTAGAGTTTCCCCATGTGGCAAGTGAGAATGGTGCTTCGTCACCTATTTTATCGAAGCAAAAATCAAGACATTAAAGATGGATTTGCTCACAATTCCTTTATTTAGCAGACACCTATGGAGCACCTACTCTCAGCCATTGTCTCTGCAAACACAGAGCATTCAGGAGGAAGCAATACAAAGGGCCTGTCTTTAGGAAGCTTGCATTCTGGTGTGGCAGACCAACAACAAATAAATACTTCAAAATGTGTCAGTACATGTCATATACTATTTAGGTGGATAAGGTAGGGAAGGGGAGAGTGGTTGACAGGATGGGGAGAGCGTTGTTTTATACAGTTGGTTCTGGAAGGTGACGTCAGAGAAGAGATCTGATATATACACGAGGCTAGGGTGTTCCATGCTGTGTGTCAACGTCATAACCACACTTGCACTGCCCTCATTCTTTTATCTCTCTGCTGCTGGCTCCCTTCAGTGAGGCAGGGACTCTTTGATAAAAAGGATGACAACTACTCATCTTTGGGTCTTCAGTTCTGAATGTGACCCAAGGGCTGTTTGCATGTTTCCACCTCCCCCTCCCAGAAGGGCTCGTGAAATACTCCAGGCTCAGTCCAGGAACAGTGCCTGGAATAGAGAAAGTTTCTGAACGACTGCGCTGCAGATAGAATGCATGATTAGAAGCCCGCAGTGGGTGGGGCGAGGTACGGGCCTGGGGGACGGAAGCACAGGCTAGGAGGGAGGCAGGAGTGATCTCTAATTTCACTTCCTGGCAGTTGATCCAGTGGTTTCATGTTGGTCTTCTACAGAAAACCAATTGCAAACATCTGGGGATGACAGAGGATGAGATGGTTGGATGGCCTCACCAACTCAATGGACATGAGTTTGCATAAACTCGGAGAGTTGGTGATGGACAGGGAGACCTGGTGTGTTGCAGTCCATGGGGTCACAAAAAGTTGGACATGACTGAGCTACTGAACTGAATAGTGCTAGTTACTATTTACTAATAGTGTAGTATTTACTAGTAGGACTACTAGTACTATTTACTAGTAGTGTGCTAGTTACTGTTCTAAGCACTTTATATACATTAATGCATTTACTCCTCATAAAAGCCCTGTGGGATGGATGCTGTTTTATAGGTCAAGGTTCTAAAGCACAGAGAGGTTAAGTGATTTGGCTAAGGTCACACAGCTAATAATTGGTAGAGCCAGAATGTAAACCCAATGTTCTTATTCTTTTTTTTTTCCAATGTTCTTATTCTTACCCCATTGTTTCACACCCCATACCCTTACCTCAGAGACTGGTTTCATAGATCTTTAACTGAGACATTTGTGCTCTCAGTCTCTGGGATGAGCCAGAAGGTTTTTGAGACTCAGCTTCCACGAAGGTAATAGTTAAGCAAAGGTTTCAGAAAAAAAATTAAGTATTTAATTACAAGTAATTTAAGACATTTTTATACTGTAATGATGACAGATATAAAACCCAAAGCCAAGTGAATTTTTAAGATAAAAAAGGAGAGAGCTTTCCAGGAAATGCCTGGATGGGGAGTTGATGGGGAGCTGCAGGGTTTCTGTCCCCACACTCTTCTCTCAGCTCCTAGCCGGGGTGAACTGCTCTTGTCTGTGCCTCTCTACCCTCCATCCTGGCACAAGACGTACACAACTGTATACACACACACAGGGTATCCCCAACCACTGTGACTGTCTGGGTAGAAGGGATCGCGGGCCATGGCAGGTGGAGTTGCCGTGTCCCTTTCTGATTCTCCTTCTGTGGGCCCAGGCAGCTGAGCCAAGAGGACTGGCAGGGAGGCGGTGGGGCCTCTTTTCTCTGTGGGAGCTTGCATAAGGCTCAGACTTTCTGACCTGTGCCCGAGGGGCGGTGTGAGGCCGATCTTCCCGTAACACCACTGAGAGTGCCACCCAGGAGGGAGCAGGCAGGAATCTCCCGGTCCTCTGCACCTGAGCTGGAGTCCAGTTCACAAGGCCCAGGCCTTGATGTTCCCTCCTTCAGGCTGAGAGGCGTGTTCCCTGGCCCACATTCTCGGCGTGTCTGTGTGTGTCAAAGCCATGGGCCTCAGAAAGGGTCCCTCTGGGGAGAGACAGGGCCCACGGGAGTTTTAAAAGGCCGAGCAACATGGATGAAAGCGGCCACTTCCACCCACGATTGATGACAAGGAGCTGAGGTGCCTCACAGAGGAGGACAGGCCCAGGAATTAATGTGCCGGCGTCTTCATTGACAAAGCAAAAATAAAAGCAAACACGCCCGCCAAGGGGGTGAGTCATGCAGGGAGACAGCAGTGGTGGAAGGAAAAGGTCAAGGATGTGTGAGTGTCTGGGGGTGGGAGGAGGGGGAGGAAGGGCTTGGGCAGGGAGAGCCGAGAGGGAGAGAGAAGGAACAGGATCCTTGGTGAGGAAACGCATGAGTGGGAGCGGGTGTGTGCGAGAGGGGTGAGGAGAGATGTGCTGTGACTGACAGGAGGTAGGCAGGCAGGGGTGGGGGGCGATGGGCCCCCCACATGCCACCTTCGGCCACAGCGGCTTCTGGAAAGCCCTACCGTTTGGAGTGAGTGAGGGACGTGTGCGGAGAGGTGAGATTTCATTACCTTTCCCTTTGTGTGATATTTTCATGTTAGAAATCTAAGACTGGAGCTATAAATAATCCAGTCACAGCTGCAGCATCCTGGAGATTTATGGTGCATGCCAATGCCAGCCAGCTTTGGGCTGAAGGAGGCGGGGGTGGCTTTACTGAAGCCAAGATGAAAGGCTAGTTCTCCAGCGCTCAGCGGCCCTCCTCACCCGGTCCTGCCCCCCGACCTAGTCAAGCCCTCCCTCCTGACCTACCAGAGACCCCCGGGCAGAGAGGAGCTCATGAAGGCTTAGCCCTGCTCGTCCGTCCTGGGCAGCCTGGAGCCAGGCAGGAGCCCCGAATGGGCAGCTTGGGAGACAGGGAAGGGCGGGGGGACAGGGTGGGCAGAGGTGCGTGCCCTGCCCTGGGCTTCCACTGTGTCGGCTACCTCAGACAAAGGGCAGGCTGGTGGTCCCCGGTGGGGTCGACAGGTGGCCCAGACACAGATGGGCTTGGGCCTGGTGGGGTCCAATGGTTCCCAATCCTTGTTCTCCTCTACGAAATGGGGCCTTTTTCTCTGCGTCTCAGCAAAGACTGCCCAGCTGTGCTCCATGCAGGACTCCGTGGGGACTGGGGAGTCTCTATGTCCTGGGACAGCGTGGGGGTTTCCTATTGACCTAAACTTGGGGGCTTCTGGGTGGAATGGTGACACCAGCGGGCAGAGGCAGCCAGTGTGTCTTGGGCCGTGAGAGGGCAGGGCAGGTCTCCCCGGACCAGCTCCGGGGCCCTGCCTCCAGCCCGGCCGTGACGGCAGATGGAGGAGGTGAGGGGAGACGTTTGGGAGGCCAGCCATGGGCTCGTCCTCCGGGCCCCTGGGGCTGGAGGAAGAGGAGGAAGGTAGGGGTCTCAGGGAGGGAGGAGCTGATTCAAGGTACCCTCGCGACAGGCCAGTGCCTCCCTGCATCTTCCCACCAGAGCGCTTAACCCGCTGTATCCACCATAAGCCCGAGGGGAGGCTTTCTGAGGGCAGGAACATGCACGTGGGCTCTGACGGCAGCCCGGTGACAGCATGGGCCCTGGTGCGGGGCATCAATCCTGCTGACCGGTCAGACTCAGTGATGGTGTGTGCACAGGCCCTGTGGACCAGAGCCCCGTGGACCAGAGCCCCGGGAGGGCGTGTGTGCAGAGGGAGAGACCAGAGCCCCGTGGGTCTCCAGACCCCTCTTGGTCCCTCTGGCCAGTCCTCAGGCTGCCGTGTCCAGCCTTCCTGCCGGCTCTGTGGCCTAGTTACCTCAGGCACCCACCTGTCACTTTGGAGGTTCCCGCTTTGCTTTTCTTGTAATTCCCTGAGCAAATATTGAACATCCAGAGAGACACCCAAATCCTGGGTGGGGCTGGGGTGGTCACACAGCTGGCTACTTCTTAAGGGCAGTTCGGTCAAGATAAACTCACCTCAGCTGCAGGCTTCTGGAAGAGGGAGGCTCCTGAGGGGTGAGTGGGCAGGGAAGCAGCTTTCCCTTTAAGGATGAGGCTTCCTCCTGGGAGGAAATGTTTGCCGCAGGACCGTTGACTTCAGGACAGCCACACGGGGTTGTGACAGGGTCTTGGCTTGGGGCCAGGGCAGTCTGTCCTTCTTTAGCCTCCAAAGGCAAACCACATCTGTGAATGGGATACACACAGGAGGATTCACTTTCCTGGTGTGTCCTGGAGGCAACTCAGCTGAAAACACAGATGACCTCAGAGCAAGCTTGCCTAACATGGCAAAGCCATGACGTTCAGAAGGGGAACTGGGAGCCTCTGAGGGCCTCCCTGAGGTGTGGCTTAGATGCCACCTCCTCTGGTCATTCCTGGTGCTCCTGTCAAAGTACCACTCACCACCACATGCATCAGCACTCTGTCCTCTCAGGGTTCTTACTGTGAGCCCCTGAAATGGACTCGGACACTTCTAAGCACAGGAAAGATTTGTTGGAAGGATCTAGGGATGCGCGCAACATCAGCAGGAGGTCCAGCTCGAAAAGAGGCGGGAGGAGCAGGATCTAGGTGATGCTAGGTAGTGAGCAGAGACATTGCTTTACCAACAAAGGTCCATCTAGTCAAAGCTATGGTTTTTCCAGTGGTCATGTATGGATGTGAGAGTTGGACCATAAAGAAAGCTGAGCGCCGAAGAATTGATGCTTTTGAACTATGGTGTTGGAGAAGACTCTTGAGAGTCCCTTGGACTGCAAGGAGATCCAACCAGTCAATCCTAAAGGAAATCAGTCCTGAATATTCATTGCAAGGACTGATGCTGAAGCTGAAGCTCCAGTACTTTGGCCACCTGATTCGAAGAACTGACTCATTGGAAAAGATCCTAATGCTGGGAAAGATCAAAGGCGGGAGGAGAAGGGGATAACAGAGGATGAGATGGTTGGATGGCATCACTGACTCAATGGACATGAGTTTGAGTAGGCTCCAGGAGTTGGTGATGGACAAGGAGGCCTGGCGTGCTGCAGTCCATGGAGTCACAAAGAGTCGGACATGACTGAGTGACTGAACTGAACTGAGGTAGTGAACGTCGTTGCCAAGGTCACACTGCAGGGCAGTTTGCTTAGCATGCCTTTGCTGGCACCACCCTTCTGCCATTCATGGTGTGATGATGGCTAATTTTATGTGCCAACCTCCCTGGGTTATGGGATGCCCTGATATTTGGTCAGACATAATTCTGGGTGTTTCTAGATTAGATTAGCACTTGAATCTCTAGACTGAATAAAGCAGGTTGTCCTTCCTAATGTGGGTGGTCTTCACCCAATCAGGTGAGGGCCCAAATAGAACAAAAAGGTGGAGGAAGGAAGAATTGTCTCTCTCTGCCTGACCGCTTGAGCAGAGACCTCGATCTTCTCCTGACCTTGGAATGGGACTTAACTGATAAGCTCATAAACACCTCTCAGGAAGGGAAATTCCCGTCCTCGGCCCCTAAATAGGAAAGGAACATTCTGGAAGGCTTTGTCAGTTTGCTCATCTAGAGCTCCATCTTTCTATCCTTCCCCGCTGACTCTGAAACCCAGGAGGCTGACCTGTGTGGGCAACATGAGCTGAAGTCTCATGCCTTCTGGCTTCTGGTTGGGTCTGTCCAATGGGAGGGCCCACTGGAGGAGTCTAGAGGGTTCGAGGAGAGAGCTTGGGGCATTTGTTCCCCTTGCCACTTTCCTTTGGAGGTATGGCTCTCTCCAGCTTCCAATCATCTCCCTCCTGTCCATCAGGGTCTTAACCATTCTTTTTCGTTTCTTGTGGCACTGCCTACCCTTGGCAAACAGTCCCTTATTGAAAGACTCCCCTGTTGCCCTGTTTGCTGGTAACACCTCTTTCCAGCTGGAACCTCAAATGATACAGGAAGTTGGGAGACTGGGAGGCAATAGAGCCCCAACAAATGCTCACAATATGGTGGTACCGATGCCCAGGGGGGCAGGCAGCCTGATTAGGTGGCAAGAGCATGGACTTGGGAGACAGACCTCCTGGAGTCTGAATTTTCACCCCAGCTCTCACTACCTGTGTGAACTTGGTCAAGTTCCTCAGCTAGGCTGACCCTCCTTTGTTCTTTACCTGGGAAATAAAAGTTAATCTGTATCCCCTGGGTTTGTCATGAGAACTGAATGAGAGATTTATTAAAGCACTTGTCACACAGGGGACCGGTGATGGCCCAAGGGGTCCACCTTGTCTGCCTGCTCCAACTGACCAGTCATGGCTCCTTGAAGCCCTGTGTGGAGAAGAATTCTGACTCCCCATCCTGGCCTGGAGGTGATGGGCACACTCACGATTGGTGATGGCGGTCATGGTGTGGACCGGAAAGCGGCAGTAGAATGTGCTTACATTTCCATAGCAGACACTCACTGAAGTATGGCTATCAGTTTTCCTATTTCTCTGCTCCTTGGGAGAAGACGTAGGATTCTGCTGGCCTCAGAAAGGCCAGGATCCTGCTGGACCAGTGGCTGTTTCCACCAGCATTGCCCAGGTCCCAAAGTCACTGAGCCTGCTGTCCTGGCTCAGCACAGACTTCTTTGGCAGCAAGGATGCTCCAGCCAGCCCTATCTTTTAATCAGCAGACTGCGTCAGCCCTGTCGGGATTGTTTAAGGTCTTCTTCCTCCCGGGACTTTCTTGCTCTTTTCATCCTCAAATGCCAACCTTACCCTCCCTGCCAACAGATCACACACACACACACACACATACACCCTGCCATGTTCACCACCACGTCCTCATAGTAAGTTACAGGGAATTATTGATATTAACTCAAGTTTTTCCACTCCATATCACCCCACTATCCACATCTCCCATTGTCGCCTGCCCCAACTCAGGGGGCCTGACATTATTCCAGCAACACATATCAGAGTTGGATGAAGGTAGAAGGAGTAGAAATCACAGCCACAGGCATCCTATGGGGCGAGCTGAAGAAGCCTCAGTGATCACCACGTGGCCCCTGGAGTAACTAGAGGAAGAAGGGAATAAGAAATCCTTTGCACACAGAATGTTCTTTCTAGTTTCACCGGCACGTGGAAGGAACCTTTGCTTATTCACTTATTCAAGACATATTTACGGAGCACCTCTATGGGCTGGGTACAGACAGCTGTCTGCCCTGAAAGGGAGACAGCCAAGTAGAAGCCGGTGGGTGCCGAGCAGCTCAGCAGGAGTGCTGAGATGGAGATAAGCACGGTGGGGTGAGGGCGGGGGGACGGGCTCTGATTGGAGCCACACTGTGGGACAGAGACGACTTTCCTGAGAAGGTGGCTCTCCTGAGCCCAGTCTGGAGGGAAAAGGAAGCTGCTCCAGGTGGCACTGGGGGCGGCATGTGCTAGGATCTGAATGGGTGTGAGTTTGAGGAGCAGCTGGCAGGTCACTGGGGCTGCGGCTTAGAGCCAGAAGGGAAGGTGTTCTGGGAGGAGCCGATGGCAGGGTGGGGTGGCGGGGTAGGGGGGTCCTCCAGGGCCTCTCTGAGGAGTCCAGAGTATCCCAGAGTAGCCCCTAGTCCTGCTATGTCCCCACCTTCCAGCCTGTCCTCTGCCCTCCACCGGGCTTAGCAAGCGAGGCCTCAAAGAAAACCTCCATTCTCCTCCTCCTGGGAACTGTAGGCCTTCTCAGGTATTTGGGGGCTGACTGCCCCCATGCCCTGCGAGTCCTTACTCGCAGGACTGATGGATGAGGGGGTGGATGGGCAGGAGGGTGGCTGAGAGAAGAGGAGCTACACAGCTGGAGACCAAGGTAACCTGATAAATGAAGGCTTTAGTGCAGTCTCCCTAGTAACTGGCTGACCCAACCATCAGGAGTAATTTAGGGGAAAGCAGACATGTGTTTGGGCATTTTCCTTCTCCAATGACTAAGTGGGTTTACAGGTCCCTCCTCCTCTCATAAAAACCCTAACACCTTTCCCCAGGCACCTCCCCTGCCCAGACCTGCTTCTCTTTGGAAAATGGGGCTGGTGTGCCTGTGTAGCTGTGTAGAAATGTGTGTAGCTCTGTGTGGGTATGTGCATGAAAGTATCTCATATATGCATGAGGAAGTATAAATGGGAGTGTGTGAGCTTGCAAGTGCATGCAAATATCTCTGCTGGTGCCATGTATGGGGGAGCACTTGTGCATGAGACTTGTCAGCCTCTGTGCACACGGGGAAACATGAATGCACACATATGCACATGTGTCCAGAAGAGTCTGGGGGGTCTTTATGAGTGCGGGGGTCCTTGAAGCATGTGAGTGCTCACAGTGAGTGTGCATGGGATTCTATGCAATTGGCCAGCATGATTGTCTTTGAAGGGCAGAAGTTGCTGAGCTGGGATACATCCATTAACCAAAGCAATAAAATGCCCAACTGGTCTCCTTGTTTCCCTTCTTGTAATCCGTTCTCCACCCTGCAGCCAGTGTGAGCTTTTAAAATTGCAAATCAGATCACGTCACTGCTAGGCTGAAAGCCCTCTGAGGGCTACTGGAATAAATCCAAACTTCTGATTATGGCCTGGCGGATATGTCCCCCATCCCAGTCTGATCTTTGTGGCCTCATCTCCTGCCACTCCGCAGGCAGGCACCCGCTGCCTCAGTCACACAGGCAAGAGCCTTTGTTCTTGTCCTTCCCTCCTCTGGCTCCCTTGGCTGCTGGGCACTCTCCTGGCTCCAGATTTCAGCCTGATATTATCCATGGGGCATTCTCTGACCACCTCCCTCCAGGCCCCCTCTGTGCTATCACTCCAACTTCTTTTCTCTCTGGTGCTAAGTCAGTTGGGTCTGAAAGAGGTGCTGAGACAGAGTGAGGTGTGCACAGGGTTTTGTGGGGAGCAGCCCCTAGAAAGGAATAGAGAGGACCCCAGAATGGGCAGAGCAGGGAAGGGCCAGCTGACCACAATATAGATCTGATAAGGTCTCTGCCAGCCTCCTAAGTGCCTGGAGCAAAGACCGTCCACAAGAGGAGTCCTGAACTGGGTGGAAATGGCTAAACCTGACCCCATACCTGGCCTCAGTCAAGGGCTGGAACCATCAACACAGAAGCTAAGGTTGAAGAGAATGAGAAGGCAAACCACAGATGAGAAGAATATTAATACTTGCAAAAGACAGATCTCAGGAAGAACTGGTATCCAAAATACACAAAGAACTCTTAAAACTCAGTAAGTTGATTAAAAAAAAAAAAAAAATAGGCCAAAGACCTAAACAGACACCTCCCTAAAGAAAATATACAGTCGGCAAATAAGCATATGAAGAGATACTTCACATCATGGGTCCTCAGGGTACTGCAGATTAAAACAACAATGAGATTTTACTATATACCTATTAGAATGGCCAAAATCCAGAACAATGACAATACCAAATGCTGTTGAGGATGTAGAGCAACAGGAACTCTCATTCATTGCTGGTGGGAATCAAAATGGTACAGCCACTTTGGAAGATGGTTTAATGTTTTTTTTTTTCTTAAACAAAACTAAACATACAAAGAACAAAAACAAAATCTGAACATACTCTTCCCTCATGATTCAGCCACTACACTCCTTAGCATTTACCTAAAGGAACTGAAACTTGTGTCTACGGAAAAACCTGCACACAGATGCTTGTAGCAGCTTTACTCACACCTGCCAAAACTTGGGAGCAAGCAAGATGTCTTTCAATAGGTGAATGGATACATAAACTGTGGTACATCCAGACAATGGGCTCTCAGTCAGCGATAAAAAGAAATGAGCTTTCAAGCCATGAAAAGACACGGAGCAATCTTCAATGCATATTACTAAGTGAAAGAAGTCAGTCTTCAAAGGTTACATAGTGATTTTAACTATATGACATTCTGGAAAAGGCAAAACTATGGAGATGGTAAAAAAGATCAGTGATTTCCAGGAGTTAGGTGGGAGGGAGAGAGGATTTTCAAGGCAGTGAAACTCCTCTGTGTGACACTGTCGTGGTGCATATTGTCCAAATCCATAGAACGTACAACACTAAGAGTGAACCCAAGTGTGAACTATGTACTTTGGGTGATAATAATGTGTCAGCGTAGGTGCATCGATTATAGCAAATGTACCGTTCTGGTGGGGATGTTGATGATAGAAAGGAGGCTGTGTGTGAGGGGGCACAGGAGTATGTAAGAACTCTGTGCAATCTTGCTGTTAACTTAAAAATGCTCTTTTAAAAAGTCTATTAAAAAAGAAAGAAAGGGGAGTTTCCTGGTGGTCCAGCAGGTGAGGCTCCACGCTCCCAATGCAGGGGGATTCTCCCAGCGTTTGATTCTTGGTCAGGGAACTAGATCCCACATGCTGCAACTAAAACCCAGTGCAGTCAAATAAATAAATAAAAATAAATTTTAAAAAAAGAAAGGAAGAAAGAAAGAAAGTCCTCAGACTTTTCCCCTGGACGCCCTTCTCCTCTCTTCCCACCCTTACCCTGTCCTTCTGCTGTGCAAGCATTTTCTGACTTCTTCACAGGAGGACACATTTGCTAGGCATATCTGTCTGTCCTTCTCTTTTATGTTTGCCCTAAGTCTTTGTTAAAGATTTTCCAGGGGGTTCCCCTGTGGCTCAGTGATAAAGAATCCACCTCCCAGTGCAGGAGACACAGGTTCGATCCCTGGTCTGGGAAGATCCCACATGCCATTGAGCAACCAAGCCCATGCTTCACAACTGTTGAGCCTGCATGCTAGAGCCCAGGAGCTACAACTATGAAGCCCGTGTGCCCTGTCGCCCATGCTCTGCAACGAGAGAAGCCACTGCAATGAGAAGCCCGCACACCGCAATTAGAGAGCAGCCCCTGCTCGCCACAACCAGAGAAAAGCCCGCACAGCAATGAAGACCCAGCACGGCCAATAAACTAATACATAAATAAATAAAATAGAGATTTTCCAGCTCAGGGGCCAGCCTGGCCTGGAGCTTTTTCATCTTTGCCCTTCCTTTGCCAATCTTGCAAGCCCTCATTTCAGCTTCCTCCCAGTCTATGAAACTTCTAGAATCTCACCAACAAAGGACAGCTATGATCTGCTCTAGAAGCCCTGTCCTGGTATAAATATGTCCCCCAACGCTCAGCTAAGGAAAAGGAAATTCAAGAGCAGAGAGAGAAAAAAATCTTGGATGCCTCATTAGCAGCACCTACTGAGAAGCTTTATCTTGCCTCCTTTGATGTCAGAGTGAAGCAAGAGGAAAGACCTTCCCTCCCTGTCTCTAGGAACAGAACTTGAGGGGCGTCCACAGACTGGGCGCCATTTCCATTTCCCAGGCCACATTAAAACTTCTGGAGACATCAAGCTGCAAGAAGGTTAGGCCTTCTCTGTCTCCCTGAGCAGCACACCATAAATCAATACTGAGCACAAACGAGTGTGATGAAGTCCTTCAACGTTTTGAATTTTCCCATCACGACTACGGTGAAGTTCTGTGTGTTTTGAAATACGTAAAATTCTTAAATGCTTTTCTTCTTTGCCGGGTCCCTAAGGGTGGGTTTGGTCTTGCCCGTATCTGTAATCAGCCCAGCTGAACTTCCTGTCCCCCACCAGGCCTGCCCTGTGCTGAAGCTGCAGAGGGTGGCTCCGGGCTGACCTTGAGGATGTCAGGGGTCGGTACAGGAGAACAGGCCTGGTGTGGGGTGGGGGTGGGGGGTGGTCATATAGTCAAGCTCAGGGCTGATGAGGAACGAAATAATTAGGGATCAGGAAGGGCAGGGTCTTGGATGAGCCTCGGGATGGGTCTTTCTCCTTGGCTAGGGTAGCTCAGCTTAGAAAATCAAACTTGAATCAAATTAACAGATAGATGCTGAGGTCCATTGCAGACAAAAATGTAGGCTAGAGTGTGAGGCTGGAAGTAGGATCTAATTATGCCTGGAGGTAGCAGCCTCAGGCTCCTCTGACCTGGGGGCGGATCAGATGGTGGGATGGAATGGTCACGTGCCCACTGTGAGGCTGTCAGCTCAGGTCCATTCCCTCTGGTAAGTGTTGGAGGATCCTTCCTTCCTTACAGACGGGCAAACGGAAGCCAAGGCCACACATGTCCAGTGAGGGAAGAGCCTGGCCTTCTAGCTGAGTCAGTGTGGAGATTTGGCCTCACAGTGATCCTCGGGGTCCAGAGTTGGGGCCCCTCATGGGTGACTCTTACCATCACTTGGCTCCTTCTGAGGGTGGAGGGAAAGGGGAACAGTCTACAGGCCTTTCTGTCATAACTGCATATTTAGTCCTACTATGGGCTACTGAAGTGAAGTGAAAGTCGCTCAGTCATGTCCAACTCTTTGCAACCTCATGGAGTATCCAGTTCTTGGAATTCTCCAGGCCAGAATACTGGAGTGGGTAGCCTTTCCCTTCTCCAGGGGACTATGCGCTAGGCACCCAGATAAATGCTTCAAATATATGGTCTCATCCACACAGTCCCATTTTGCAAAATGGGCCTCATTTTGCAGACACTCAGAAGGGAAAGGGACTTGCCCAGGGTGACACAGAAAGCAAGTGGTGGGGCCTTCTGGCCCATGAGTGCGTGTGCAGAGCCCATCTGGCTTCCAGCTAAAACCCAGGTCATAGCACCTAGCGCAGTGACTGGTGTGTTGTAGGCAAGAAATAAGTATCTGGTAAAAGAATGAATACATGAATGATCCTGCAACTCCTTCTGGTCCCAAGTCTGTGTTCTTTCTTGGGTTTCCACCTAGTCTGGGGATCTGGAAGCTGCCGGCAAAAACCCTGGGTCTTCCTGGTGGGAGAGGTGCCCAGGGTGGGCTGGTCAGAGTACCCTGGGGGAGGGGCTGCAGCAGCCCTGGTGTCACCCTGGCCCTGCACAGCCGCTCCTGCTGACCACGTGCGGTCCCCGAGGACCCCAGAAGGAAGGGGTTCACCACAAAATAAACATACAGGCTGTACATCCAGTGATTCAGAAGATCCTGCTGTGCCCGCCTCCCTCTCCCCTCAAACCTTCCTGTTGCCATGACAACTGACCTCACCAAACTGAAGCTCGCTGAGGCGTCCCAATTAACCCTTTTCTGACACAGCAGGGCCCTCCGTCACACCAGGTCGCCTGTCTACGTGGCCTGAATGCCACTAAAAGATGAGAGGTGGCACTGTGGGCGGAAGTGGAGGCTTTAGGGGCCCGAGTGCCTGAGTTGATTTTCGGGGGCCAACTGTGTGAACCTGAACAGTCCGGGACCCCCACGGGGTTGCTATAAGGGTTCGATGAGGAACTCACGGTAATACCCAGTGGGATCCTTGGCTCAGTTAAGGCGACTCACAGGAGGAGCTGCTCTGTGCACAGATCCAGCCTGCTCCTGTTACTGCAGGGCCCCAGGGTACGTCAGTGGGAGGGCACACGCCATCACAGACACACAGAACAGTGATTCATATGGAAAAAAAGGAAGCCCACAGCCACTCAAACTGTATGAAGCCTGGAGGTTGCCCTGGGAGATCCCCATCAAATAGCCCATTCATTCCACCTTGAACTCAAACCTCTCAAGGTCCCCCTGGGCTCTGGGACTCCCAGAAAGGGACGGGTCTATGCGCTCAGAGAGCAGGGCTGAGTGGGATGAGGGGAGAAGGTAGGGCAGGGCCTGGAATTCTGGATGTCCACTTGGCAGAAGTGAGTACGGGGCCACCTGCTGTCAACTCTAATAGAGCCAACGGGACCCTAAGGGAAGTGACAGCAGAGAGCCCAACGAGCAAGGCCGAATTAATGGCCACTGTTTACTAAGGATCAGCCAGGGGCTAGAGTGATCAATGCAAATGAAGCCACATACCCCCTGCCCTCCACTGCTTAAAGCTCTTTGATGGGTCCTCCCTGCTGTTGTCACCGGAACCCAAACCCTGCGTGCAGCCCACACGACCCTCGTGTCCTGGCCGCTGCCCACCTCTCAGCTCACGTTGTCCTCAGCCACTCTGCCCCCAGCACTCAGGCTTTCTTTGGCTTTTGTTTTGTTGGCCTCACCATGCAGCTTGTGGGATCTTGGTCCCCCTGCTAGGGACTGAACCCAGACCCTCAACAATCCTAGCCACTGGACCATCAGGGAAATCCCTGTTTTGTTTTTTTTTCCAGACAAACTGTGCTTCTCCAGCCTCAGAGCTTTTGCACACGTAGATACCTTTACCTGGATGTGCATTTACTAGCTTTCCCCAGTTTTATCAGTTGTAAGAGACACGCTTAAAAAGACCGACTTGTACTCTGAGATAATTGCGGACTACATAAAAATTGCAAAAAGTAGCACAAATAATTTCCATATTTCCTTCACTGAGTTTCCCCCATCGTTGGTTTTTAGCATGCTTACATCTGTCCCGGTGTATTGGATGCTAGAGCCATTTTTGTGTATTTCTGCCCAACTCCCTGGGTAGTGACTTCATGTTGGAGGCTTGAAACTAACTCGTGTGGAGGCAGAGAATTTACAGAACAGAAACTAGTAATCAGGGACTTTCCCCCTAGGAAGTGCTGTTAAACATTTACCACCATGCTACCCTGGTATCAGTCTCTTTTCTTTCTCTCTCTTTGTGTGTGTTGGGGGGCCTTCCTAAGGCCCACTTGACTTCACACTCCAGAATGTCTGGCTCTAGGTGAGTGATCACACCATCATGGTTATCTGGGTCATTAAGATCCTTTATGTATAGTTCTTCTGTGTATCATGCCACGTCTTCTTAATATCTTCTGCTTCTGTTAGGTCCATACCATTTCTGTCCTTTATTGTTCCCATCTTTGCATGAAATGTTCCCTTGGTATCTCTCATTTTCTTGAAGAGATCTCTAGTCTTTCCCATTCTATTTTTTCCTCTGTTTCTTTGCATTGATCACTGAGGAAGGCTTTCTCATCTTTCCTTGCTATTCTTTGGAACTCTGCATTCAGATGGGTGTATCTTTCCTTTTCTCCTTTGCCTTTAGCTTCTCTTCTTTTCTCAGCTATTTGTAAGGCCTCCTCAGACAGCCATTTTGCCTTTTGCATTTCTTTTTCTTGGGGATGGTCTTGATCACCACCTCCTGTACAATGTCATTAACCTCCGTCCATAGTTCTTCAGGCACTCTATCAAATCTAATCCCTTGAATCTATTTGTCACTTTCACTGTATAATCATAAGGGATTTGATTTAGGTCATACTTGAATGGTTTGGTGGTTTCCCTACTTTCAAATATCTTCAAATGTCCTGACAATGTCCTTTATAGCAAAAAAAAAGAAAAAATGTCTGCTGTGTGTATTATGTAAATATCTTGTTTTGTATCCCCTGCTAGTTATAGCATCCACTGATAATTTTTTCCTAAAGAATATTCTTTCCTTCCCTATTCATTTGTTTATTCATTAATTTATTTATATCAAGATGAACTCATGGATTCTTCTTTTGTTTTTTGGGTTATAACTTAGAAGTCTCATGATTTATTTCAGTGCTCAAATTATGCCAGATTTGTCCAGGAGAAACCATTTCAGGCTGAAAGTGAAAGTGACGTTGCTCAGTTGTGTCCGACTCTTAGCAACATCATCGACTGCAGCCTACCAGGCTCCTCCGTCCATGGGATTTTCCAGGCAAGAGTACTGAAGTGGGTTGCCATTGCCTTCTCTGATCTCAGGCTGGCTCCATTCTTATTGACATGTTCTTGATATTATTTTTTCCTTTAAGCACATCATCACTTTCTGGCACAACAAAATGTTTCAGGGTCATCTTATACTTTGCCCGAGTGAGCCCTGGAATTGGCTGTTTTCCCAAAGTGCCACTGTTCCTTTTAGTGGAGAATGGCATTTAGAAACCAATGTCTGGGAACTGGGGTGCTCTGTGCTTCTGAGGAAGAGACACCTGTTAAATTTCTGACAACAGGATGCATTTTACAGATCACGGTGTGTACCGATCCACTGGTCTGGCATTTGACTCTTTTTCCTTCTGGCTACTTTTCTATTCAACCTGAAGCTGAGCTCAGCAGTGAGTCCTCTGCCAGGACTCCATTCCCACCCTTCCTGCCCTTTTCTCTGCCCAGTTCACACACCCTTCTGTCCTGTCTTCCTTTTCCACTGAACCACAGCCAGAGAGCCCGATTTTACACCAAACAAGCTTGCTGCAGGGCACAGTGGATTTCTCTTGGATTTTACTGTATTCTGACCTCTGTCTTTACAGATCTTTTTTGTTTGAAATTGGGTGGAAGATAGGAAACTCCTCTGGGGCTGAAGGAAAGTCTAAAAGAGTTTTTTCAGTAAGCACAAAATAACATTTCTAAAGGTGAGAATGCTCTGTGTCATGGTTAATTAGTAAAATTTTTCTTTCTTGGTGATATCTAAAATAATATTGTTTTAGGGTCCAGTGGTTAAGAATCCGCCTGCTGGTGCAGGGGACTTGGGTTCGATCCCTGGTCCAGGAAGATTCCACATGCCACAGGTCAACTAAGCCCTCGTGCCACAATTACTGAAGCCTGTGTGCCCTGAGCTCATGCCCTGCAACAAGAGAAGCCACCACAATGAGAAGCCCGAGTATCACAGCTAGAGTAGCCCCCACCCCCTGAAACTAGAGAAACAAAGACCCAGCACAGCCAAAATTAATACGTTACAATTTTTAGTTATTTTAAAACTAAATATATAAAATAATAGTGCTTTAGATTCAGTGAAAAAGATCACACCTGTTATCCTTCAGAACAGACTTCCCAGTTCTTCCTCATGAGTGCTTTTCCTCCATAGCATTCAACACAATTGGTAACAGATTTTGGGGTCACTATTGGTTCATATGGGTTTCCCTGGTGGCTCAGACAGTAAAGAATCTGCCTGCAATGTGAGAGACCTGGGTTCAATCCCTGGGTCAGGAAGATTCCCCTGGAGAAGGGAATGGCAATCCACTTCAGTATTCGTGCCTGGAGAATCCCACGGACAGAGAAGCCTGGCGGGCTATATAGTCCATGGGGTTGCAAAGAGCTGGACGTGACTGAGTGACAACCACTTTCACTTTCACTGGTTAATATTGGTCAGAGCTGTATCATCAATGCCTGGCACATTGATGCTTAGTAAAACTTTGTTGAATGAATGCCTGAATTAATTTTATCTTCTCCATAATCTGCGAAACAGAGATGACTTTCTCTACTTTACTGATGGGGAAACTGAGGCTCCAATAGCCAAGGTTTGTTCAACGCTGTTGCCCCAGTAACTGGTGCAATGGGACTTCAAATCTGGATTTGTTAGAATCTAACGTGCAAGCATGGAGAAGGCAATGGCAAAGTCGGACACGACTGAGCGACTTCACTTTCACTTTTCACTTTCATGCATTGGAGAAGGAAATGGCAACCCACTCCAGTGTTCTTGCCTGGAGAATCCCAGGGACGGGGGAGCCTGGTGGGCTGCCGTCCATGGGGTCGAGCAGAGTCGGACACGACTAAAGCGACTTAGCAGCAGCAGCAGCAGCAATATGCGTGCAAAGTGTTTCAGTGGAGGAGATGCTTTTAGTGGAGAATTGAATTGAGTTTTTATTCCCATGATGAGTTTTGCCGCTGAAGGAGTTTCTAAATTCTTAGAAATTAGGGCAGCACAAAAATGATCCAAAGGAGGACACAGAACAGGGACTGGTGCTGCAAAAGTGGCCACGAGGGGCCCTCTGGGGCACCATAGCCACTCATCTCATGGTTTGCCGTATTCCCACTGGAGTATGGAAGGGCCCGGCAGAGGCAGGCTGCAGGGACTTGACCTCAACCATGAACCCCATCCCCCAGCTCCAGCTGACTAGCTCTGGGGCCCACCAGGGTGCCTTCTATGGCAGAAGACACTTCTCCCAGGGGCTCCACCATGCCACCTTCCCTGCCTCCTACACATGCCCAGCAGTTGGGCAGAATGGAGGTTACACCTCTGCTTGAAAGATGGGGAAACTGAGTCTCCAAGGATAGAAATACTTATCAGAGAGGAAGTTTCGCCATCTGTACAAGGGAGGATTGGACTTGGTGATGTCCAAGGCGGTTTCTCCAGTTCTCCGGATAGTGGTTTAATGGCCAGTGGCCTCCTCCCCACCTCCCCTCCTCCCAACCTTGGGGCTTTCCTGCCCTGCTCCCAGGGGAAACAGTGCTTGAGTCCAATTGCTTCCCTTTGAACTGAGAGTCAAAACACAATCCTCATTTACATTTCAAAGGCCGCAGTGCCTGATCTGGATCAGGCACGCCATCCACCTGGTCTCTGAAAGTCCCTGTCCTGGCCTGGCAGCTGGGATGGCCTCTCAAGAGATGAGTTAAGCACCTTTGGAGACGATTTGAGAAGCGCTGAAAGACATTTCCACTTCTAAACAGATGTCTCCTAGAAATACCACAAAATACAATAGCTACTCACACTTCCACATGTATACATGTTAGATGCCAGGTACTCATTAAATCCTTTACCACAACCCTGTGAGGTCGGTGTTATTATTTCCCCATTTTACAGATGAGGCCACAGAGGCACCAGAAGGTTAAACTTGTCCAAAGTCAAGATGGAGAATTTGAACTTCCTGCGTGTTCACTTTCACTTTTCACTTTCATGCATTGGAGAAGGAAACGGCAACCCACTCCAGTGTTCTTACCTGGAAAATCACAGGGACAGGGGAGCCTGGTGGGCTGCCATCTATGGGGTCGCACAGAGTCGGACACGACTGAAGCGACTTAGCAGCAGCAGCAGCAGCGTGCAAGTGCACGACCACTACACGTCAGTTCAGTTCAGTTCATTTCAGTCGCTCAGTCGTGTCCGACTCTTTGTGACCCCATGAATCACAGCACACCAGGCCTCCCTGTCCATTACCAACTCCCGGAGTTCACTCAGACTCACGTCCATCGAGTCAGTGATGCCATCCAGCCATCTCATCCTCTGTCGTCCCCTTCTCCTCCTGCCCCCAATCCCTCCCATCATCAGAGTCTTTTCCAATGAGTCAACTCTTCGCATGAGGTGGCCAAAGTACTGGAGTTTCAGTTTTAGCATCATTCTTTCCAAAGAAATCCCAGGGCTGATCTCCTTCAGAATGGACTGGTTGGATCTCCTTGCAGTCCAAGGGACTCTCAAGAGTCTTTTCCAACACCACAGTTCAAAAGCATCAATTCTTCAGTGCTCAGCCTTCTTCACAGTCCAACTCTCACATCCATACGTGACCACAGGAAAAACTACACGTCACTACCCCTGAAATTCCATTCTTGGCTATCCAGGCTCTTATTTGGAATACAAACACCAGGGAAGATAGCCTTGAAACACCAGCAACTCAATGAAAAGCTAGCCGGGGCCTGCTGGGCTGCAGACCCACTGGACGCTTTAGGGTTTTCAGGCCCCCGGCAGAACTCTGGGTGGCTCCACCCTCAGCCTGCCCCTCCCCTCCTCACTGCCCCAGGGCCAGCCTTACACACAGCTGTGCCTGCAACACAGGTAAGAGGGGCCGAAGGTGGGCTAGAGATCACCTTGGTTTTCAGACAGGCCTGGGGTTCCCAATGTCATGAAATGTCAAGGGCAGGCCCCCAGCCTGTTCTTCCGGAGGGGCCTGGGATTGCTGGATCATATGAGAACTCTAATTTTTAGTTTTCTAAGAGACCTCCATCGGAGAAGGCAATGGCACCCCACTCCAGTACTCTCGCCTGGAAAATCCCATGGATGGAGGAGCCTGGTGGGCTGCAGTCCATGGGGTCGCTAAGAGTCGGACACGACTGAGCACCTTCACTTTCACTTTTCACTTTCATGCATTGGAGAAGGAAATGGCAACCCACTCCAGTGTTCTTGCCTGGAAAATCACAGGGACAGGGGAGCCTGGTGGGCTGCCATCTATGGGGTCGCACAGAGTCGGACACGACTGAAGCGACTTAGCAGCAGCAGCAGGAGCAAGAGACCTCCATGCTGTTTTCCACAGCGGCTGCACCAATTTACATTCCCGCCAACAGTGCAGGAGGGTTCCTTTCTCTCCACGTCTTCTCCCGCATTTATTATTTATGGGCTTTTTGAAGATAGCCGTTCGGATTGGTGTGAGATGATACCTCATTGTGGTTTAGCTTTGCATTTCTCTAGTAACTAGCGATGTTGAGCATCTTTCCAAGTGCCTGTTGGCCATCTCTGTGTGTTCTGTAGAAAGATGCCTGTTTAGCTCTTCTGTCCCAGCACTGTTTGAACCTCTGTTCCATGCAAGAAGTTCACAGACTGAGAAAACCTGACAGTCCTGGTAGAGGAAACGGGTTGGCATTTAAAGTTCATTCAGTCATGTTTAGCAGCGTCTACCATGTACCAGGTGCTGGGGAGACAGCAGTGAACAGATGAAGTCTTTGCTCTCAGGGAAGCACCAACCACAGACAACAGAAGGCCCTCTTTGGGGGCCTTTGTGTCTTTCTGCCCCTGTTGGTGGTGAACAGTTGTCCCTGGCTCCCTCTCCCTGACCCCGAGAGCCCAGGGAACAGAGGCCAGATTCAGGGCTGCTCACTGAACATTTGTTTTCTACAGAGTCCCCTTAGCTGGGTCTGGTCCTCCACCTGTCCCAGCGCCTCTGGCTTTTTCCCCTGGGCAGCTGTCCCTCCTGACCCCACTCCTTCCATCTTGCCTGCCTTCCTCTCTCCCCGACCTTGGGGTCACTGGCCGTGGTTCTCAATCCTGGCTGGCCATCCACGTCCCTGGAAGTAACTTCAGAAAGCACAGGACCCCCCGGGCATAGTCAAGACTCTGCAGGTGCGAGAATGGGGGCCTGGCTTCTGATATCTTTCTGGGGCCATTCCAGGTTGAGATCTCGGCTCCAAGGGCCTACAGGGAAGCCCCTGGAGTGACTTCCCCAGCTTTGACTTGGAGCAGCGACGCGCTGTAAGCCAGGGGCTTTGGGAGAAGACTGACTGGGCATCTGAAGGCCAGGTCAGAGGAGTCAGGACTGAGCCCAGCAGGTCCAGAGAGGGATGCTCAGTTGTGAGGCTGATCTCCAGGAGGGGAGGGAGGGGTGGGCACACTCTGACTCCTCCCCAGGCCTCTCCCAGAGCTCTCTGTCCTCAAGGCTACAGAGGGCTCCTGCAGCACAGGTCAGGGAAGAGGAGGGGAAGACGTGGAGAAGTAGGTAGGGGCAGCTCTGTCTTCTCTCTCTCCTTCCCCTGTTAAGTCCTGCTCGTCTTTCAAGGCACAGTTCTAATTTCACCTCCTCCAGATAGGCTTCCCTTATTACCCAGATGAAAACCAACCCATCATTTCCTCATAGGACTTCCCCAAGGATTTCCTTGGGATTCACTCTGTATACTTAACTCATCAAACTTAGATTGGGAAATGACTCTGAAGCTAGTCCACTCTCCTCTACTTTGGGCAGGCCTCCGTGTATACATCTCATGCATGTGTACCACTCAGCCTGAGGTCAGAGCCCCCCACATTTGGGGCCACCTGCAGGTACAGGAGCTCGGTTCCTTTGGCCACATCGTTCCTCTGCAGCGGGGGCAGGGCCTGGAAGATTGGGAGCACGGTCTCCTTGGGCCCTCTGGCCCCAGGCCAGGACTCTGTCTTTGAGGACTTTTCCTGGGAGAACCAGGGGAAGGTTTGGCCCATCCAGAGTGACTGGACACTTCAACCAGGAAACCTGCTGTGTGACTCTGGGCAACCAGCCCTCTTTGTGGATATGTAGGGCAGATACCAACCAGGGTTCTTGGCCTTCTCCATGAACAGAAATTGACTAGAAGCCAGAGAAGAAATTTAGGCGAGGCTTACTGGGGATCCTGTACCAGGTATAGGACAGAGGAATAACAAGTAACAGGTTCCCTTGCTGGCTCCCTGCGGTAGGGGTGAGCCCTGGGGTGAGGGTAGGGGGTGTCCCGGGGGTTGGGCGTGAGGGGTGGTTTAGGTGGTTTGCCCATCCCTTTGTGGTGTTGAGTGTTAGGGGGGCTTGCCCAGCACCCTGCTTTTGCTCCCAACACCGTTTTTTTTTGCCTCCTGGCTCTTAAGAAATGGCAGTTGTCTGTGTTTGTGTGTGTATATGAATTTTTTGTATCTTTTTGGTCCAGTATTTGCCCCTAACTGTGCATGCACACGGTTATTTTTAGTCCCATATAGTTTCTTTGTATTTTTGAAGCTGGAGGAGAGGTGTGTTTGCAGCTCTCATTGAACGGTCCCAGGTCCAGCCTGGAGGGTTTCCCTGGGTCTCATTGCCAGACCAGGGAAGGATCAAGGAGCTTCTTCCCCTCACATGGAATATAAGAAAAGCCCCATCCAAAAACAAGCAAAGAAGCCCAGTGAAGGTTCTGAATTTCTCCAGTCTGACCTTTTCATTTTTTTAAATATCACATTTGAAATGTTTTTTCTTGCTTTTTTGGGTGTCTTGCTTTGCTGGTGACCTCAGCAGTACATGTTATTTTGTGTGCTGGGAAATCCAGCTTTTGGTGTTGTGTGTGGGTACAGATTTCTACGTATGGGTTACATTAATATATGCACGCAGCCTATATGCACACACACACACAAATCACATCACACCGTGTTGAATCAGTGGTTCTCAGGCCTGCCTAGGAAGTAACAAAAATCCCAGCGTTGCAGTTAAAATAAATCAGAACAAGGAGTAGGGCCCAGGTGTCAGTAGTTTGCAAATCTCCCCAGGTGATTCCCTCTGTGCCATCACAGCTAAGAAGCTCTGATACAGGTGGCAGCTTCCTGACAGAGTGCCTTTATTGAACAGTTAACAAGAGTGAGCGTTAAGACTCTGAAATTAAGGGACGACACTTGGAAAGAAGCAGATGGCAAAAAGGCTTGGCCTGGATGCAGTGTTCTCACCTTGGAACAAGACCATCTCTGCGGTCCCACCCAAATCTTAAAAAATGCTTTGGCTGCAATGGATATGCTCAAAGAGGAGAGGAAGGCCTCCTGGGAGAGCCCAGACCCCTTCTCTAGAGGCTCACAGATCCTGGAGTCCTGAGTATCCATAGCTGCTTCCTTTTTTAAACCAGGGGGTATAAACCAAGGGGACTCCTGTGCACCTCCCACAGGAGCAGACAGCAGCCGGTCTGAGCTGCTGGGGAGCCAGGATTAGGGAGAGATTAGTGAGTGTGGTTTAGAGGGGCTCTGGAGCCTTGCAGCCAGCTCAGAGGCCTTCGGTCCAAAGATAGCAAACAGGAGAGGATGAGACAGCATGTGGAAGGGAGGGGGCAATGAGGGAGAGGGCACAGTTGGCAAGCTGATGCTTGGCCCATGAAAAAATCATTTATTAGCTCCTGTTTTTAAAACAGTTTTGATTACAAAGCTAAGATATGTTTGTAAAAACATGGACAATATTGAAGCATACAGATGAAAAATGAAAAGTTCTTTTTCACCTTCAATTTCCTCCTGAATTCTACTTTCCACTATCATCATTTTGGCATATGTGCTTTCAGACCATTTTCTATATATATGTGTTTTCTATATACATTATTTTTATTGCTTTTAAAAAAACGGATTATTCTCTACATATTATTTTGCAACTTGTGTTTTAAATACTACACCACAGACATGTTCTGTGCCTGTTCCTAAGTCAGAGTTACTTTATTCCTTTTGACAGCTGCCTAGAATTCCAGAGCCTGCTATGATTTATGGGACCACTACGGTCAGCATACTTGTTCAACGGTTCTGTCAGATGCCTTCCTAAAAGTGGAATGGCTAGTTCTGAAGGCCTGTGCTTCTCTAAATGGAATGGATTTTGTCCAGCCATCTCCCCCAGATCCTTTGCAGACCCACCGATGTTATCCGTAGACCCACTATGTTATCCTCCTCATAACCTCATCTGCATTGGGTATTACCAATTTCTTATACGTTTCCCAATGTAAACGGAGGAGTGTTAACAAAGCTTAAACAAAATGCAGTCCCATGAGGCTTAGCCTCCAGTTTCCTGTCTTCCAGATGGGGAGGGCGAGGGAAGTGGTATCTGTCAGCTGCCTGCTGGGAGGAGCAAGAGACTCTGGTGGGGTTGCTGCCCTCCCCAGAGCCCTCGCTGGAGCCCTTGAGGTGTTTGTGTGAGGGGCTCCGTGACAAAGGACCCAACAGCCCCACCCAGGGGGTCACAAAGGTGGGAAAATGCCTTGTGTCAGGATGGGTCACCTGAAGCCAAATGGTCTCAGCTCAAGTGCCAGCCCGCTCTGCCCTTCCCAGCAGCTCCTTTCAGCCTCTCTCCCCATCTATTAAGCGGAGGTGATGGAGGTGCTCCTAGGATGAGGATTAAGCAAACGGATATTTGTGCAGAACAGCACCTGGCAAGAAAATGTTAGAGTGGGGTGAGTTCCCAGTTGATAAGGCATTCCCCACGGCACACACACCCCCACCCTACCCTGCTCCCCGGCACACACAGGGTCCAGCTTCTCTCCTTGGGGGTAACCACTGTTAACAGTTCGGTGCCTATCATTCCAGACTTCTAGGAAATCTAGACACGCGACTTTCACGTGCGTGCAGGTACGTGTGACAATTATAAAACTGTCCCGTGGGCACACTCTTTCCCTTACGAGTCTTCTTTTTAAATTTTTTAAAACTAACTTTATTTTCTGAACAGGTATTACATACACATGGTATAAAATTCAAAAAGTAAGGAGGTAGAGAGTGAAAAATTAGCATTCTTCTCTCCTCAGTGTTCTCACTATTTAAGTTCTTATTGTTATCAATTTCTTGAGTATACTTCAAGAGATACTTCAAGCATTTTAAGAAACATATTCGCTCAGACTTTTATTTTTTCTCACACAAATGGTAGTACACTTGACAGAATCTTCTCCACCCTTTTTTTTACCTAATGAAATATCTTGAAATACCTATATCTTTTTATTTCACCACATGTATAGTTTTAAAAAAATTTTTGGCTGCATAGAATTTCACCGTTAGAAGTTATCATCACTTCTTTAATCTGTTTTTAAGGAAACTGAGATTTTAAAGTATTTGGTTTATTAATAGACTATAATAAATATTCTTAAAAGAAGTCATATTTATAAAGCCAAAGAAAACCTAGCTAAAATTGACTTAAACTGATAAACAGTTTGAAGACTCAGTAACTGCACACTGACTTCTGTTTAGCCCCTTAGTCTCCCTGTAGACCTGGCTCTCTGACTCTTTTCTGTCCTTTGATATGTGGACTTTCTCTTTAGGCTCCATTCACCTCCACTGACTTCACCTTCACCAACTCCAGGGTCTTCCTGGGTGGAACAAAAAGGCTGTACCAGACCTCCCTCCTCAGATCACACCATCCAAGGCAAGGCAGAATGTGTCCCCTGTATCTTCTACAGGAGAGAAAGGAAGTAACTTGTCCCCAGAAACCCTGCAAACCACAAGCATCTGCTACATTCTCCTATCACTCGCACTTTTCATTTTAATAGTCTATCAGGAACGTTGTTCCTATAGATACATCTATTTCTCTCTTTTTAAAGTGATTTCACGTTCTTAATTGTGTGGAGTTACCATGGCTCCTTTGCTCGCTTTCTCTCTGATAGACATTTAGGCATTTCTGTTTAAAAAAAAGCAGAACAACTTACAATGTTGAAATGAATGTCTGTACTAGCTAGGATGCAGTTCTTTAACAAAGACCCACAGTAACAGGTGCTTAAACACAGGAGTTCTCTCTTCAGCTTCAGCAGGTGTTTAAGCATTCATGGTGGACAGGGTGGCTCTGCTTTAGTCGGGGATGCAAATCACCTTTATCTTGATGCCCTTGTCTATGAGATTGAAGAAAACTCAACACCACACTTTCTGGGTCCATATTCCAGCCACTGGAAGTGGAAGAGAGGAAAAATGGAAGGTCACTTCCCCCCAAGCACACCACCCACAAGGTACACATCACTTTGCTCACACCCACTTTTGCCAGAACTTGGTCATGGGGCCACACCCAACTGGAAATGGAATCACATTCCAGTAGGATGTGCCCCACAAAAAGTTGGGGGTTCTATTGCTAAAAGAAGAGGAGGAGAAAATAAATTATGGAATAATTAGCTACCTCTGCTACAACATCCTTACACTTTTTTCTATCAGCAGCCCTGTATTTTGGGGGGATTGAATTCTTTTTATTTATTTGGCTGTGTTGGGTCTTAGCACATGGGATCCTTGTTGCATCATGTGGGATCTTTCATGCAGTACAAGGATTCTCTAGTTGTGGTTGGCGGGCTTCAGGAGTGGGTGTAGTTGCTCTGTGGCATGTGAGATCTTAGTTCTCCGACCAGGGATCGAACCCACGTCCCCTGAAATGCAAGGTGGATTCTTAACCACTTGACCACCAGGGATGTCCTGGATTGAATTCTTTTTGATACCCGCCGCCAAATATTTCTACCACTGTATGCTCCCACTGACCGCTCTCGGACTGATGGTTTGCCACCCCCCAAAACTGTAGGAGCAGCCACCACCACCACAACTGCAAGCTTACCCCAGTCCATTGCTGGCTGTGCCCATGGCATGGGCTGGTGACTCTGTCCATGCGCCAATCTCAAGTTCTGTGACTGCCCTCAGTCTCCTGACTGTCCTCACTCTCTAGCTCTGTGACTGTTATCAAATTAAGACACTTAACTCTAGTCTGGGTCTGAGAGAATCTCAGCTTCTCTTTCAGTCTTGGAGTTAGATCTGTGATGGAGGGAGTGTACCCCGAGAGGGGCAGCTTTGCATAAAATGACATTTAAACAGAGGGAGGTGATGGCCCTACCCTGCACACTGGCAGAATGTAGCCAGTGGGCCATGTTCAGATGATGCTAAGAGCCAACAAAACTGTACTGTGGTCACAAGAGAGCTACCCATGGCAGAAAGAGGCCTGAGAACAGAGGAAGAAACGAATGCAGAGCAGCGGGAGTGTTTAATCTAGGGAACAGGAGGCTGAGTGTGGCTGGTGAATACTTCTTGGACCGACTCTGGAATGGGAGGGGGCAAGGCCCTGTTCCGAGAAGGCAATGGCACCCCACTCCAGTACTCCTCCACTCCAGTACACCCCACTCCAGTACTCCTCCACTCCAGTACATCCCACTCCAGTACACCCCACTCCAGTACACCCCACTCCAGTACTCCTCCACTCCAGTACACCCCACTCCAGTACTCTTGCCTGGAAAATCCCATGGACGGAGGAGCCTGGTGGGCTGCAGTCCATGGGGTCGCTGAGGGTCGGACATGACTGAGCGACTTCACTTTCCCTTTTCACTTTCATGCATTGGAGAAGGACATGGCAACCCACTCCAGTGTTCTTGTCTGGAGAATCCCAGGGATGGCGGAGCCTGGTGGGCTGCCGTCTATGGGGTCGCACAGAGTTGGACACGACTGAAGTGACTTAGCAGCAGCAGCAGGGCCCTGTTAGGTTCCACGTGGCCCCCAGGGGTGGGCATAAAATGAGAAAGACTCTCTTAAGAAATGTAAAGCTATTTCCATGACACTTTACCAGAAGGTGAAGAGGATATCTGGGGCCCACCAGGCCCCCCACTGAGCTGACCTAACCTCAGACGGCTCGCCTCTCTCCCTGCTGCTCTCCAACCTCGAAACCAAAACTGCTCTCTGCCACCACCACCACCGAAACTGCTCTCACTGTCAACACATCCCTCCAACTCAAGGAAGCTTTGCTGGCCTCATCTTCCTGCCCCCGCAGCAACAGGCCACACCCAGACCACATCCCTCCCCTGGAAGCTTCGGGTTTCCTCCAAGCCACCCTGAGCTGTCCACCTCCCCTCTTGGCTCTCCCTTGATGGTCCTTTGCTGGTGGCGTGTCATCCTCCTGCAGTGACTTCTCTACTGTAGACCTTCACTCCTGCTCACACTGCACCTCACCCTGTCTTCCATTACCATCATGGGTGGGTGGCAGTGCCAATCTAGAACTCTGCCCCTGTTCAGGGGTACAGAGCAAGTAGCCAAAAGCTCAGTGTGCCACAGGCATGTAAAATTCAACTTGTCCAGAAGGACTTTGTCATCCACCCCCTCAGTTCAGTTCAGTTGCTCAGTCGTGTCCAACTTTGCGACCCCGTGGACGACAGCATGCCAGGCCTCCCTGTCCATCACCAACTCCCGGAGTTTACTCAAACTCACGTCCACCACGTCAGTGATGCCATCCAACCAACTCATCCTGTCATCCCCTTCTCCTCCCACCTTCAACCTTTCCCAGCATCAGGGTCTTTTCCAGTGAGGCAGTTGTTCTCATCAGGTGGCCAAAGTATTGGAGCTTTAGCTTCAGCATCAGTCCTTCCAATGAATATTCAGGGCTGATCTCCTTTAGGATGGACTGGTTGGATCTCATTGTGTTGTAGCCACGCGTTGCGGGAAACAAACTCACTCAGAAGGACAATGCAGATAGTGGAGTGCAGTTTACTACACTGGCGGGCCCAAGGCAGAGTCGCCTCTTAGCCAAGGACCCCGACCAGCATTTGTGAAAATCTTTTATACCCCACGTGTACGTGTCTGAACCCACCACTCCAAATTCCTTGAGACTTACATCAACCAAGGAAAATACAATCCCAATAACCCATCATTCACGTGCTATGTGCTCATGTGCTCAAACAGTCAAACAATTAGCCAATAATCAGTAAACCTGAGGTTACACTCCGATAGACACAGAAAAATTTATGGCCTGTCTGGAGGAAGGGGTGATTAGTGTATGGTTTCTCTTAGGCGATCAGTAACCTAGATACAATCTTCAAGGTTCCCCTGTCTGGAGGGGGT
Source organism: Bos indicus x Bos taurus (assembly GCF_003369695.1). Taxonomy (NCBI): domain Eukaryota; kingdom Metazoa; phylum Chordata; class Mammalia; order Artiodactyla; family Bovidae; genus Bos; species Bos indicus x Bos taurus. Next base: position 81,990,336 of record NC_040085.1, on the reverse strand, counting down.
CTTATCCTTCTGTTGTTGTTTTCATAGGCACTAAACACAGAGTTCAGAGTCCATTGGAAAGGTGGCCAAGCATGATCAGCATGAACAGGCCTAAGATGGAGTCCTATGAATTCCTTCTTCACTTGTAGTCCAGGGGACTCTCAAGAGTCTTCTCCAACACCACAGTTCAAAAGCACCAGTTCTTCGGTGCTCAGCTTTCTTTATCGTCCAGCTCTCACATCCATACATGAGTACTGGAAAAACCATAGTCTTGACTATACGGACCTTTGTATCCACCCACTACCCTGCCACCCATCTCTTCTTCTGGTAGGGAACAGAGAGGACCACCGTTTAAGCAAGAACTCTGGGTCACCCCTGCCTGCTTCCTTTCCCTAACCTCCGTATCTAATAGATTCTGCCTTCTCAGTATCTCTCAGGTCCATTCACTTCCTCCCATTGCAACTACCACCTCCTGACTCATATCTCAGTGTTCAGTCTTGTCCTCTAACCCATGGATGCGGTTATGTCCCTCTGACTTAAGACCTTCCCAGGGCTCCCCATCACCTTCAGGACAGAATCCAAATGGCTTAGCAAGCTTTCAAGGTTCTTTTAGATCTCCCTTCTTCCTGCCTTTGGGGACCCCAGTTCCTTACGCTGCTCCCCTCTCGATGGGCTCCAGCCACCTCACCAAAGATGGTACCACTCATAGGCAGCTCCTTTGGCTTGGAATTACGCCTCTCTTTCTTCCTCTGGCTAACAGCCAATTCCAAGGCCTTCAGGCCTCAGTGCAGACTTCTCCCTGCCTCCAGGGAGCCCTCCCTGGCTGCCCCAGGATGGCTTAGCTGTCCCCTCTCCGTGGCCTCCCTCGCACCATGGATCAAGCCACAGAGCCTTTGTGCACTGTTTCTACTTGCTTGATTGTGTCTCTGTGTCATCAGGCTTCTAGAAGCTGGGTGTGCAGAACCTTGCCCAGGTCCCTAGTATGGATCACTTGAAGCCTGGGACAGAATGCATTGGATAAATATTTGTGGACAGGTGTTGAATCAAATACCTTACTAACTGGGTGCAGCTCAGGGCTTCAGCAGCGGCCCTCACGTTGAGAAAACGGCCAGGGCACCAGGGTTAAGAAGCAGATGGAGAGTGAGAGCGACTAGAAAGTGAAAGTAAAGCTGAGTCGGGAGGAAAGCGCCCAGAGGGTGCAGACTGGGGAGGAGGGGCCGGCCAAGAGTTCATTCAACCCAGTCTAGCGAGGGAGTCGTCGGCTTGTGCGGGGGTGGCGCTGTGGGCGGGGAAGCAAGCAAGCGAAATGAAACAGAGAGAAAAATGTGTTTTGTAATTAGTCATTGCCCCCTGGGGTGATGCTGGGAGTTTTCACCGGAGGTGGGTAGACCAGATTTGCAAAATGACAAACAGGGGCTAACCACCAGCTGGGGCCACAGTGGGGCTTCCGGCCCTGGTGGCAGAAGTCGAGCTTTCTAGTTTTTTCTCTGTCCCGCCCCACTATGTTCAAGATTCTGCCAAATTATGGAAATGGGAAGGGAAGGCATCTGAGCAAAGGCTTTCCCAGGGGCCAAACCTGTGTTTCCTGACTTCCACGGAGGCTGGCCTTGGCCTCTCTGCAGGATCTTAGGACGAGGGACGGGACAGGTTGGTACTCCCCACCGGGAAGGCTCTGAAACAACCTTGTATCCAAAGACCTTGATTACTTTGCCCAGTGGAGGTTCTTCAGTTCAGTTCAGTTCAGTCGCTCAGTCGTGTCCGACTCTTTGCCACCCCGTGGACTGTAATACTCCAGGCCTCTGTCCATCACCAACTCCCAAAGCTTATTCAAACTAATGTCTATCGAGTCAGTGATGCCATCCAACCATCTCGTCCTCTGAAAGGCAAAGTGGAGGTTCTTGGGAAACAGGAAAACATTCCAGAGGTGGGGATTCCAGAACTAGTATCCCCAGCCCTCCCCTCCTGCTGAGGAAAGCAGCGAGAATGAGCATGGCGAGGTATAAAGGGGAAACGTCCTGTGCTTAGGAAAGTGGGTGTCCACTGCTCCCCACAGACCCTCCTGGGGAGGCTGGAACCAAATGTCAGGACCAAGAGACCCCTGACCCTCATATGCAAATAGGGCGCCCTGTGAGATTCATGCCTTTATATCCAGAGCTAAGTCTTCCAAACTTAAAATCAACATCCTCAGTGAGAAATGCATTTCGCATGAGTGTTTACATACCCTGAAACAAGCTGTAGGAAACTATAGGTAAGTGTTAGTTGCTCAGTCGTATCCAACTCTTTGCAACCCCATGGACTACAGCCCACCAGGCTCCTCTATTCATGGGATTCTTCTCCAGGCAAGAATACTGGAGTGGGTTGCCATTTATTTCCTCCTCCAGGGGATCTTCCAGACCCAGGGATCGAACCCGAGTCTCATGTATTGCAGGTAGATTCTTTATCATCTGACCCTCTTTTCTTTTTATCATATGTAACCCATGCTCATGTTTTTCCTTTCTATTTCTTTTTTTAAAAAATTCTGAATGCAATCCACTGAACTGATTTCTTGATCCACTAGTGGGTTTCAATCCGGTTGCACTGGGGATGTTGGTTCTTCACTGTGCAGGGTCTTCAACCCTTGACAACTGGAATTTGTTTCTGCTGAGTTCCTTTCTCCATGGTCTACTTACTAACACACCTTCCACCAGATCTGCAGTCCTCGAAGTCACCACCTTCATCAGGATATCTCATCTGTTCATCTGATCCCAGGACCTTCAGGATAGGCAGGGAGCCGTGTTACCAGCAGATTATGCGAGATAAGAATAACACAGGAAGCCCACCAGGTTTATATAGGGTGGTCAGGTGAGGGTGGGGGATGGGCCACTCTGGGTTGCAAGATTATTGCAAAAATAAAATACTTAAGCAACAGTAAGGGGTTGGCTGATGAAATCACACACCAGGAAACCTAGAGCTAGGTGGTTCCAGAGTTGGTTAAGCGATCACTTGGCTTTTTGGGGGTTTTTTTGCCTTTGGTTGTCATCTGCCAACCTTTGGAAATGTTTCTCCTTACCTTAGTCTCTGAGACTGCTGTGTGAAGGGGCTTTGTGGGTGGTAGGAGAAGGGAAGGGTGGGGCCTAGGTTTCAGCTGGCAGGGTAAGTGAGTGAGTCACTGGGTGGCTGGGCCCCTTCAGCCCCATGTAAGGACAGGCTGCAGCCGCCCACTGCCCGCCTGAACTGTGTCTGGACAGAAATGGGCATGTCTGCTTTGCAAAAGGCCCCACCTCATGCTTGGATAACCCTGTGAATCAGGACGGCCAGAGATGCATATCATCCCTTTTCTCCCCATGAGTCCCAGGCCCCCAAAGCGGAAATGACTCCTGGCCTCACCTAGAAATCCAGGCCTGAGCTGAGAAGAGAACTAGTGTCCTGTCTCCAGTGTGGTACTAGAGTTCCTGGAGCAAGAAGGGCCAATCAGGATACAGAGAAGCTTTCCGGTGCCCCTTTCTCCTTTAGGCTTGTTTCTAAGTCCCATCTCCAGGCAACCAGACGCCTGGTTGTGTCACCTGCCCACATGGCCCATTGTCTGCTGGTTTCCCCGGGAGAGGTAGAGGCAGGGCTAGGGCAGAGCGTGGTGGCCGTGGAGTGCCTGGGGGTGTCTAGGTCTTTGGTAGCATCTGATGGTATTGACTTAGCTACAATGGAGGTCTGGTAGCCTTTGGGACTGTGTGTGAGCGGGGAGCACCCTATCTTAGCCACTGGACCACCAGGGAAGTCCCAAGAAAGTCTACTTTTAACAAAGGAGGGCAGGAATTGGGCCTGGGAGGAATTTGCTATAGGAGCTGGTGCTAGAGAGTGTGGTGCCAGCATATGTGGGTGCCTGTGGGTGGGGGTGGAGGGCCATCTGAAGTCTAAGCTGGTGTATGTGTGTGTGTGCAGGAAGAGGGCAGATGGTGTAGACATTCAGGACTGGGAACTGGAACACCATGGTTCTTTCCGCCACGTCAGCCCTGTGATCTTGGAACTTAACCTCCTAGAGTCTCAGTTTTCCTAGCTGCAAAATGGGGATGCTAGGAATCTCCTTCACAGGGTTGTTAAGAAGATCTAGACAAATGGATGTGAGGGTGCTCCCAGGAACACAGAGGGAGGGCTCCTCTGGGGGCGGGCTGGGGGAGGAGTTCTGCTCCTCCCCTTAGGCCCTCTCTGGAGCTGGGGTGTCAGGTAGCACTCAGTTTGAAGATTAGGGCAGGGCAGCTCCAAGCTCCTGGACTTTGGTTTCCTCCCTCGCTTCCTTGACTGCCCCAGGCAGTAGTAAATCAGGTCACCACTTGTCTTTCCTCGCTTTAGCTGTCATGCACATGGCTCCTGCCCAGCTCCCAATCCAGGTCACCATCTTCCACGCCTCTCCCTTCCCCAGTGGCCAAAGAGATGGCCTCACAGTGCTTTTGTTCTTGAGTGCTTGCTGTTCATTAGACCCTGGCTGTGTGCCTGACACTGGGCCAATTGCTTTAGGAAGAAATAGCAGCTACCCTTTGCAGCATGCGATCTGCCAGGCTCCATCATGAGATGGGCTTCCCTGGTGGCTCAGACAGTAAGGAATTGCAGAAGAGGCCCATAATTCAGGAGACCCAGGTTTCATCCCTGGGTTGGGAAGATCCCCTGGAAAAGGGCATGGCAACCCACTCCAGTATTCTTGCCTGGAGAATTCCATGGACAGCCTGGTGAGCTACACAGTTTATGGGGTTGCAAAGAGTCAGTAACTGAGCGACTAACACTTTCACTTTTATCATGAGATTATCTCTTTTAGGGAGATATGATCACGTCTGCTGTATGAGTGAGGAGACGGAGGCTCAGGAAAGGTAAGGATCTCAATCAAGGTCAAGCGACAGAGCCAAGGCTGAAACCGAGATCTGTCTGATTCCAGAGCTTGTGTTTTTAATCCCCGAGGTCCTGTGTTTAGAGGACAGTGGACAGAGGGTGCAGGTGGGAGATGGGGCTGCAGGCACCAGGGGAGGTCAGGTAAGGGTCATTCTGGGAGTCAGGGAGCGGTCTGGCGGGAGGATGCTGGGCCTGAAGGAAAGAGGAGGGGAAAGGCCTGCAGTGTGATAGGGAAGTCCACACACACTCACCTAGACGCCCACACGGTATACGACACCCAGACACACACACACAGGGCAGAGTCCCACATACCCCGCCAGACACGTACAAGGACCTCAGCACAGGTGGCGCTAGTGGTAAAGAGCCTGCCTGCAATGCAGGAGATGTAAGAGACATTGGTTCGACCCCTGGGTTGGGAAGATCCCCTGGAGGAGGAAATGGCAACCCACTCCAGTATTCTTGCCTGGAGAGACCCATGGACAGAGGAGACTGCGGGCTACAGTCCATGGAGTTGAAAAGAGTCGGACACGACTGAGCACACATGCACTCAACAAGACACACACACACACATACGCACATGCACCTAGAAGACGCACACAGACCCAGAGGTGCACGCGCACATTGACACACCTCAGACATCCACAGACCCAGTGACACACAGACTCACGCACACAGGCATAGAGAGGGAGACTCCCACGCGCACACATGTCCTGGAGGGAAGGGAAGGAGCAGCCAGGGCCGCCTCATTTCCCGGCCTCCTCCTCTAAGGTGAAAGGAAAGCCTTCCCCAGAAACGCTGAGTCAGCAGCGGGTGACAAATGAGCCCGGGGCAGCGGGTTCGGGCGGGAGCGCTTAGCATGCGGACTGCGTCGTGCCAGCGCCAGCCCCAGTGGGCGAGGGGGCAGGGAGCGCCGGCTGCCCGCGGAGGGGGAGGCCCCAGGGAGGAAGTGACTCACTTTGACTTTGCAAACACCGGACCTGCCGCTCAAGGTCAAGCAGCAGGACTGCCAGCCGGCTTCCTGCAGGGAGGAGGGGTGGGCCCAGCTAGTGTGGGAGGGTGGGGCTGGATGCAGGTGGGGAGGCAGACAGGGGCCTGGCCCTCCCCGCTGTGGCGGGGCTCTACCACAGTGGAGGCCGGGACGGTGCACGGGGGAGACCCCTGAGTGCTGAGGTTCGGCTCAGGAATGGCCAGGGCTGGCTGGGGGAAGGGGCACTGATCCTCCGGTCCTTCTCCAGTCTCTAACACTGCCCCACCCACCCCACCCCGCTGCCCAGTGGAATCCAGTGCGAGGGCACATCACAGCAGCCTGAGCGGCCGCAGCCACGCCCGGCTGGGCCGTTCTGGCCTCTTGCCCCCTGAGATCTGGCCCCACTATGCCCCAGTGAGATCTTTTCAAGACATCAATCACATGAGTTCCTCCAACAGCTTCCCGCTGCACCAATAATAAATGCAACCGCTGGTGAGGAGCATCTTCCAAGTGGGTCGCTCTTGACAGTGAAATTAAATTTCACTATTAAAAAAACGACACCAGGACAACGTGCATGAATGGGGGTTGTTCCGGGCAGGCAGCCCTGCTTTGGGCTTGTTCGAACCTCAGAGACTTTGTCCTCGCCCCACCTTTGCCCGGCTGCCCCAGCCTCTGGGTAAATGTCTGTCGCCTCCTCAGACAGCCTGTCCCTTACTGTCCTGCTGCCAGTCACGCTCCACGCACATCCTCTACTTTATTTCCTTCATGGCATCTACTGCTACCTGGATTTATCTTTTTGTTCGTCCATTTACTTCTTTCTTGTCTGTCTACTCCTCCCTCCTTTATGGAGCTTTTATAGCTCCTTATAGATACATATGGCTTCCCAGATTGCTCAGTGGTAAAGAATCCACCTGCCAATGTAGGAGACACAAGAGACGAGGGTTCGATCCCTGGGTGGGGAAGATCCTCTGGAGAAGGACATGGCAACCCACTCCAGTATTCTTGGCTGGAGAATCCCATGGACAGAGGAGCCTGGCGGGCTACAGTCCATGGGGTCACAGAGAGTCGGACACAAGTGAGCACACACACGTATATACATAGGCCGAACCACATGGCTTACAGTATCTCCCCCCACCAGGGACTGAACCCAGATCACCAAGTGAAAGCCTGGAATCCTAACCAGTAGACAACCAGGTTACTGGTCACCATAAAAGCTTCTTGACAGCAAAGACCTTTTCTGTTTTGTGTGACCCTCCCTGTGTCCCCAGTCCCTAGAACAGTGTCTGGGACAAGTGGTTCTTAGTAACAATTAATCCATGAGTGTGCAGATGAGGGGAGGCCTAAAAGGGAACACAAGACCTCAAAGGGCGGGCGTGCAGAGACTGTGTCAGGTACAGGGGCAGGCCTATGGGTGTGAGCTACCAGGGTAGACCCAGCCCAAGAGCAGCAGGACGGCTCTGGAGTAATCCAGACCCGGCAGAGAACTTTTCCTCTCTCTGTGCCTTTAGCTCAGTTGGTAAAGAATCTGCCTGCAATGCAGGAGACCCCGGTTGGATTCCTGGGTCAGAAAGATCCACTGGAGAAGGGATAGGCTACCCACTCCAGTATTCTTGGGCTTCCCTGGTGGCTCAGCTGGTAAAGAATCCACCTGCAATGTGGGAGACCCTGGTTCGACCCCTGGGTTGGGAAGATTCCCTGGAAGAGGGAAAAGCTATCCACTCGAGTGTTTTGGCCTGGAGAATTCCATGGACTGTATAGTCCATAGGGTCACAAAGAGTCGGACACAACTGAGCGACTTTCACTTTCAGAAAATAAGAATGAGTACACTTTCTCTTCTGTGTTATTGATGACTCTGGGTCCCCCACTACCCAGATGTCACTTCCTCTCTTGAGACACACCTGGCCTGCCTGGGAATCCAGAAGTGGAGAACTCCTTTCTGTAAGGAGCCTCTGGGAGGTGCCAACCCCATTTCCATTCCAGGTCCTGCCAGGCCACAAGCCTCAGTTTCCTCTGAGGCCAACAGGGCCTGAGCAGGGCTCCCTGTTCAGAGGCTGACCACTGGTTACAGTGAGGTCAGTCCATCAGTTCAGTCGCTCAGTTGTGTCCGACTCTTTGTGACCCCGTGGACTGTAGCATGCCAGGCCTCCCTGTCCATCACCAACTCTCCGTTTTTACTCAAACTCATGCCCATTGAGTCTGTGATGCCATCCAACCATCTCATCCTGTCATCCCCTCCTCCTGCCTTCGATCTTTCCCAGCATCAAGGTCTTTTCCAATGAGTCAGTTCTTTGCATCAGGTGGCCAAAGTATTGGAGTTTCAGCTTCAGCATCAGTCCTTCCAATGAATATTCGGGACTGCTTTCCTTTAGGATGGACTGGTTGGATCTCCTTGCAGTCCAGAAACTAGACAAAGTGTTCATGTCCTGGCTGTGTGGCTGTGGTGTCACCTCTGAGCCCAGAGGATGTTTCCTGCTTCTGACTTGTCAGTCCTGTCTTCTCCATCCCCCCGCCCCAGACTGTGGGTCCAGTAAGATAAGGATCATGACTTATCAGTGCTTTGGAAAGGATTCCTGTCAAAGGAGGCCCATAAGGGAATATCCTTAGTGGAGATTTACTCCCAGGGGTACACCCGGGGCACAGGAAGCTGCTAAGTCCTCTTTCTCCCCCAGGACCAGTCTTTCTGCTCCCCTAGCCCTCACTCCATCTCCATGAGCTGGTCCCGAGGCTCTGGCCTGGCCCTTCCAGCTTCGGGGTGGGGAAAATAGAAAGTGAAAGTGGCCCTGGGAAGGAGGTCACCCCAGGGAGCACGCAGCCTGCCAGCTGCCTGCAGAGGGACCCCAGTAAGGGAGGGCAGCTCCTGGCCCCCAGGCCCCCTGCCCTGGGGGACCTGCACAGCTCTCAGCCTGGCCCGGGCCTGGGGCTCCTTCCTGCGGCAGCCCCGGGCAAAGCAGGATGACTGAGCAGTGAGAGGGTGGCCTGAGGCCACTGCTTCAGAGTCTTTTGTCCTGACTCAACCTCCTGCGTGGGGGAGAGAAGGGGAGGGAGGCCCTGGCAGCAGGGGTTTGTCCTGTGGGGTGGGTCAGGAGCCAGAGTGGCCGGCTTGGCTCCCGAGTCGGGTCAGGATGCTGTCTGTCTCAGCCCAGGCGGCTCTCTGCAGGGCCCCCTTCAAAAGGGAGCCCCGAGGTGTGGGTGGGGGCAGAGGAAAGTGACAGCAACAAGACAATAGTCTCAGTCAGCTTCCAGCCAACCACAAGCTGGCCCGCGCCAGCCAGGTGCCTCACGAGATCGCAGCCTGGAAATAACACCTGGGCCACTGGCCCATCCTCGTTGTTCTTCTGTTTGTTCAAGAAAAAATTTTGAGTGTTCTTTGTGCACAAGACGCTGTTCTAGACACAGGGGGCAAGCCATGGAAACAGACATATAAAAAAATCCCTGCCTTCATGGAGCTTACATTCTAGTGGAGGGGAAAACAGCCAACAATCAAAGAAAAATAGTACAGTAAGTAAAATATTAACATAATAAAGTAAAATAACTGAAACAGTACATAAGCTGGTGATAGATGCTGGAGAAAAATAAAGAAGGGAAAGAGGAAAGGGGTGCTGAGGTGGGGACAGGTTTGTAATTTTAAGTGGAGAGGGTACCTTGCTGAGAAGGGGACATTGATTCTGATTCAGTGTCTCTTTAATTTGTGTGAAAAATCAAGGATGCAGATATGATTATCATCATCCCCCTGAAGGTGAAGGAAATCAAACCCAAGGACGAGTCCAAGGTCAAATGTCTGGGAGGTGGAAGAACTAAAGTTTGAGCCGAGGCTGTGTCTGTGTCTGTAACCACCACGTGCTCTTGGGCAAACAGACAAAGAGAGGACAGAATGGAAGGGAAGAGGGAAATAAAGGCCGTATGGGGGCCTCGCAATGGTGGCCATCTGTTTTCCAAACTGAAAATCAGAACACGATCTGAAAAGATTTTCCTGTTGCTCATAATGAGAGTGGCTGCCTGGGAGAGGTGGTTTGGATGCTAGCCTGAGTGGTGGGATTTCTGAGACATTCCAGTGGCTTGTGGGGCCCACGAGGCAGTCCAGGGGTAGGGCATTGCCATGGCAACCCCAGCCTAGCCTCAGGGCCAAGAGCCTGGTGCGGGGCCACATGGCAGAGAAGCCACACTGGGCATGGACCCGAGACTCTGCGGGCCCAGGGCAGCCAACACTGAGCAGACAGTGGAAAGTGGGGAAGGGGATGGCCCACAGCCCATGTTCTGGGCCAGTTGGGAGGATGGGCTGGCAGGTTCCAGAAAGCCCCCTGGCAGGCATCTGAGAGGCATGTGGGGCAAGAACCTAGGCTTTCCTGTTGGACAAGTCTGGCTTGGAATCCTCCAGCTCTCTGGCCCTGAACAAGTCACACAACTTTGATGAGCTTTTCTCTCCATCTGTGAAATGGGGATGTTCACTCGCCCCCAGATAGTTGCAAAGATCATCACATTTTGAGATACTGCATGAGTTGTACACCAGGCTGCAGACCTCAGACGTGGTTCCTGCTGTTTGCCTCCACCCCGTGGGGCACTGGGGACCTGCCAAGGTGGTGAGCGGGTGAAAGGGGAAGAACTGTGGGGCTTGGGAAACGGATGGCCCGGTCAACCAGGGCATGGCAGGTTCCCAGCCAAGCCCTGCACGTGGGCTGGGGCTTAGTCAGCAACCAAAGAACAATGTCCGCCCCAAACAGCCAGGCCCGCAGTGCGAGCCCTTCCCCCAGCTCCCACCACTGTGTAACCGTAGTGCCCTGGTCCATAGGCCTCTCCACGTGCTCACACCTGCTCTGGCATCCTGGGGGCTCCAAGGCCCACCATGCCCTCTGCTCAGGTGAGCAGCAAGGTGCCCCAAGGTGGAAGAAGGCCACGCCCATTGCTCCTGCGGGTGTTGCTTTCCTTTCTGCCAGGGTGCCTGAACTTCCCAGTAAACTCCTGGCTGCCCCCGCTACTGCTTCTGGAAGATTGTCCTTGAAGAAGGGAAAGAACAAGGGACTTAAAGGCTTTTGCATCCCTCCCATTTCCATGGGCTGAGGTGCACCTGCTCTGGCCACAGCGATGGCAGAGTTGAGGGCAGCTGGAATCCAGCCCAGTTTTTACCAACAATTCATTGTGTGACCTTGCGCATCCTTTCTAGGCCTCCTTTCCTTCGTCTGTAAAGTGAGGGGGTTAGACTAGATCGTCTCTCAAGTCTACCTGTAACATCTAAATGATGGTGAAACTGTTTACCTCAGATTGGGACTCGAACCCATATGGCTGGGACTTGAACTCAGCCAAAACCCTGCTTGGGACTTGAACCCATGTGGCTAGGACTTGAACCCAGCCAAAACCCACAGTACCTGGTTCCAGGACATAATGAAGCTCAGGTTCTTGATGTCTCATCACAGAAAGAATTCAGTGAGAGACAAAGTGATAGGTAAGTGGATTTATTCAGATACAGAGAGACGCACACTCCACAGACAGAGTGTGGGCCATTGCAGAGGGTGAATGCAGCCGTGAAATTTGGTATGGTTAGTTTTTATAGGCTGGGTAATTTCATATGCTAATAAGTGGGAGGATTATTCCAACTATTTTGGGGAAGGGGTGGAGATTTCCAGGATTTGGGCCACCGCCCACTCCTTGGTCTTTTAGCTGTGGAACTGTCCTGGTGTGTTGATTGAGGATTAAGGTCTAGTCTTGTCTGCCATCTTGGTCCCATTTGATTCTAATCGGTTTTTGTTGTGTCCTCGGGCTATATCATTCTTTCAAAAGTTGTGCCTTGCCCCTTTCCCTCCTGTTACAATGGCATGCGCTGAATTTCATCCATTTGTTCGTTCCTGGCACTTATCACTGTATTTTGTTTGTTTGCTAGTTGTCTGCCTTACTCCACGCCAGTTACACGAGGGAAGGGGTTTTGTTTGCTTTGTTCACTGCCGTATTTCTGCCACCTCCAAGAGGGCATGATGGAGGGTGGGAGCTTGCATTTGACTGAGTCATGGCAGGAAACCGATGGCTGCAGGCTCGAACGGGGACCCCTCAGAGAAGCCACCCCTCAGAGACAAGGCAAGGAGGACTGAAGAGTACCCAGGGCTCACCACAGGGTAGGGGGTGGGCCTAAGGAAGTGTGGCCAAGCTGCGCTGTAGGAGGGGACAATGGGGGGACAAGAGCTGAGGCCTGTGGCTGGAGGAAACAGCAGCGTCATCCTATGTCCCAACAGGGAAGTGAGTGGGGAGTAGAGACCCCTACTCTTTCTCCTCCTGCTTCTAACCTCGGGCCACAGTATCCTCTTGGCTGAATCCAAGCAGAAGCTAGAGAGCAAGAGAGCTCCCTGGCACAGTCCTTAGAGGTCAGGATCCTGGGCACAGACAGGGTGGGGAAGGGCAGACTTGGATCTGGAGGGGGATATATGGCGGCCATTCACTGTGCGTGTGATAAACATTGGCTGAGCACTTGCTCCATGTCAGAGTTTGCACACTGGAGACAAAAATGTGATGCGAACGTTGGCAGAGCAAGGGCTCTGTCTGCCCTGAAGGCAGCTCGAACATCCCTCGCCTGGTTCTGGAAAGAGCCCCCCCCCCCCCACCCCGCCACCACGACACACACACACACCCTTCCCTCTGCCAGAGGGCCTCCCTTCACTATCTGATTTGGGGGCAGCAAGTAGGTAAATCAGTCTGATTTACAAATTACATTGACAAATGGAAATGAGGGCGAACTGTTGAAGGAGGGGGAGGGGCTCAGGAAGGCAGGGTGTGTAGGGGCTTGGAGTCGGGGGAGGGTGTGGGGGTGCGCTGGGTGATGGGAACTGGTGGCCTGAGTCATGAATCAGCCCACAAGAAGGTGACCCTGGAGTTGTGGTTCAGGCTCCAGAGTTTGAAGGGTTCTAATCCCACTCCATCAGTCTTTTGATCTTGGGCCTTGGTTCGGTTTCATCACCGCCGAAAATGGGTGAAGGGGTGGATATATAGGGCGTAGGAATTTGGGGAGGATTAAAGGAGAATCTGCAAAAGGTCTAGCCCGGTGTCTCTGGGGACACCAAGAACACTATTATTATAATTAGAAACAAGGGCTACCATCGCTCCTCCCCACCACTCCCCGCCCCCACCCGAGCACTATTCCATTTCTCTCTGGCAAGCTATCGCCACCCCCTCTCCAGCTCCATTTAGTTCTGAATGTTTTAGGTCATTCTATGCCTGGCGTTCTGCCAAGGCTCTGACAAAGACAGGAGTTTCTGCTCATTCATCCTAATGCAAGTTTCCGCGTTTAGGACAATAGGGGGAAAAAAAATGCATGAAAGGGCTCGCTGCCTGTGGAGGGGAAATCTGCTTAGAATTGAAAATCTGAGTTCTTCCTTGGCCCAGCTCTCTCCTCCCAGCGCTTTGGCAAAGGCTGGCTGGGAGAGGAAGAGGAGGGGGAGGAAGGAGGGGTGCGGGGGAAGACCCAGCCTAGGACCAACGAAGGGCGGGCTGGGGGTGGGGGGCAGGGGCGAGGCCCCGGCTCGCTCGGGTGAATGGGTTTCGGGTGGCTGAGGAAGCCTGCCAAAAAGGCAGAGGGAAAAGGCTAGGCCCCGGGTGGCGCTGCCGCGGCACAGTTTCCATGGCAACACCAGTTGCGGCTGGGGCCAGGCTCCTGGCCGCCTCCATTCAGCTCGCAGAGGAGGACGCATCTGACAGGTCGCCTTGGCCCCGTGCGTCACCAGCCGGTGCCACCCTGTTCTAGGCACCAGTGCTGCCGCTCCCTGGGGGAGATGGGGTCCAGGAAGTTGCCCTACAAGCCTCTGGATAATGCCCAGGCTTTATTCAGGCTGGGATGGAGACACGGCTCGCCATGGAGCCAGACAGGCGGAGCTGGGGATGGGGCCATGGACGCGGACAAACCAGGCCCTCCCCAGCCCCTCCCCGCCCCTCCCCCCGCACCCCGGAGGCCGGTGGGCCTTCAGGAGACAGGGCCAGGCCAGATGTGTTTGTTAAAGATGCCTCTGGAGGGCCCTGGAGGATGGATGAGGTTGGTGGAGGTGAGAGGTTTGGTTAGGGTTGGATGGATGAGAGGTTAAGGAGAGGTTACAGGGAAATCCAGCAGAGGGACAATGGCCTGACCTAGGGCACCAGCAGGAGCCGGGGGAGATGAGAGCTCTTTAAGAAGTGACTGTATCTGGTGCTTGGATGCAAAGGGTGATGAACTGGAGGAGCCCAGCACATCTCCCAGAGCGGCAGGTAGGTGGGGCTGTCTCCGTGTCTCCAACATGGAGAATGGGGAGAGGAACCCTTTCAGAAGAGGACTCCTTCATACCATTCTTATCTAGCTTCTCCCTCGGCCTCTGAGCCCACCAAGAACTAGATCACAGCACAGTTGTTTACATTTGACAAAAGGGGAAGAGATAAGAAAGTGGGGGAAACAAAATATACAAGGGCGCTCCACTCTGATTGTTTCCGACCAGGGTTCCTGGCTTCCTTAACCAGTGGAAATTGACCACAGAGGCCAGACATGAAATTTACACAAGGTTTTACTGGGGCTCTTGCCTCAGCAGAGGGAGCCCGAACAAACAGGTTCCCTTGCTTTCTTGCTCCTGGAGAGGAGGGAAAGCTGGTTCCCTTTTTGGGGTGAGGGTAGGGATGTGTCCAGGGGTCAGGCCTGAGGGGTGGCTTAGGTTATTTGCCCACCGCTTAGGTGGTATCATACGCAGGGGCATGCACATGTGCAGTACAAACTGCTTTTGCTCCTTAGGTTATTTGCCCACCGCTTAGGCGGTATCGTGTGCAGGGGCATGCACATGTGCAGTACAAACTGCTTTTGCTCCTTAGGTTATTTGCCCACCGCTTAGGCGGTATCGTGTGCAGGGGCATGCACATGTGCAGTATAAACTGCTTTTGCTCCTTAGGTTATTTGCCCACCGCTTAGGTGGTATCGTGTGCAGGGGCATGCACATGTGCAGTGTAAACTGCTTTTGCTCCTTAGGTTATTTGCCCACCGCTTAGGTGGTATCGTGTGCAGGGGCATGCACATGCGCAGTACAAACTGCTTTTGCTCCTTAGGTTATTTGCCCACCGCTTAGGCGGTATCGTGTGCAGGGCATGCACATGTGCAGTATAAACTGCTTTTGCTCCTTAGGTTATTTGCCCACCGCTTAGGTGGTATCGTGTGCAGGGGCATGCACATGTGCAGTATAAACTGCTTTTGCTCCTTAGGTTATTTGCCCACCACTTAGGTGGTATCGTGTGCAGGGGCATGCACATGTGCAGTATAAACTGCTTTTGCTCCTTAGGTTATTTGCCCACCGCTTAGGTGGTATCGTGTACAGGGGCATGCACATGTGCAGTATAAACTGCTTTTGCTCCTTAGGTTATTTGCCCACCGCTTAGGCGGTATCGTGTGCAGGGCATGCACATGTGCAGTATAAACTGCTTTTGCTCCTTAGGTTATTTGCCCACCGCTTAGGTGGTATCGTGTGCAGGGGCATGCACATGTGCAGTATAAACTGCTTTTGCTCCTTAGGTTATTTGCCCACCACTTAGGTGGTATCGTGTGCAGGGGCATGCACATGTGCAGTATAAACTGCTTTTGCTCCTTAGGTTATTTGCCCACCGCTTAGGTGGTATCGTGTACAGGGGCATGCACATGTGCAGTATAAACTGCTTTTGCTCCTTAGGTTATTTGCCCACCGCTTAGGCGGTATCGTGTGCAGGGGCATGCACATGTGCAGTATAAACTGCTTTTGCTCCTTAGGTTATTTGCCCACCGCTTAGGCGGTATCGTGTGCAGGGGCATGCACATGTGCAGTATAAACTGCTTTTGCTCCTTAGGTTATTTGCCCACCGCTTAGGCGGTATCGTGTGCAGGGCATGCACATGTGCAGTATAAACTGCTTTTGCTCCTTAGGTTATTTGCCCACCGCTTAGGTGGTATCGTGTGCAGGGCATGCACATGTGCAGTATAAACTGCTTTTGCTCCTTAGGTTATTTGCCCACCGCTTAGGTGGTATCGTGTGCAGGGCATGCACATGTGCAGTATAAACTGCTTTTGCTCCTTAGGTTATTTGCCCACCGCTTAGGTGGTATCGTGTGCAGGGCATGCACATGCGCAGTACAAACTGCTTTTGCTCCTGACTCCCTTGTTTTTGCTCCAGGTTCCTCAAACCTGGCAGATGGTTTCTTGGTCTCCTTGTATCTTTTGTCCAGAGTTTGTCTGCGACTGCCCAAGCAGATAGTTATTTTCAGTCCCATATGGTTTCTTTGTATTTTGTTGCTGGAGGAGAGGTGTGTCCAGGTGCAAGCATTGCAGCTCTGCAGCAAAGCGACCCATGTCCCAGCCTGTCTCAAAAGACACACTGTCCCCTGGATGCGTGCAACCTGAAGGAGCCGGTGCTCAGACCAAGCGGTGCTGGCCCCTCAAATGCAGATGGGTATCTGGTGGAATTTTGTCACCACTTTGTCACCAAACAAGTGCAGTCTTTCTGTTTTGTCTTGCTTTGGTCATCTTGGTATCCAAATCATTTGTTACGGTTCTATTTTATTTTTACTCCCTGCGGAATTCCTTTCACAAACCTTGTGTCAGGGTGGAACCCTGTTTCCTGTGCCCTGAGACAGGTCTACCTGTGAGAGTATCTGTTTGCAGCCCCTTCCCTTGTTCTAAGTAAGTGGATGGGGCAAGTGGGCATTGAACACGGAGGACCTGGCTGTGCTGACCTTGGGCTCTACAGGAGGAATCTCTGCCACTTTCCTTTATGCAACAGACCCCTGTGTCTAAAGGGCTCAGTGGATACAGAACTTCCCAGGGACACAGCTACCTATGTCGTTTTTATGGGGACCCAGCTAGCCAAGGGTGCACTTCATTGGCTCCCTCCCACCTACTCTTGTCTTTCTACTCATAACTCCTTGGTTCTTGGTGAGAAAATGGTGGCGGATAAGGGGGAGTTTGGGTTATCCAGGGCAGCTCTGTGTTCCCAGCTCTCAGACCTCCCCGATCACCTTCTCTAATATCCTACCTCCCTCTAACTCTACTCCCAAGACCTAGTTTCTGCTTTTGCTGTATTCTCACCACCTTCTGTAATTATTTTGTTGTTAACGTGATTATTATCAAAGGTTTATGGTGTGAGTGTACGGTCCTTGAAGCAGGGACTTTGTCAGTATGGTTCACCACTAAAGTTTCAATCCCTTAGAATGGTTTCTGGCCATCAGAAAGTGCTCAGTTTTTGTGAAGGAAGAATTACTAAGTGAATGAGTGGACAGACAAACCCAAGAGAACCGGCCAGTTTTTCTTCAATGCATTCCTTCTCTGATGGGGTTCAGGAGGCCCTTGGGTGATTTTTTTCCCATTTTCATCTCTCTGTTTCCAAGGAGGGCTGGACTCCAGATATTCCTGTGTATTTGGCAAGGGTATTATTTATCATCCAACACACATTTGTTGTGTGCCCATGGGTGCCAGGCCCACCGTGAAATGCAGCAAGTTCAGCAATGGAGCAAGACAAACAGGGTTCCCGCTCTCGTGAAGCTGATACGTTAGTGTGGCAGCCAGACAATAACACGAATGAGTGACTAAATACATTGTGACACAGATGAAATGAAAAAAGCCCTGTAATGGAGGATCTAATAAAAGCAGGGTAGTCACAGAAGGTCTTTCTGAGAAGGTAATGCTCTAGCTGAGACCTGAAGGTTTGGAAGGAGCCAGGCCTGTGAAGAGATAACGGAGTGATGATGTTCCAGGGCGCGAGGCCAGCAAGTGCAAAGGCCCTGAGGCGGGAAGAGATTTGGTGTGCTCCAGAAGGCCGGTGGTCAGGGAGATGGGGCAGAACCTGGTGTTGAAGGGCCTTATAGCCTATGGTGAGAAGTTTGGTTTTTTAACTGAGGTATATTGGCAACCAGACTTCCTTAGTGGCTCAGTGGTAGAGACTGTTGTTGTTTAGTCGCTAAGTTGGGTCCAACTCTTTTGCAACCCCATGGACTGTAGCCCGCCAGGCTTCTCTCTCCATGGGGTTTCCCAGGCCAGAATACTGGGGTGGGTTGCTGTTTCCTTCTCCAGGGGATCTTCCCAATCCAGGGATCAAACCCACTTCTCTCGCACTGACAGATGGATTCTTATGCAGGAGAAGCAGGTTTTATTCTAGGGTCAGAAAGATTCCGTGGAGAAGGAAATAGCAGCCCACTCCAGTATTCTTGCCTGGGAAATCTCATGGACAAAGGAGGCTGGCGGGCTGCGGTCCATGGGGTTGCGGAAGAGTTGGACACCACTTAGCGACAACACAACAATACACTGACAACCACTGTCAGGTTTTCCCAGGTGAACGATGGGTTCTGACTCACGCTTTGGCTTCTGGATAGAGAGTGATTTGGGGGTGGGGTGGAAAGCAGGATCTGGAAGTGGAGAGAGGAAGTGAGTGGCAACTTCGGTTAGGGTGCTGGCCACAAGCAAAGTGGGTGGAAAAGAGACCAGGCAGGGTTTGGGGGTGGGGGTGGGAACTGAGGGGACCTGTCAGGGTGGAGACGGGGAGGGAATGAGATGCGTCTCCACGATGCCCAGCTCTCTGGCCTGAGGAATCCAATCAATCTGGTGAGCAACACAGGGCTCAGCTGCTGTCAGAGAAAGACCTGGTGTCCCTCCAGAGTCTACTAGGGCTGGGCAGGAAAAGACTCCACTTCTGCTACATAAAGAGCCCCCCGTGTGCATGGCACGACGTGGGGGTCACGAGCAGAGGTGTTAAGTGTTGGTGTTATCCATCGTGCTGCATGGCTTTGAATCATCTAATTCTTTCCCCCGTTCTGGCGTTTGAAAGCATGCCTGGACCCAGTGGTTTGGAGATAGAGTGCTCTACCTCTCAAGGGCCTTTCTGCTGAAGGGGAGCAGCTTCAGGCTCCAGAGGGCAGAACCAGATGGTGGGAGGCACAAGGATGTGGATTCTAGCTCAACAGAGCAAGGAAGAGATGGCTGATAACCAGAGAGCTTTCACAGGGATGAGCCTCCCATCTCTGGGTGTATTCAAGCAGAGCCTGTCAACCCAGGAGCCCAGTCAACAAGGAGACTGGGTTCCTGTGGTTGTGAACACCCCTTTCCTCTAGCCCACCACCCCCCGCCCTGCAACCCACATTTCAGGAGTTCAGCAGCTGCCGCCTCCCATGGTGGGCACAAAAACCCCTCTGCCGGTTAGCTAAGACTAAGCAGCTAAGTCACAGCTAAGCCTGCCCTGCTTGCTCTGGGTTTAACAATCTCTGCTTTCTCCCTGCCTGTCGTGGCCAGGGGAAGAGCAATCCCCAGCGTGGGTGGAGCGGTGGGGCCCGGCTGATGCCTTGCAGGCCTGTCCGAGGCCTCTCCGCTTTTCAGGAAAGGGTGTCCTCCGTCTGCAGGGCTACTGCAGCCGGGCGTGCTCGCCAGACTCCTGCGGGGGCATTCCAGGGGCCTCGTGGATATGAGGAGGGGGCTCTCCTGCCCTAAGGGATGGGGGGCAACCTCAGCTCCCCGACCTCTCCCATCAGCACCCCTAGATGGACAGAACTCTACCCGGCGAGTCCTGGGGGCCTGGGACCTGCACAGGCGGAGAGACTACAGGCCGTCTGGTCCCAGCTGCGGCGGAGGGTGGGTTAACACTTCCAGCAGGCTCTGAACTCTGCCAGGCGTGACTGCTTGGCTCCAGGGCCAGTCTCAGCTGCTGCAGTGAATCCCTTTGAGCTTCCAGATGGAAGAGAGTTGGCACGTAGTGCCCCCCTCCGGGGAGGGCCATGGTGTCCTGCTTGTAGGGGGACCAGGATCCTTGGTGTGAAGGAGCTGTCCTTCAGGGACAGGACTGCAAACTCCTCTTCTGTCAAAGCGCTGATGATGGTAATGAAAGGAATAATGCCAGGCAGGAGGGAGGGTATGAGTGGCCCTGCTGGAGGAGCTGCCATGGGGAGGGGAGGGGGTCACCTAGCTGGGGTGGGCTTCCCCTTCCCTTGGCTGTGGCCCCACACTTGGGGGCCAGTGTGGAAACAGCAGATGAGCATTCCTGACTTCTCAGATTGGAGGCCCAGTTGAGAGCAGACGGGTTGTAGGTGGGTGGGTGGGGGTGCTGGCTGGGGCCGCCCTGCAGGGTGGGGTGGCAGTGGGGCCTCCAGGTTGTCCTGGCCAGCTGACCCTGTTATTTTTAGCTCTGGAATGCTCCTCCCAAGCCCCCTTCTGTTCTGTTTATCTTGCTTTTGTGTCTGTGTTCCTCTCCAGGAAACCAGTGCAGCAGGAGTGGGATAAAGGGAGGGAAGCGGGGAGGAGATTGGGGAGGGGGGCTGATGGAATGGGAGAGTTTGGTGAGGGCCTGGGCTGGAGGAAGAGGTGGGTGCAGCTCCAGCCCGCCCCTTCCCCTCGCCCAGGGGCTACATCTTTCTCTTTTTCTGCATTTCTTGGGGTCGGGGGCCCCCAGGAAGCCTTCCTCCTCCTCCACCACCCCGATACACACACTTGTCGTCAGCCTAGGCCTTGGGCAGTCCCGTCCTCTCAGCTGTCTCCTTGGGACCTTGGGTGAGGTCAGACCTAGATGAGGGGTGGGAAGGGACAGCCCCCAACCCCTGGCCCTGGGTCAGGACACTCTGGGATCCCCTGAAGGAACTCCTCTGTGAAAATGGCGTGGGCAGGGGCACTGGCTGAACTCGGCTCTCAGTCCTTGTAAAATGGGAACGACAGCCACTCCTCTCTGTGAGGGGACTGTCGGGGGCTGCAGGAGATGGATATGAAGCCGTCCTGACACCAAGGGGAAGCTGCGAGTCTGTGCTTAGGGGGTCAGTCGCATCCCATGGGGGGCCTCCCGGGGAGGCGGTTCAGCAGTGCTTAGAGGAAGCCACCTGCCTCCCCACAGCCTCCCTTAGTCGCTGCTTGGCTGCTGAAGCTCTGGTTACAGGCGTGTGTCACTCACCCACCTGCTCCTCTCCCTCCCCCGCCTCTCGGGTGCTGGTGTGCACCCTGCTGGGGACAGGGAACACCTGCATGGGCTGCCAGAGGCGGGGGCTTCCAGAAGATAGCCACCTCCTGCCAGCAGAGGGGAGGGGGTGGTGTGGGAAGGGGAGGGGGGTTTAATCCTGAAGTTTCCACGATGATTTTTCCTGAGTCAGGTGGGTGCACTGTCTCTTCCTGTCTTTTCCTTTAAGCCACCTTCTAGGGACAGGCCATCAGCCCTCAGAGAGGGCCTGGCGACACCTGGAACCGGAACTCCAGGGAAGAGGCCCCCACGATGACGGTCAGCAGTGAGCCTTGGTCCTCCTGGGGGTGCTGAAGGAGCAGCAGAGGCATTCTGGCCACTAGCTGCGGTCAGAGGGTCAGTTGATAAATGGCTGTGCAGCCTTGGAAACTGTGCGCAAAGCGAGGTGGGCTTGCCCAGAGCAGTCCTGGGTGCAGGCGAGGGAGAGGGAACCATCTGGGGCGCCCACTGTCCCCGGGGCGGGCAGGGGGCCTGACACCACCTAGAGACGGAGGAGAGGCAGCAGCTGCTGTCCCCGGAAAGGCACTGACCTTTAGAACAGGAGACAGAAATAGCTGGGGAGAGGAGAAGAGAACCATGCGGGGAGGTGTCCAGGCTGGGCAGGGGCAGGCCCAGACACAAGAAAGGGAAGAAAGCGCTGCTCCAGACACTCACTGTGCTGGCATTTCACGCACTTTCACTTATTCCCGCCCGCCCCCCTCTCCAGCCTGCGGGTACTGGCATCACCATTTCGCAGATGAGAAGACTGAGCCTCAGAGGGGGTGTGGCCAGGCTGGTAATCGGCAGAACTGGGACTGAACCAATCCCAGCTGGCCTGGCAGTCCACTCCTCTACAATGCCTCCGGGCCCCCTCCCGTTCCTAATTACCCCACCTCGCTGGGGTGTTGTGGGGTGGGGATATTTAGCTGAACTGGCACTTGCCGCTGGTCTGACATGAGGGAAGAGGAAATCCTGTCATTGAGGCCTGCTGCTAAGTCATTTCGGTCATGTCCGACTCTTTGCGACCCCATGGACTGTAGTCCACCAGGCTCCTCTGTCCGTGGGATTCTCCAGGCAAGAGTACTGGAGAGGGTTGCCACGCCGTCCTCCAGGGGCCCTTCCCGACCCAGGGATTGAAGCTGCATGTCTTGACGCCTCCTGCATTAGCAGGCGGGTTCTTTACCCCTCTTGCCACCTGGGAAGCCCCAGTAGGGCCTGGAGTCCTTGAAAAGTGAACCGCAACTACTGTTGTTTCTTAGGTGACCCAGAGCCCCTGCATTTTGGGGCCTGTGAGCCCCAAAATCGCCTGTGAGCGATTTTCCTTCCCTTCCTTCCTCACAGAGAGAGGGATGGTCACTAGCTTCCCACCCACTTCCCCTCAATTGTGCTGGGCCGAGTCTCGGGAGACCCCTCCCCTTCGACAGTGGCAAGGATGAGCTTGTTGAAAGGCCCTTGCTCAAGCCACAGGGGGCCGGAAAGGAAGGTGAGAAGAGCAGACTCAAAAATAATGCCGGCTGGCTGGCTGGTGCCCCCCTCTCCCTCCCCACGGACAGCTCCCCAGCCTGGGCAGCTCCCAGCTGTTTCTGCTTATCTGAAGCCAGGGAGGCTGGTTGCCTGGATACCAGAGCTCCTGATTAGCAGTTAGGTCCTTCTGGGGCAGGCGGAGCTGCGCATCTACAGCCAGCTGGGCGTGGTATCCCCAGGCTTGGCTGAACCAGCTCTTGGAAAGGTGGTGAAGGAGGATTCAGGCAGGCGGCAGGGATTGGGGTGGGGGGCGCACTGAGGAAAAGACCCCCTTTGCCAGGAGTTGGCTCAAAGTGATGCTTTACACTCAGAGAATCTGGGCCTTGCCACTTGCTGGCTGTTTGACGTTGGTCCTGTGAACCTCTCTGAGCCTGTTTCTCTGCTTCAAAGAGTGGTTTAAAGAGTAAATATGATGATTAGCTGAGTGCTCAGAGCACGGTGACCTTAACCCTTTGCCCCCACCTGCTACAGTCGGGCCCCTGTGGACCCTGTTGTCCATGTCCTCCAGGGAAGCTGTGTGCGGTCCTCCCCGTGGCACCTAGAGCAGCCTGGGGACTGCAGGCTGTGGAGCCAGGCAGGCGCTGGTCCAGCCCTGCCTCCTCATTTTGGTGCCCTCCCCACTCCTATGTGTAGCTGGGGGCTGGGAGACAGGCCCGGGGTAGAGTAGAGAAGACTGGACCAGAGGGCTCTTCTGAAACCCACGCAGAGCAGGCCGTGGGTCTGGATGAAAATCAGCAAATGGCTAAAAGGCCCTGGTGATCCTTGAGGTGTGTGTGGTCATCACAGACGCTCTTCTTGACCCTCCTGCCTTAAGAAAAGGGCAGAAAAGGAACGGGGTGGCGGGGGTGAGGAGGGGCACCATTTCCCTGGGGCCTGGCTCTCTCTCTCTCTCTCTGAATGGAGCAGGAGATGAGGCTGTGTCAGTAGCACAGGGAGTGGAGCCCATGAATAATGCAGAGAGTAGCTTGGGGCCACTAGAAAATGGTCACCAGCCCATCAAAGCAGAAAGTGGGCCTCGAATACAGAGTGGAGGGGAGCCTGGGGGCTGGAGTGGGAAGGGAGGGCTTGGCGCTGCCCTTGGGGCTCTGGGCTGAGACTCGCTGTCCCTGCATTGGTCCTGGGGTTGCATGGATCTCCCCATGGCACCTAGAGCAGCTTGGGGACTGCAGACCGGGCCTGACTGCTGGCCTGGCCTTGCAGCTGGTTAGGGCAGGAGGCAGTGCCTAGCCATCAGTACTCTTCTAAGCAGGGCAGTTCAGTTCAGTCTCTCAGTCATGTCTGACTCTTTGCGATGCCATGGACTGCAGCATGCCAGGCTTCCCTGTCCATCTCCAACTCCTGGAGTTTACTTAAACTCATGTCTATCGCGTTGGTGATGCCATCCAACCATCTCATCCTTTGTCATCCCCTTCTCCTCCTGCTGTCAGTCTTTCCCAGCATCAGGGTCTTTTCCAATGAGTCGGTTTTTTCGCATCAGGGGGCCAAAGTATTGGCGTTTCAGCTTCGGCATCAGTCCTTCCATTGAATATTCAGGATTGATTTCCTTTAGGATGGACTGGCTGGATCTCCTTGCAGTCCAAGGGACTCTCAAGAGTCTTCTCCAACAGTTCAAAAGCATCAATTCTTTGGCACTCACCTTTCTTTATAGTCCAACTCTCACATCCATACATGACTACTGGAAAACCAAAGCTTTGACTAGATGGACCTTTGTTGTAGACTTAGAGATAAACTCGCTCAGGCAAATTTCCAGAAGCTTGGGAACTGGGGAAACTCCGAGAGGGATGATGCTTAAGAGTCAAGGGAAGACAGTGAACCCCATCATGAGGGGTTTGGGTGGAGGAGACCCCCCAGCTCTCCTCTAGCTTGCCCTAGGCGGCCTCAGAGTTGCACATTTGGAATTTTTTTTTTTCCCCTGAGTTTAGAGGAAATCTATGGAGGATTTGAATAGAACAGAGACAAGATCAGGTGTGACTGAGCAAATCCACTCGGGCTGCTAGTGGCGACTGCAGGGTGGCCAGAAAACCTGGAGATGTGGATAATGGGATGGTGTCCTGCAAGATCAACAAACCGTTTATTCTGTACTCACTTTTGCCTCCAGCCTTGCTGGTCACACTGTGATCTGGGAGAGCGGGAACGTGGCGGGGAGTGAAGGGACTGTCAGAGGCGTCCAGGGCCAGAGGCTGGTGTGGCCGAGGGCTGGGCGGGGTTTGGGGATTGAAATGACCACATTGAAGTGACTGGCTTAGTTTGCCTGGTGGGGAGAGAGGCCTCAAAGGAGGCTGCTTGGCTTCTGGCCTGGGCAACTGGGTGCTGGGGGTTGGAGATGGGAGCCTAGTATGCAGAAGAGAAGCCCCGAGAGGCTCAGGGAGCTGGGAGGTGATAGCTGGAAATCAGGTCAGGAGTTGGAGACGGGGCCTTGCTGCTGCAATGGGCCCTCTGAGTGGTAGACCAGCAGCCCTGCTCCTGCACACCCCCACCCCACCCCCCAGCCCACAGGAAGACAGGGGCCAGGTGAGGCTCCGTTAAAGTCCTTCTGGCTGGGGCCTGGGGCTCTGGGTAATTGCTCAAAGCCCAGGGCACTCCGAGGCTCGCCTTCCCTCTGCTAGCCGTCGGGCCCTGGAGCAGCCCCATGAGGCTCTTCCCCATGGGCGACACCCCAGGAGAAAGCCTTCCTCCCTCACCACCTCCTTCTCTGCCAGCAAAGTGCCCCGAGGGGCTCTGGTGCCCTGGCAAACACCTGGCAAGGGGTGCCCTGGGGTGTTGCCCTGCAGTGGTGGAGGTTGAGTGCAAGCCTCCCCCTCCAGGGGTGAGTGTTTATGCTCTCAGTTGCCTCCCAGCACTCCTTCTCTAAGGGCTCCTGGGCCTTCTCGCCCCGTCTGCCCACACACAGCTGCGCTGGGAAGGGGTTTCCCGTCAGTCCCCATTGGTGTGCAAGCAATCCAATCACGGGACCAGCAACAGCCTCCAGGGAGGGACAGCCCGTGAGTCGCCCGAGCAAGGGAAGAATGGAACAAGATCAGCGAAAATTGAAGGGATGGGATCTTAATCAGGCTGTTTGGGGATGCCCAGAAGGCCAGGAAAGGCCGCAGAAGAGCAGGGTGCTGGAGGGGAAGAAGCTCTGGGGCTGGCAGGAGACGGAGGGTCCCAGCAAGCTGGTGAAGACAGGTGGGTGTCAAGTCAAGTGGGAAACAGGGAAAACAGATCAAGGTGTGCTGGCAAGGTCTGGGAAATACGGTATTGTTTCTTCCCGTGTGCTTCGTTCATGTCTACATCCCTGCTGTGTTCCAAGGAACGTTCCAAAGATGCAGAGATGGGACACAGTCCCAGTCCTGGAGCAGCTCCCCAGCTGTGAGGGGCAAAGACTAGGCAAGGCCCTGGGAGTCAGGGCCCAGATGAGGCTAGAAGGCTTGGGGGGGCGGGGGTAGTGTGTCCTGGAGATGGTGTGTGTGTGTGCGCGCGCACTCAGTAGCTCCATTGTGTCTGACTTTTTGCGACCTCATGGACTGTAGTCTGCCAGGCTGCTCTGCCCATGGAATTTTCCAGGCAAGAAGACTAGAGTGGGGTGCCATTTCCTACTCCAGGGCATCTTCCCAACCCAGGGATTGAACACGAATCTCATATGTCCTGCATTGAAGGCATATTCTTTACAATGAGTTTCACCTGGGAAGCCCCTTGGAGATGGTGGACCTGACTTAATCTACCTGGAAGGAGAAGTAGCAGACGTCTGGGGAGAGGAGCAGTGGTATGAAGGCTGAGAGGCAGGGAAGAGTTTGGTGCTTCTCAAGAGCCACAGTTAGGTCACAGCACGGCTTAAGAACAATTTATGTTCGTGTGTGTGTGTGTGTGTGTGTGTGTACACGGGTATATGCGTGTGCACCTACATGCACAGGACCTTGAGAGTTGAGTTGGGGGCACAGTAGGTTAGAGCCACCTCGCCAAAGGTCCTGTGTTCTCCCTTGGAAATTTCTGGATCTTGACTTGAAGGTGGAACATATTTAGATGACATGGAATGACGTGGTAAGATCTGTGTCTCGAGGACAGACCGGAGCTGGAAGCGGCTGGCTTGGGAGCGGCCGCAGAGACCCCTGCTCAAGAGGACCAAGGCCTGACATGACACCTCACACTTATGGCCTTGTCTGTGCCAGGCGTTGCTCTTCTCTGCAAAGAGGAATTCACTTGATCATCGCGACAGTCCTATGAAGCAGGTTCTTTCATCCCCACTTTACAGGCCAGGCAAGTGAGGCCCAGGGGGTGAAGTGACATTCTCAGGTTACCACATGGAAACAGGGGAGCCAGGACTTAGTCTGGTCCCAGAGTCGGTGCTGGGCGGAATGGGCCCGGCTGTCAGGATGGTGAGCTAGGACGGACTGAAAGGATGTCAAGAAAGAAGAACCAGGCTGACTGGAAAGCTTTAGAGGGTTGTGGGAGCACGGGAGAGAGAAATAAAGATGAGGGTGAGGGAGTCACGTAAGAGTCCCCGCCCAAAAGTCATACGTACCCGGAACCTGGAAATGTGACCTTATTTAGAAATAGGGTCTTTGCAGATATAGTGAAGTTAAAACGAGGTCATACTAGAACAGTGTGGGCCCTAGTTCCAAAGACTAGTATCCTTATAAGAAGGAAATATGGGCCCAGGTACAGAGAGACCTGCAGGGAAAGCCATGTGATGATGGAAGGAGAAACTGGTGTAATCAGTCTACAAGGATTGCCGGCAACCATCAGAAGCTGAAGAAACAAGCTGCTTGCCTCGAAAAACCTTCAGAGCACGGCCCTGCTAACACCTTGATTTCGGACGTCTAGCCCCCAAAACTGTGAGAGGATAAACGTCTGTTGCTCTAAGTCATCTAGTTTGTGGTAATTTATCACGGAAGCCTTAGGAAACAAATAATCTCTCCCACTTCAAAGGAACCGAGAGGAGGATGCTAACATATCTAACGTGGGCCGGTAACACTCAGCACAGAAGGAAAAGCCAGGCATGACCCTCTAGGTGAGCCTTAAAAGAAGAATGTTGCACCGGTCTGGAAACGAGATTCTGACCGTGTAACCGTGACAGATTCTGATGAGAAGGAGAAGGGGAGGAGCCTAAGAGACGAGGTGCATCATCGCAGAGCTGGCGGATGAGCTCAGACTGAGAAGGACACGTTCAAAGCTGGAGGAAGGGCACAGAACCAAGGACAAGAATAAAGGCGTGTCTGAGCTGGCAAGAATAGAACCCGTCCCGCTGCACCCCGCCTGGGGCTGAGGCTTGCAGAAAGGGCCAAGGGCAAGACAGCGTTTCAGAAGATTGGAGAGGGGAGAGGGAAAGAAGGGAGCTTTAAAAGTTTGGCTAGAATCAGGAAAACCTGCTTGGGGTGAGGGCTAGTTTAGCTTTCATGGATGACAGATACACCCAGATGCTATTTGTGGTTGATCTTCTCTGTAAGGAGAAAAGAATAAGAAGCATGGCTTTTTTTTTTTTTTTTAATGAAAAGAATAGCACAAATATTAGCGAGAGAAAATTGGAACCCAGGACTGGGGAGAGGACATAGCTGTAAGAAGATGAGATCCCCATCACAGGAGGCATTCAAGCAGAGGGTAGAGGAACTTCTCATCATGGGTGTGGTAGAGGTGATTTCTCTGAGACTTTATAGAGTGGACACAATCCATTGCTGGGCCTTCTGACCCTTGGTCCCCCTCCCACTCCCACACCACAGTGAAGGAAAGCTTGATAGTATCCTAGAGGCGCTCTTGCTTGCTTGGCTTTGGTGAGGAGGTGGTATAGAATGACAGCATCGCTTTCAGAGCCTTGGCTCAAACTGGGTACTTCTGGGCAAATCGGAACCTTACGATATGATGGCTTCATGACTAAAAGTACAACTCGGATATTCAGTTTGTTTTTTTTTAAACCGCCAAGCACTGAATGCAACCCCTGTCACGAAAAATCCTGATCCTCCTGCATCCTGTGCCCCTGCCCAGCCCCGACCCTCTGTGCCTCCCAGTCTGTTTCTGGTGGCCTTAGGCCTCACCGAGAAGCACAGAGGAGCAAGGCGAGGGCCTCTCTGCTGGGTGGTGGGGACAGCCAGACCCTACTTTCCTCCACCTCTGCCTTTCCCCTTTGTTTTCCTCCTGTCCCCTTCTCTGCCTTTAAGGCTGGCAGGATTAGCTGACAGGGATGAGCCCGGGCCCCTGTCGTCCGTCTGTCCATCCAGTGAGGGGATGGTGGGGACACTCACGTGATCCGTCAGACTCCCGCCCCCCGAGCCCCCCACCATCAAGGATTTACGAGGTGCCTCGAGGTCCACTCCCCGTGTGGTGACTGCAGGTGGGAGGGAAGGAGACAGAGACAGGGTCGCCCTTGGCTGGAGGACAAGACTCCGCAAGACATTTTCTTTGACCTTGAGAAGTCCTTCCACCAGCCCTGCCTCTCTGGAGACCTAGACGGGGGTGTCTGGAACTTACCCTGTTGGTGGGCTGCTTGCACACATTCTCTAGCTCAGTTGAGCCCAATTCCCGGTCTGGGAGACAGGGTGAGTGCAGGGCCCAGGGCCGCTGTGGGTATCAAGGCTGCAGTCACCTTGATACCCGCAGATGTCAGAGTCTCGCTCGGCCCGCCCTGCCCTGGGCTGACTGCCTTTCTCCCCTGCTCTGCCTTTAGATCCCAGCCGCCTCTTTTCAGGCCCAGTGGAGCGCCTTCTCACCTCTCTGGGCCCCAGCGTGTGATGCAAGGGGCCGGGTAGTCATGCAGCCGCCTGCTCCCCTTTCAGGAGAGGAGCCTCCAGTCTCTGGAATCTTTCAAGTGCCATTCCCTTTTTTTTTTTTCAAGATCAAACAAATAAACCTGTTGTTTATTCTTTTTATATACAACATCTGATGGCCGCAGAAAAGAAGCGAAAAGGGTGTCTAATAAGAGTCACCACCTAAAAAAGTCACTAGGAGCATTTTGGTGGATATGATGTTTTCTGTCTTCCCCAGACACTGAGAATTCATCAGAGACAAGTCAGGCAGGGCCCCCGAGCTTTAAGAGTGCACATGTCAGTGGGAAAAATGACACGTAACCTATGTAACATCTACTGACGAGCAAGACAGCTCCCTCTCTCCTCTGCTTCCATCTCTCCTGCCATTGATTTCCTCCCCAGAAGCCTTCCTTTGGTTTCACACATCTACTCTGTGGCAGGAAGAGGCTTTTGTGTGTAACATGAGGTGCCGGACACACGTGTGGGGTGGGCTCTGTTCTGGGCGGGGAGAAGGCAGCCAGCACCTTGTCGGAGGCAGGATGATCAGGGCTCCTTGTCTCAAGGCTCCTTGTGCCCCACGCTGCCTGGGATCGACGGCTGCACCGCAGGGCGTGGAAGGAAGGGCTTCTTGTAGATGTGCCCTTGGGCCGAGTCACGGTGACAGCCGAGCCAGGGACCAAGACCCAGTTGACTACCAAGATGCCAGTTGCCAGGGCGGGGAGGGCTCCCATTGCTCTTTCTTGCCTCCCAAGTGGTGTGAAGGGGAAGGAGGGGTGGTGAGGTGATGAGGAAGGCAGGGAAACTGAGAGGGGAGGGGAGGAGAACCAGCCTCGTTTCTATAGCAACCACACATGTGAGCCAGCTGCTGTCACCATGGAAACAAAGGGGAGCCTGCTCAGAGGCTGAGCGCTCTCAGGGGAAACACAATTTTTGACAAAAAAAAATACCCTTTGATAAAAATAAAGAAAAAATAATGAAAGCCACCCACTCTGGGATTCGGGGGCCCTGCCGAATGAGGTGACAAAGGAAAAGAGGGGGGCTGGGCCATGGGGGAGGAGGCTGCAGCCTGGCACTTCTGCCAGCTGCAGAGAGTTGCCGAGTCAGTATTTTTGAGCCAAGGGGGGCTTGGAGAGCACCCCACTTGATGGCTGAGGGACGGAGGTCCAGGGAGGGAGGCAGGAGGCTCCCTTCGGGTCCCAGGGCAGGAGGAAGCAGCTCAGGGAAACCCAGGGGCTCTTGGGAGAAGGGAAGGGACACACTGGTTCTAGCTGGTAGCTGACTGTAGCCTGGGGGTTCCTCTTGAGGCAGTGCGTGGAGATGGGGGCAGGGAAGAGAGACAGAAATGGCCAAATTTATGCCCCTTTCCCTAGAGTAGGGGGTATGGCAGGTGTTTTGGCCTCTTTCTTCTCCCTCTACTCCATCCCCTCCCTGGTGGCTCAGTGGTAAAGAATCCACCTGCCAATGTAGGAGATTTGTTTGAATTCTATCCCTCTGTTGGGAAGATCCACTGGAAAGGAAATGGCAACCCACTCCAGTGTTCTTGCCTGGAGAGTCCCATGGACAGAGGAGCCTGCTGGGCTATGGTCCATGGGGTCACAAAGAGTCGGACACGACTGAGCGACTAACACAGACACACACACACATTGCTGCTAAGCTCAGCTTTCCAGGGTTTTGGCTGTCTCTCAGGGGACCAAGCCCAGATGAGTCCCCACCAGCAGGGCTGGAGAGAACTTGTCAGCCAGAGCCCACAAGGGAGCCTCCTAGTCTAAAGGCAGGAGGGGAGGAAGGGTGGAAACGCCCAGAGAAGGATGAGCTGGCTTCTCCAGGGAAAGCCTCACTCAACCTAAAGCATCAGCATGACGGAGGCAGGGCAGCCAGGCAGCATCACGGGGCGCTCGGTTCTAGACTAGATATTTGGCCAGGAGGAGACGCTCTTGGTAAGGGGTTCCATCCAGGGGCGATCAGTCAAGACACAGTTATTACAAGAAGGTGAGGGCTTAAAAAACAACAACAAAAAACAATCAATGCTTTAATACAAGGGTTTCTGAACTGCAGGTTCCTTGCAGTACAGCCGGCCCCCGGCCACAAAGAGACGCAAAGCGGGGGGCTCTGAGTGCCCTCCCAGTTCACCGGGAGCTTCTCTGCTCCTCTTTTTTATGTTTTTTTTCTCCTTTCTCTCACATAGCACTTTCCCAAATGTCATCTCATGTGCTGCCCTCTGAGAACACAAGAGAAGCAGATGTGCTCAAATCCATTGTAAAGTAGAGGACACAGCCTCAGAGAGCTAGAATTCAGACCCCCTAGCTCCAGAACCAGACGCCGAAGACCCCGTTTCACAGGAAAGGGACAATGAGACGTAAGTGAAGGTGCCCTCTGACTCAGGCTCTCCCAACCTCTCCCTGAAGAGGACAGAGGTGAGAGAGGACGTGATCCACGGACGGCTCAGGTCAAGGACCCAACAGCCAGAAGTGATCTTGCTGCCTCTTGCCATGGAGGTCCCTCCCCTCTCTCCTTGGGGGCTTTGTGGGGTCTCGGCCGGGGGGTGGGGGGACCCCCGGGAGGGAGAGGTGAAGACCTAAGGGGTGGCAGGGCCTGGGAGGGTGGGACTCTGCCCTCAGCTTCCAGGAGCGCCTCTTGCCTGCTTGTCAGCTGCCCTGGGCTCTCCCCACCGCCCCACCCCACTCCTCAGCCTCCAAGGCGGAGACCACGTGGGTGAGTTGCCATGGAAACTACGGAGTTCTCTTTGAAAGCCAGGCTGGTGGAATCAGAGCTGGCTGGGGGAAGAGACCCCGGCTGGGAACTGAGGTGGGGCAACCACACCTGTTTGGCCAGTGCCCTCCGGGGCTCAGCTCTTCTCACCAGAAACCGTCTGTTTTTAGGTTTCACCAAGAGCTCTTTCCCCATAGATGACCCGCCTCCCGCGGTCCCATGGCCGCTGCCCTCTTTCCCCACACCCGTCTGAGCCCCGTCCTGATTCCCCAGAAAAGAGGGAGTCGATTATCCCGGTTATACAATACGGGGTGGCAAAAACCCAAGAGAGACAATTTTTGCCATACAAGGGGCGGGAACGGAACCTCAGGGATTATCAGGATTAAAGGATGTGTGTGTGTGTGTGTGTGTGGGAAGGAAGGGGGCCCGCTGGGACATGATGCTCCAGAGATGGGAACCCGGACCCCTACCCCATCCCCTACCCACCTGGTTCAACAGCAAGAAATCTGGCTTGGGCCAGGAAACCAGAAGGCTCGGAGTCTGACCTGAGATGGAGCCAGGGGCTTGAGCTAGCCTCAGTTAGAGTCCCCCCCAGCCACACCCAGGCCCCCCTGTGCCCTGCACAGGCCTGGTTTACAGACTGTGCTGGGACTGTGCTTGGGTCTTGTTGGCTGTCACTCTGCCCTGCCCCCCACCACTACTCCCAGTGATAGCAGAGGAGTTAAAAATTTTCTTTCTGCACTTTGCTGTGTGACTTGGGGCAAATTGCCTCCTCTGGCTGAGCCTCAGCTTCCAACCAAGAGGTAAAAAAAATAAATGCCTCATAAGGTTGCTGGGGATTAAAGCAGACAATGCATTCAAAATGCTTAGCATCGCACCTGGTGTCAACAAAAATAGAAGTATGATTACTATTATTACCTATCCCTCAACACCCCAAACAAGCCCCATCTCCTCCAGGAAGCCTTTTTTCTTCCAAGGAGAGAAAACTGGTGCTCAGACAGGAGCAGCCACCGGTGCCAAGCACTTCCCATGTGTGCGTTCTCTCCCTGCGTTCTCGAAGCCACCCCAGGATGGAGGTGCCTTTGTTATCCCCATTGCACAGAAGTGGATGGTGGGGTGCAGAAAGTGTCTTGCTCAAGGTTATCTGCTGCTAAGAAGCAGAATCAATATTTCAAGCTCAGCCTGTCTGGTTTTAAAGCCTCATGCTTTTTCTATTACAATGTGCCCCTCCTATATAAAACAACCCCCACCCCTCCCCAGCCCTTTGCTTCCAGTTTGAAGCAGGTTATGATTGCTTCTAAGTTCTTCCTTCTCACCTGGACTCACCAGGGCAGAGAGTAAGGAAGTAAGCAGAACCAGGGAAGGTGAAGATTCAGACACTCCCTGCTCCATGGGCTGCACGCAGCCGGGAGCTAGGAGCCAGGTGGGGCATTTGTGAGAAGCAGGTGGCCTGGCATAAGAATCCCGGCAGGGAGAGGGTTCCAGGTGCCCTAGGGGTCGTCTGGATCCCGTGACAGACTCTCCCCAACCCACTCTGATTTTCTGCTCTGCTCTGACCTTGGTTTCTGGACCCCAGTCTCCCAGGCCAGGGCTGGGGAGGGCTTGAGGGATGACCTTGACCTGGCTTTGTCTGCCTGGGGATTCAAAGTGTCTCTTTTAGGTGAAGAGAAGAGAGAGAGGAGGAGGTGGAGGGTAAGCGGGGAGAGAAAGGAGACACAGGAGGGAAGGAGGAGGAGGGAGGAAATGGGGAGGGGAAGGGAAGAGAAGCGAAGCTGCTGGAGGAGCGGGTGGAGGGAAGGACACAGGGGAGGGAGGCAGGCGAGGACGACTGGCTGCCAAGTGTGATTCTGAGCTCTGAGGGAGAAGAAAGGATGAGAAAGCAAGAAATCCACTTCAAGAGAAGGATGGAAGGGGGAGGGCGATGAGGAAGGGCGAGAAAGTGAACGAGGGAGAGAGAAAGCTGCGGGTGAGGGGGAGGGGAAGGAAATGCACGGATGCGGCCTGGGGTAGGGGAGAGAAAGATGAACAAAGAGGAGATTGAGCAGCTGCCCCGTCTCCTTTCTGCCAAGGGAAGGCTGTGAGTGAATGCACTGGGAGCCAGCCCTGCTTGGTCTCAGTGGCTCCTGCCTGGCACCACATCCTTTCTGGCTCAGCAATTTCTTTGGGGGGTGGTAGGGGGTTGGGAGGCACGGGGACACCGTCCTCCGCCATCCATTCCTTTTCTGGAGCAGCATCTTGTCTGAGGTCCCAAGGAACCTCCCAAGTCTTCATGGCTAGCGCCTGGTCCTCAGAGTTCTCCCCAGGGGCACTGTCCCGGACCACCTTTCCAGAAGCTTCCAAAGAGGCAGAAACCAGTTGCTGAGCAGGTATGCATGCAGCCAAGGAATTCTCCCTTCCTCTCCCTGCTGAAACGTGACACGGTTCTTCTTCGGAGGCAGTGCCAAGCCGAAGGCTCCACTTTAACAAAAGAACTGAAATGAACTGAGATCTTAGTCGGAACTCAGCAGGTTGTGGGTTTCATCTCATCCAATCTTCACAGCAACCCTAAAGAGGTCCATACTGCTATTGTTTCCATTTTCCAGAAGGGAAAGGACAGCTAAGAGGGGCAAATGTTGATCAACAGGTGTTGATTTGCCCAGCTCACACTGAGGAGGGACCTGGGGGTCTAATTGGTGGAGACAGAGGTCAAGGCCTTCCTGAGATTTAAATCCAGGGCAGGGGCTGAGGCTGCAGGATGTGGGTGCAGGGTTGGCAGCTCTGAGGGGCCATGGGGGAGCTCATGGTCTACGATGGTTCTGGCAGGTCTTGGAAGTCTCCGTGCCTCAGTTTCCCCACCTGACATCAGCATTGCGGGAGGAATGTGTTGGGGTGGGGTGGGGGCGGAGGAGCTGGCCTGAAGAGCCAGGGCACAAAGTGAGGCCCTCTGTGAGGGTGGTGTCCACTTGGCAGGGAGGAAGACCTGGCCATGTGGAAGGAAAGCTGTGTAAATAGCATGCCCTTCCCATCAGGATCTCCAGGGAAGTCTGGCTGGGTTGGTAATACAGCCCTGCTTTCATGAGGCTTCCATGAACCTTTCAATAAAGCGCTTTGATCTATGGGCTCACTCACACACACACACACACACACACACACCTCATACTTATCTTCACAGCCACCTTCCAGGGCACATAAAGTATGCCTGGCTTTATTTTATGAGGCTGGAGGAAGCCAAGGTCACTCAGCCAGCAACAGGGAGAGCAGATGGAGCCTGGATGCAAAGGCAGTGTGATAAAGTTGCTGCCCTCAAGGGTACCCCGTGGACGTCCAGGGCAACAGCGGGTCCTCAGCACCCACTCTGGGCCCAGGCCTCATCCCCTCTCCCACTTCCACAATACCCAGGGGGGTCATTCCTCAGACCCTGCTGGTGCTATTATTCCCTTGGCACTGCCCGGCAGCTTCTCTGAGTCCCTCTCCAGCCTGAGTGAGGAGCTTTGCCTGCCCCTCATCGCCCTGCAGGGCCCTGCTAGATTCTTCTGTCACCTTCAGTCAGGGTCCATGTTAGAGTACAGGTTTGGCAAAGGGCTTCCCCTCTGACCCCCCGGCCCTCCTGCCCTGCAAGATGGCAGCTGCCCTTCCCCAGGGACCAGGGATGCAGCCGCTCTTGTAGCCTGTGGTTACCATGGTGACGGCCCTCCGTCGGTTTCCGTGGGGGGCAGTGGTGAGGGCTGATGTCAGGGATGGCGTGTGTGAGCGCCTGCACTGTGTGTCCATTTTCAGCTCCAGGTGAGGGGCGGGGGCCCTCAGGGAGTGGGACCCCTGCCTCCAGGTGGGGGGCTGTCTCTCCCTGAAGCACTGTCTCAATAAGCTCAGCTGCGTCCTGGGGGCAGGGAAGACTGCATGAGAGACTGGAGGACATTGAAGTGAAGAAGGATGCTCCAGAAGGAAAACGGGAGGTTGGGGGGGCAGGTGGAGATGGGCATCCATACAGTTGTCCAAGGCGGAAGGCCTGGGTGGAGGCGGGGCGGGGTAGGCAGGAAGGAGGGAGCCAGGGCGGCAGAAGGGGGACCAAGAAGGATCCAGAGCCTCAGGGGGGCAGACCTGGGGAGGGCTGGGCCCCTTATTTCTGCCATCCACAACCCCCACCTTCCCGGAGTGGGTGGGGTGGGTGGGGGTCTCCTGCTGCGCTTCCCCCCCAGGCCGAGAGAAGGTCCCTCTGCTCCTCCGACATGATCTGTAATTTCCGGCAGACATTTGAGGTCCCTGACATCTGCATAATGTGGGCCAGTCTCTTAGCAACGGGGAACAGCTGTCTGGCATTTCCAAGATTAAACTGTAACTATACACGGTCCTTGCCAGGGGGAGGGGGAGGGAGAGAGGGGATAAACACTGCCTCCTGGCATTTTCAAACTCATTTAGCTTTTATTCATTTCCTGCCTCCAGTAAAGAGGCCAGAGATTCAGGCTGGGCCAGGCTGTTCCACCCCTGTCTCTACCATGGTTGCTGAGGTTGCAGATGGCTCTTCACCCAGATCTTTTGGCTCGTGGGAGCAGGGAGAGGGGTCGGGATACAGCACTAGCCTCTTTGGGTTTTATTGTATTTGTTTTATGTAGGTGTGGTGATCCTGGCACACGCAGGGTAAGGTGCCGCCCAGGAAGAAAGGCTGTGTGGTCCATCAGTTGAAGCCCCCAAGGTGGCTCCAGCCTAGTTTCATTTCCTCCAACTCGCTCCATGATCTTGGGCCAAATCCCTTTTACCTGTCTGCACCTCCATCTCCCCGTCTGTAAAAGGAGATGATTCTTCTACCATCCCGAGGGTTGCTGTGAAGATAAAACAAACACGCGCTCAGGCAGTGGAGCCCCGATTGATGGTGGTGGTGCCTCTCATCCCCGGTTCCCCCACCTGCCCGTCATCCATGTCAGCAACCTCAGGCTCTGCTCTGGGGGACAGAGGCGGACGCAGTCCATTTTCCCCCGGGAGCCACCACCTTGAACTCCTGTTCCCTGGAGCAATGACTAACCCCGAGGGACTGAAGCCGAACTCCGGGTCCCCATCAACACCACCCCGGGGCCCGGGCAGCTCCTGTGTCCCAGTCCTGCAGCCGGCCCTGCCGGCTCCTGCCATTTGGCCGCAGCTCCTGAACTCGTGAGAGTGTGGTGTTTTGGTTTTGCAGCGAGAAGGAAAAAATTAAAGGCCGGGTGTGGGGACAGGAGAGGAAGAGGGAGGAGGAGGGAGAAACCCTTGAGCGGCCTGGGCCGGCCAGTTCCAGGAATGCGTTCTCGGACATCAGTGCCAAAGCAGTGACCCAGGCGGGGCGGCCAGGCCGGGAGAAGGGAGAGGCCGGCTCCAGGGCGAGAGCTTGCCTCTTCCCCACCCCCCTAACCCTCCCACCCTGGCTGCCTCTGCTGACTCATCGCCGCTCCAGCTGGCAGGAGCCTTTTCTGGGGATGGCTGTTGCTAAGATTCCTCGGACATGACTGATTACTTCTCCTCGAGCCTGGTGAAAACATGTTTGTAGATTGCACGCAAACACACGCACCCGCTCCTGCGGATACCTGCCCACATGGGTTTTGTGCCCAAGTGTGTGTCTTCTTCACCCAGGTCACCAGACATGCCTCCTGTTGTTCCCCAAGATTCCCTGACACTTAGCTTAGCTGCTAAGCCCTAGGGTCCTGAAGAAGGGCGCAGACACGCCAGGTTTCCCCCACCCCGGCCAGTAATTCAGGCAGTGGGGCGGCCGCCAGTGTCTGGGCCTGCTTTAATCTGAAGGAGTTTTCAGGTTGCCTTGAACACATTCTTGGCCTCTGTCCCTCCTCCCCTCCCTGGGTTGCTCGGTGGCCTTCATTCTGCTGTAATGATCTAATCTTCCCTTCTCCCTCTGTCTGCCAGTTTTTTTGATGTTTGCTGTTCCAGGCACTCAGCTGGGAGCTGGAATGTTCTAGAGCTGGATTCCTGGCCTGGACCTGACGCCCCAGGGGGCTCCTGGCGGTGGGGGAGTGGGGAGAGCTGCCCAGTGGCTCTGTTGCCCTGGAGAGGGGGTACCGCAGTGAGGATTCATGGATGACAAGTGCTCGGTCTTTCTCTGGGCTCTGCCGGGCCCCAGAGTCTTGGCTGGGGGGGTCCAAGGGCTCGGAGCGGGGGGATGTCAGCGTGCAGCCGTGGACACCCAGCCTCTGGTTGCCAGCGCCGCGTATGAGCTTGGTCACCTTGGGCTCTTGCTGCCTTGGTTTCCCCACCCGCTGGGCTGAAATTGGACTCCTTGAGGAGCCTGCCAGGGTTTTACCATGACAGGGCTTGGCAGGGTGCTTGGGCACCAGGCAAGGTTGTTTGTCACGGGTTCTCGCCGGGGTGGAGGGGCAGGCGGGCCCGTGCCAGCACGGAGCCCACGCGCTTCCTCTCGCCAGCTCTGCTGGGCTCAGGCTCAAGTGTGGCTTCTTTACAGGGACCCACCCCGGGGGCCCAGATCCCATGAGCAGGCGCTCTCAGCCGTGATTTAGTGGCGGTTGCTAAGGAAGGCCTGGTACCCAGCCTGGAGGGTTGAGCTGTGGCCAACCTGGATTCGGTAGGCGAGGCGAGGCTCCCGCCAGCCGCAGGAAAAATCCTCTTTTCTGAGCTCAGGGTCCTCTGGCCTAAGATGAAGACAAGGCCGGGTTCACGGCTCCTGCTGATTTTGACATGAGATGATGCAGGGCAGGAGTGGAAATGAAGAGTAAAGCAACGACAAGATGTAAAACGGGCTTTAGGCATCAGTCTGTTGCCTAATGCTCCTGGCAGCGGGACCCGTCTACTCCAGGGACCACTGCTGGGACCCCAGAGTTCAGCCTCTGGGCTTCCAGGCACATGAGCTTCCTTTTTGACTGTTTTACTCTGTAATTCCCAAACCTGACAACCCAGATAGAAGCTCTAGCCCCCTCCTGGTGAGAGTAAGGCTAGCAAGCCGGGTGCTGGCTTTGTCCAGTGCGGCTGCAGTTGGGGGTGTGGGCCAGCTATTTTCCAGATAAAGGAAACAGAGGTGCAGAAATGTAAAGAGAATGAGATTGTTAGTCGCTCAGTCATGTCCGACTCTTTGCGACCCCAGGGCATGTAGCCTGCCAGACTCCTCTGTCCATGGAGGAAGAGGAGTATTTTCTCCAAGGAGTATATATCTCCAAGCAAGAATACTGGAGTGGGTTGCCATTCCCTTCTCCAGAGCATCTTCCTGACCCAGGGATTGAACCCGGGTCTCCTGCATTGCAGGCGGATTCTTCACCGTCTGAGCCACCAGGGAAGCCCAGAGTTGTAAAGAAGCATCTAGTAAGTAATAGGGCCAGGATTCCAGCCACAGAAGTTTGTCTCCAGAGCCCAGACCTTAACCACGTCCCTTATCGTCTCCCCGTAACTGTCATGTCCCAGGATGGCAAAGCAACACCAGGCGCTTTCACCTTCCCCGCTGTTGCCATGGGCAGAACAGAAAACTGTTCCCATAGTCCGTTTCCAGCTCGGCTTCAGCCTCTGCCCTCCAGGGAGCCCACAGATTGGTGTCTCGTGAGATGAGCGTCATGGCCAGTTTTATTACTTCGTTCGCTGCTGAATGACCTGAGGCAGAGTGACCTTCAGCCGCTTGGACTGTCTCCTCCCCTTCTGTATCGTAGGCTTATGGGACTCCTGGCTTCCTTTGTTGTTCTGACATGCAACAGATCTTAGAAATGCCTTCTTCTAGCACAAAGTTACAGATGTTACCGATGTGCCTGCTCTCAGACGCGCAGACACAGGTACACACATGTGCAGAGACACATAAAGGAGCAAAGTCTTAAACAGACCCTGCGGGATCAGTCAGGCTTCTGGGAGTCTTGTGTGTTTGTTGCATTTTCTGCGCTAGGAATGATCAGGGAGCAGCTGTGAGCAAACACTGACTAGCTGGGCTCTCACACACTTGTAGTTATCACGAGCTTTTTCAGCCAGTGCTGCACACACACAGACACACACACATGTTCTTGTTCCTGAGTCTTGTCTTCCTGTCTAGACCCAGACCATAACGCATTTGGGAGCAGGATGCATCCCCAGTACTGCTTGCCATGGTGCAGCCTCCATTGGGTGATCAGTTTGTCTTTGTGCTTTGATGGGTAAAGGAAGGACAGTGGGTGATTTATGCTAACAGAATTTTTTAGTTCGATGCATCCACCACCCTTCTGATACCTTCAGTAGCCAGTACCGGGACCAAATCCCTCATCCCTCTATCTAAGCAGGCTTCTCACTCAGCTCCCCCACGCCGACCTCCCAGTGCCTGCAAAGGGTGCATCCTGCATCCCTTTGACCTCTACCCATCCCCTCCCTTCCTTTTCCATTTCACACACAGGGCTTTGAGTCAGTCACACACATACTGCCTTCTTCTCCCCCTCAACCCCTTTGATTTTCCTGTCCGGGGAAGAGCTAGGTGGAGGCCTCTGCATGGCTGTCAGAAACAAAAAGGCTTGGAGCTGAAGGGGCTGAGCCCCAGGCCTGTGGGAGACACCCGGTGAGAGCCTGTGTTCAGTCGCTCAGTTGTGTCTGACTCTTTGCGATCCCATGGACCTTAGCCCACCAGGCTCCTCGGTCCACGGGGATATTCCAGGCCACCCCATGAATGCAGTGAAAGGAATACTGGGGTGGGCTGCCATTTCCTACTCCAGGGGATCTTCCCGACCCAGGGATTGAACCTGCACCCACTCCTCCTCATTTAGACATTCCCTCCCTTGAAGCCCGCCTGGGGAACCGGAAGTACCAGAACTGTAACCGGACCCCTGGGAGCCGCAGGGTTAGCCTGTGGCAGTCTTCAGGAGGGTGGGGCCTGAGGAAATTAAAATGCTCCGAGTCCTGCTGCAATACCCAGGGCCTCCAGTGCGTGGCGCCTCGGGGTTTAGAGGCTGGAATGAGTGAGTGAAGTCGCTCAGTCGTGTCCGACTCTTTGCGACCCCATGGACCGTAGCCCAACAGGCTCCTCTGTCCACGGGATTTTCCAGGCAAGAGTACTGGAGTGGATTGCCATTTTAGGTGAGGACAAAACACACGTGCGTTCATCCGTCTCCCTCCACGGCCCGAGGAGGATGGGAAGGAAGCCAGTGATGGTGCCTGCTGGCTTCTGGGCTCTGGTTAGGCTGGAAGTGACTAGTCTGAGCCTCCCCTGCCCACCTGACTGTACAGCAGCTTTGCTTGGGGGTGAGGTGAGGCGGGGGCGGGGGCGGGGGCTCTGCTCCCTGGAGCTGAAGAGATGTACACAGTGTACGTGGCCCTTTCTGTGGCGGGGGGGGGGGGGGGGGTAGCCCCAGGGGGTAGCCCCAGGAAGCTGAGCAGAGCTCCTGGAGCGGGCTTGCTGGGATGGGGAAGTGTGCCTAGCATCATCTCCCCCTTGTGTCAATTCAGGCCTGGGATGAGACCTCTGCTGTCCCCAATCTCATGGAGCACGACGTGTGTCTTTGTAGGGGTGCTTCTCCTGGCCTTGAGGCCGGGGGACAGGGCCGCCCCTCTGCTCCACCCGGGCCTCCTGCCTTGGCTTCCCCAATCCCCTAGGGTCGGTGGGTGGAGAAAATCCTCTCGCCATCATCGTCGGCCTGCTGGTTACACAGCGACCCCTGGTGGTTATTGGGCACCATTACAGGGAGCCTTTTATGGGGTCCTTGGTTCCAGCATGACTGCAGCCATGAAGTAAAAAGACGCTTACTCCTTGGAAGAAAAGTTATGACCAACCTAGACAGCATATTAAAAAGCAGAGACATTACTTTGCCAACAAAAGTCCGTCTAGTCAAGGCTATGGTTTTTCCAGTAGTCATGTTATGGATGTGAGAGTTGGACTGTGAAGAAAGCTGAGCGCCGAAGAATTGATGCTTTTGAACTGTGGCGTTGGAGAAGACTCTTGAGAGTCCCTTGGACTGCAAGGAGATCCAACCAGTTCATCCTAAAGGAAATCAGTCCTGAATGTTCATTGGAAGGACTGATGCTGAAGCTGAAACTCCAATACTTTGGCCGCCTGATGCGAAGAGCTGACTCATTTGAAAAGATCCAGATGCTGGGAAAGATTCAAGGCGAGAGGAGAAGGGGACGACAGAGGATGACATGGTTGGATGGCATCACCGACTCAATGGAGATGAGTTTGAGTAGGCTCTGGGAGTTGGTGATGGACAGGGAGGCCTGGTGTGCTGCAGTCCATGGGGTCACAAAGAGTGAGACACGACTCAGCGACTGAACTGAACTGAACTGGTTCCAGCACCCCACTGGGCATCTGAGCAAGGGGTTGGGTTGTGTGCGTGTGCATGTGTGTGTGTGTTTGGGGTGTCTCAGTCTATTCCCACCATTTTCCCCCAGCCCAGAGTCCTGGGCACTGGGGGACAAGGAGATAAATTTTGGAAGGATTCAGTGCTCCATGTCACAAGGACTTCTGAGGGCCTGTCCAGGTTTTGATGAGGTAACTGTTGGCCAGTAGGATTGGATGAGGTTTCCAGAAAGGTCTTAGAGGGACTTGACCTGGGTTAAGCCCTCTGCTTCAGCTTGGGAATGTTTGGGGGCAAACTTGCCCTCAGGGGTGAGTTGAAATCTGTGCCACGCCCTGAGCCAGAATTAACAGACCCTGGTGGGGACCCGCTGGGTGATCTGATTCCACACAGTTCCTCTGGCAGCGACCATTCCCCCACCCCACCCCCCCACACACCAAGGGGCTGCACCTGTGTGCTTTTAGGACCGCAGAATGAATGGGAAGGGCTTTGAGCAGCCGGTTGTCCACCTCTTATTTTTCACACGACTTAGGCAAGATATGGGGCTACTGAATGGAGAACCGCCCCTAGGGCACCTCCCTCCCTGGAGGCCAGGCGGCAGCAGGTCACTTCCTGTGGACTGTGCCAAGCTGGGAACCAAGTTGGTCCTCCCTCAGAGCACTGCCGGGTGTCTGAATGCAGGGCCTTCCCTGCCGATTCTCTCCGGAGGTCATAGGCACTCTTGCTTTTCTCTCCTTCCTCAGTTACTCTGGGCTGAGAAGTGCTGGATTTAGACTGGTGGGCTGGAATCCAGTTTCAGAGTATCACTGTGTGACCTTGATTCCCAAACCATTTCGTGCCTCAGTCTCCTCATCTGTATAATGGTCATGCAGGTACCTTCCACTTTTTGAAAGGTTGCTTTATGCCACTTTGCTTTTGAAAAAGACCATTAGTACCTGTTTTTGCTAACCGAAATCCAAAGAGGATTTTTGCTTTTATGATAAAAAAGGTATAAAGTGAAGACAGCATTCAGCGTTCGTTTTGCTGCAAGCATTATATAGAGGCAGTGTACACCCCAAACAGTGAGGGTGGCCCTACCAGGCTCCTTCCCAGGAAACTATACTCAACATGTCAGACTCAAGTCACTTCAAGCTTTGAACTGTGTCTGAGCATCTGTTTCTTCCTTTCCTCAGTTCAGTTCAGTTCAGTTCAGTCGCTCAGTCGTGTCTGACTCTTTGTGACCCCATGGATTGCAGCACGCCAGGCCTCCCTGTCCATCACCAACTCTTGGAGTTTACTCAAATTCATGCCCATTGAGTCGGTGATGCCATCCAACTATCTCTTCCTCTGTCATCCCCTTCTCCTCCCGCCTTGAAACTTTCCCAGCATCAGGGTCTTTTCAAATGAGTCAGCTCTTCGCATCAGGTGGCCAAAGTATTGGAGTTTCAGCTTTAGCATTAGTCCTTCCAATGAATATTAGGATGGACTAGTTGGATCTCCTAGCTGTCCAAGGGACTCTCAAGAGTCTTCTCCAACACCACAGTTCAAAAGCATCAATTCTTTGGCTCATCAATTTCTCTCCTAGGATAGCTACTTTATTTTATGCCATTTCAGCAAACAAAATGTTTCATAGAAACACTCTACTTCCAGGTAGTGGGAGAAGCTTGTAATGCTGCCTACTTGGCAGGGCTGTTATAAGGACTTATTGAGTTAAGGTATGGAAAATGCTTAGAACAGCCTAGAAGAGACTTCCCTGATGGTCCAGTGACTAAGACTCCGTGCTGCTGATGCAGGGGGGGTGGATTTGG
Organism: Bos indicus x Bos taurus; assembly: GCF_003369695.1. Taxonomy (NCBI): domain Eukaryota; kingdom Metazoa; phylum Chordata; class Mammalia; order Artiodactyla; family Bovidae; genus Bos; species Bos indicus x Bos taurus. The sequence goes on along the minus strand of NC_040085.1, from coordinate 81,946,695 downwards.
TCCCTGGTCAGGGAACTAGCTCCTGGACAAGGAAATGGCAACCCACTCCAGTATTCTTGCCTGGAAAATCCCATGGACAGAGGAGCCTGGCGGGCTGCAGTCCATGGGGTTGCAAGGGTCGGACACGACTGAGCGACTACACCCCCCCCACCACCAGGAAACTAGATCTGCTCGCAACTAGGAGTTTGAATGCTGCAACTAAAGATCCTGCAACGAAGAGCTCGGGCAACACCTAAGACCTGCGGTGGCCAAATAAATATTTGGGGAAAAAAAAAGGAACAGCCTGGCATGTAATTACTGCTGAGAACGCTGGCTAAGGATCGTTTCCCCACCCCCCACGTGGGGCCTTCTGGTGGAGGTGGAGGGGAGTGTGTCTTGGTCGGCTTCGGCTGTCATAGCAACATGTCATAGACTGGATGGTTTAAAGAGCAGACACTTATTTTCTCACAGTTTTAAAGGCTGCCACGTCTGAGATGAGGGTTCCAGCGTGGTCAGGTTCTGCTGAGAGCCCTCTTCCTGGTGAGCAGACGGCTGCCTGCTAGCTTTCAGCTCACGTGGACTTCCCTCGGAGTCTGTGTGGGAGAGAGATTTCTGTCCTCCTCTTCTTAAAAGGATACCAAGTCTATTGGTCAGGACTGTACCCTTATGATCTCATTTAATCTTAATTTTTTAAAATTTTATCTTTATAAATATTTTTAACACCAAAAACATGTTGTATTGGGGTATAGCCAATGAACAGTGTTGTGACAGTTTCATGTTGACCTCACTTGATCTTAATTGCTTCTTAAAACCCTCGTCTCCAAACACAGCCATATTGGGGGTTAGGGCTTTAGCATATGAATTTTGAGAGGAAACAATTCAGCCCATAGCCGAGTGGAACACTGCTCCGAGAACCCAGGTGCTGTGGGCACACCCGCCAGGGACACAGAGACCCAGACCTTTTTTTAGCTCTGTGGCAGGAGCTGGTTTTCCCAGGGGGAAGAACGGTATCAATCTGCTAGGAATCAACCAGGCCTGATGGGCTCCTCTGTCCATGGGAATTCTCCAGGCAAGAATACTGGAGTGAGTTGCCTTTTCCTCCTCCAGGGGATCTTCTGACCCAGGGATCGAACCTTTGTCTCTTATGTCTCCTGCATTAGCTGGCGGATTCTTTACCACTGGGAAGAATGCGTTCTAAGCCCTAGGTCCCTGCAATTGCAGTGCCAGGGGGGTAGACTTCCCCTGATGGGTGCCAAATATTGAGGGCAGAGCTCATGTTGATGTGTACTATACCCCAAGAACCCCTGCTCCCCATCTCTCCAACCTAGGGAGAATCCACTGCTGTGAGCTGTGCATTACCAATCCCACTTGCCTATTTTCCTGGGTGCTGTGCAGCCTGGGGCAAGGACATCCTTTTTCAAGGCGGGTATCAAATTTGAACTTGAAAAACTTGCATGGTGGCATTGGGTCTGGGTTAGGTTAGATCTCCCCTTCATAGGGCTGAGGTTGAGCCATGTCAAAGCACATGGCGGGTGAGATGTGTGGGGCAGTTCTGAGGTTTGTTGCCTCAAGCTGGAGATAAAAGCTGGTAGATTCTGCCCCTCCATATGCTCAATATCCCTTCTCACAGCCCTACTGCTAAAGGGCTGTACTAGTTAGCACTGTTTCCGTTGTAGGTTATTGAAACCCAAATTAGACTAGCTTAAGCAAAAAAAAGTATCACTTTCAGGCACAGTTTGATCCAGGGATTTAAACAATGTCATCAGCCTTTATCTGCCTCTTGGGTTCTCCGCTAGACTGTGTTCTGTATACTGGCTCTGTTCTAAGCTGGTAGCCTTAGACTCATCTTTCCAACCTAACAAGCCCCTAGAAACATCACTTCTGTCTTCCCTAAACCAGGGAAGAGTCTCAAGTGGCTTGCACAGGAGCATGTCCATCAGTGAACCAATTAGCACGGGGAGGGACCTCTGCCTGGGTGGTGGAACACTTGCCCATCCCTACACTCTTGAAAGGGGGTTGTTGTTGTTTAGCAGCTAAGTTGTGTCTGACTCTTTGGGACCCCATGGACTGCAGCACACCAGGCTTCCTTGTCCATCACTATCTCCTGGAGCTGGGGGTAGGGCAGCATGATTGACAGCTGCCCCGCTACCACCTGGAGAAGGAGAGAAGCTCGCAGGGTGAGTAGAGGAAGCAGGAGGGGAAGTGAGTTGCATATGCAAAAGCCATGGCTGCCACCTTCTTCCAAGAAGGACCTGCCCAGGCTTTTTGTCTACAAATCAGAACGTCAGCGCAGGAGTGTTCAAGCTCATTAAGTCCGCCCCAGTTTACTAGACAAAGAGAGCTGAGGCCACGGTAAGTGCCTTGCTCAAAGTCATCTTCTAGTCTCCTGCAAAGGCATGACATCATTCCTGGCTCCAGCTCTAATTATTCCAGTCAAGAGCCAAGGGCAGTGGCCAGAGGGCTGTTTGAGAATCCCCTCTTCTGCCAGAGAGCCAAGAGGTGAGGGGGTTTGGCAGCGGGCTCTTCGCTGATCAGCCCAAGGCATTTGTCTCCCCTGCTTCTTGCCCTTCTCAGGATTTACAGGCCAGGAGCCCCCACCCCCCACCCCTTCTCCATCTGCCGCCTGCTGAGGACAAGGAGACTGCACATGGCTATCAGGGCCCAAGAAAGTGTGGCTGGGAGACTGGCTAAGAAGGAAGGGGAGGTTACAAAAGCAGGGAGCCAGATCTCCATGTGTGGGAGTGATTCATCTGAGGGTCAGAAAGCTGTGCAGACTTTTAGAGGGGGGTGCCGTAGGTTTGAAAAGCATAGTAAATTCTGATCAACGTGGGACTGATTTTCAACCCAAATCATTTACAGGTGCTGTCTTCATCAGGGGTCCGAACTCGGGGCAGGACATGAAGTTGGGCGAGGAACCAGGAGGGAAGGCAGCCGCCCTGCCCTCCCTCTGGCCTCATGATCTCAGGTTTTCTCTCCATCTCTGTGCACATGGCCATCTGGACCCGCCTTCACATGTCCTCCATGTGACCACCCACCTCCCACCCTACCTGCGTCATGCCTGCCCTTCCACTAGAGCATTGCTCTGCTTTCCTTTCGCTCCAGAAATTCTCCTGTATCTGCAGACCGGCTAGGGTCGTGCCTTCTCTAGAGGCTGCCTTGGTGGCTCTGACCCTGCTTTGCCACCCCAGGGGACATTTCACTATGTCTGGAGACATTTGGGTTGTTGCCTATGGAGGGGTACTCCTGGCCTCTGGTGGGAAGAAGCCAGGGATGCTGCTAAAACACCTTATTCTGCATGGGATGGCCCCCACAGCAGAGAATTATCCAGCCCAGTGTATGAATGGTGCTGAGGTTCAGAAACACTGCAGCTTAGAGGGCCTGGGGCCGTGTTCCTCAGCTTTGACTCACTTCCCTCAGGCTGAACCTCCTCTTCCAGGAAAGCTGGTTTGCCTGGGTTCAGATCCCAGCACCCCTCCGTCCACTAGCTGGGTAACCTTGGGCAAATAACTCAGCCTCTCTGGGTCTGTTTCTCATCCAAAATGGGGTGTACGAGAGCATCGACCTCATACTGTTGTGAAGGGTAGGTGACTTTCAGTGCAGTTCAGTTCAGTCCCTCAGTCGTGTCCGACCCTTTGCGACCCCATGGACTGCAGCACGCCAGGCCTCCCTGTCCATCACCAGCTCCTGGAGTTTACTCAAACATGTCCATTGAGCCAGTGATGCCATCCAACCATCTCATCCTCTGTCGTCCCCTTCTCTTCCCACCCTCAATCTTTCCCAACATCAGGGTCTTTTCAAATGAGTCAGTTCTTCACATCAGGTGGCCAAAGTATTGGAGTTTCAGCTTCAACATCAGTCCTTCCAATGGAAGGTGACTTTACATCATCTATATATTAGAGGACTCTGAGATATATATATATATATATATACACACACATATATACATATACAGAGAGAGAGAGAGAGCTGGGCTGTGAGAAAGCACTCACTATATGCCAGTGGTATTTACTCAGTGGTCCTCTGGGTTGACTCTCCCTTAGGGAACGTTTTGGAAATTTCCTGTACCTTTGAGGGTGGAGGTGAGTGGATATTGTCTTGTACTGTAGTCTTGTCTGAGAATTTACCTGTTGAAATACTTGTTTTATTAGAAACTTTTTTTTTCCTTTCTAGGGCATCAGTTAAGGCATCAGGTTGACAAACAAATATTATGTTTCTAGATAGGTTATACTATCAACAAATTTACTTGCAGGTTATTGAAGTATTACACAGTATTTTTAAACGTTTGCAGGTGTGTTGTTGTGGCTTATAAGTTTGAGGTGACTGAGCTCACGGGACCACTCTTATGATTTTTGAGTGAGATCCCCACCCCCACTCCATCCAGTTACCAACCAGGGTTCTTTGCCTCCTTAATCAACCAGAAAATGATCGGAGGCCAGATGATCCAGGCAAGGCTTTACTGGGGCCCTGCTATGGTTTTTCCTGTAGGATGTGAGAATTGGACTACAAAGAAAGCTGAGCGCAGAAGAATCGAAACTTTTGAACTGTGCTGTTGGAGAAGACTCTTGAGAGTCCCTTGGCCTGCAAGGAGATCCAACCAGTCCATTCTGAAGGAGATCAGTCCTGGATGTTCATTGGAAGGACTGATGCTGAAAGCTGAAACTCCAATACTTTGCCACCTGATGTGAAGAGCTGACTCATTTGAAAAGATCCTGATGCTGGGAAAGATTGAAGGAGGAGAAGGGAACGACAGAGGATGAGATGGTTGGATGGCATCACTGACTCAATGGACATGGGTTTCGGTGAACTCTGGGAGTTGGTGATGGACAGGGAGGCCTGGCGTGCTGTGGTTCATGGGGTCGCAAAGAGTTGGACACAACTGAGCGACTGAACTGAACTGCTCAAATGGGGGAGAGAGAAGAAGCAACAGGTTCCCTTGTTTGCTCTGCTCCCCACTCCCCACTGAGCCTGTCCCTTACGTGGGTGAAGGTAGGGATGTGTCCGGGGGTCAGGCCTGGGGGTGACCTAGGTGGACTGCCACCTCTTAGGCAGTGGTCTGTCTGGGGATGTTTGCAGTACCCTGCTTTTGCTCTCACGGAGAAGGCAATGGCACCCCACTCTAGTACTCTTGCCTGGAAAATTCCATGGACGGGGAGCCTGGTAGGCTGCAATCCATGGGGTCGCTAAGAGTCAGACATAACTGAGCGACTTCATTTTCCCTTTTCGCTTTCATGCATTGGAGAAGGAAATGGCAACCCACTCCAGTGTTCTTGCCTGGAGAATCCCAGGGACGGGGGATCCTGGTGCGCTGCTGTCTATGGGGTCGCACAGAGTCGGACACGACTGAAGTGACTTAGCAGCAGCAGCAGCTTTTGCTCTCAACACCCTGTTTTTGCTCCAGGATCCTCAAAAGTGGCAGTTGGGTGTTTTGATCTCTTGGTATCTTTTGGGTCAGAATTTGCCCCAACCCTGGCATGCGTGGGGTTATTTTTAGTCCCATACGGTTTCTTTGTATTTTGTTGCTCAGGGAGAGGTGTGTCCAGGTGCAAGCATGTAGCTCCGCTGCAAAGGGTCCCAGGTCCCAGCCTGTCTCACCCCCACCCTCTAAACTGAAGGCTTGGCACAGAGGCACATGTTGAAGCAAGTCTCCGCAGCTCTCTCCCTGCCCTCCAGACACACCCAGGATGAACCCGGTCCAACACTGCCCTCTGCCCTCCTCCACCTGCTCTGCAAGCGCAGGCCCTCAAGAGTGGACCTCAATCGCGTGGGCACACAGAGCCAGGCTGGGGCACCCCCAGCGGAGGCAGGCACCCAGCCTCACCTGCTGCCTGGTCTGGAAAAAGTCCCAGTGTTCTGAGGAAGGGTTTCGCTTCCCACTGCACTCTCCCGTCCACTCAGCCCCGGGCTCCTGCATTTCAGTGTTGGTCTGGACTCCATACCTTCCCCTCCCCCAAGAGAAACACTCGGTGCGCTCTGTCATATTTATCCTTGTTATGAAATGATTGTTGTAAGAAAAAATGGACAGTCACAGAAATAGAAATCACACCTTCTCCTGTTATACAGAAACAATTCTGCTAATATTTTGATTTTTTTTCTTGGAAATCACACCCTTGTGTTCCATCTTATTTTTTAACAACCCATTTGCACATGCTGTTTTGTAACCTGCCTCCCCACCACCCCCCACCGCCCACTCAGCTATGTATCTTAAACATCTTTCCAGGTCATTAAATATTCTTCTACCAAGAAATGTCAATGGCCACCCAGTGTTCTATAAATAAACCATTATTTATTTAGCCAGTCTATTGATTGCTGGACATTCTGTACCTCATTCTTGCCCTTGTCTGAACGCTGGCTCTACTACTTAATGGCTGTGTGATATCGGGAAAATCACCTCCTCTTTCTGAGACTCGGCTTGTTGGGCTATCTGTCCCCTGAACTGTCTAGTACCCCGGTGCCCTGGGGTTTTGCTTTGCAGAGCCCAGGTTGACATTGACATGGCGCTTGGCATGATGCCTGAGACGCGTGCTCCAAAATGTGTCCTGAGTGTGAACCCTCATCCTTTTCTCTGCTGCCCCTTCTGCCTCTTGTTCCAGAGCTTCTGGTTCATCGTGGCCAGCCTGAAAGACTGTCCCAGGGCATTCCCATGACTGTCATTCTCAGTGTCTCTGGCTCCTGGCTGCAGGAACAAGAGTTTGTCATGCCCTCTGCACTGGAAACTAGCTCCCAGGGGGACCTAGACTCACGAGCAGGCCAGCTTCTTCCAGCTGACCCCAGATTTCAGAGCAGATCTCTTAAGGCGGAGCCTTTGGGAACTCCCATGGTGCAAATCTTCCCACCCTTCACCTCTTCCAGATGCGTGTGCTCAGTCAGGTCTGACTCTTTGCGACCCCGTGGACTGTAGCCCCTTGGGCTCCTCTGTCCATGGAATTCTCCAGGCAAGAATTCTGGGGTGGGTTGCCGTTCCCTTCTCCAGGGGATCATCCCAACCCAGGGATCGAACCCCCATCTCCCGCATTGACAGTCATATTCTTTACCTCTGCACCACCTGGGGAGCCCCTGGACTGCAGTACTTCTTCACAAATCAGGGCTCCATGGGCCAGCTCTCAATCTTCCATACCCTTTTAGGGGAAGGAAAAGGGGCATGAGCTGCCCACCTCAAACATCCCATGTATATGGTCGTCTGAAGCACTGGAAGGGCTCTGACCGGGCTAAAGAGGTTCTTACTCCTCTGGACCTACCTGGTAAGCACAGGGCGGGGTGGGACGGGAGCAGGGGAGAGGGGGGTGTCAAGGTACTGGGAAGGCAGGAAGGGTCATGGGAGAGCAGGGAGGGTGCGGGCAGGGAGGCAGAATCGCAGATAGGCCTCCAAGTATTGAGAGGATCTTATCCTTTCCAGAGCCCCAAAACCATATCGAGTCAGTGTCCGTCAGTCAGTTCAGTCGCTCAGTCGTGTCCGACTCTTTGCGACCCCATGAACCGCAGCACGCCAGGCCTCCCTGTCCATCACCAACTCCTGGAGTTCACCCAAACTCATGTTCATTGAGTTGGTGATGCCATCCAGCCATCTCATCCTCAGTTGTCCCCTTCTCCTCCTGCCTTCAAGCATTCCCAGCATCAGGGTCTTTTCAAATGAGTCAGCTCTTCGCATTAGGTGGCCAAAGTATTGGAGTTTCGGCTTCAGTCCTTCCAGTGAATATTCAGGACTGATCTCCTTTAGGATGGACTGGTTGGATCTCCTTGGAGTCCAAGGGACTCTCAAGAGTCTTCTCCAGCACCATAGTTCAAAAGCATCAATTCTTCAGTGCTCAGCTTTCTTTACAGTCAGTGTAGAAACCTTTAAAACTGAATGTAACTCATTTCAGTTTAGTGAGGGCCTACTATGTGCTTGCTAAGCACTGGCAAAGGATGCTAAAGAGAAGAGAAGAATCCCACGTTCTGTCCTCCACAGGGAGTGCTGTCACCCTTTGAGGGTAAATACCCCTCATTTTCCGAGAACTGGCCTTCTTAAATGGGATGGTCAGCTCCCCTCTGGCACTTTGGGGGGATTTCCATCAGCATGGTAGAGCGGCAGGAGAGCCGGCCAGGACAGCTCTGGGTCAGTGGCAAGCATGGTGTGACTATCTGCCATAAGGGACTCACCCTTAAGGGCCTGGAAAGATGCTGGGCTCTGCCCCTTTAACTAATTGGCCTTGTTGTCGTTCTTGTGAATATTTTAAAATGGTTTCTTACTCTCTTCTTGTAGCACAATGGTTCTCTGCCTGGCATGAGTTTGTCCCCCAGAGACATGTGGCAACGTTGGGGACATTTTTCGTTGACACAGATAGAGGGAGTGCTACTGGCATCTCGTGGGCAGAGGATGCTGGTAAACGCCGTGCAATGCACAGGGCAGCTCATGATTTGCGATGCGGTGGAGAAGCCCTGCTGTGGCTTATTGGTTCTGGCCACTGTCTCTGTGATTTCTCTAATAGCATCTCTCCGCATTTCCAACTCGGGATTTCCAGTCCACCGTGGGCTGGGAAACTGATTAGTCAAGCTCGCTAGTGGGACAGGCTGGGGCCCGGGACCCTTTGCTGCCATGCTGCAGGGCTTGTACCTGGACACACCTCTCCTGGAGCAATGAAATACAAAAAACCTGTATGGGACTAAAAATAACTCCATGCACGCTCAGTTGGGGCAAATTCTGGATCCAAAAGATACAAAGAGATCAAAAAACCCAACTGGCCACTTTTGAGGCGCCTGGAGCAAAAAACAGGGTGTCAGGAACAAAAGCAGGGTACTGAGCATGTCCCCTGCACTCAGCAGCACCAGAGGGGTGGGCAGAATATCTAAGCCAGCCCTTTGGCCTGATCCCTGGGCCCAGTCCTACACTGAACCCATATAAGGAACAAGCTTGCCTCCCCTCACCTTGGGGAACAGGGCGTAAGCAAGCAAGGGAACCTGTCATTTGTTCTTTCTTCCTGCTGCAGTTGGGGCCCCAATAAAGCCTTGCTTGAATTTCTTGTCTGGCCTGTAGTCAATTTCTATTGATTGACCAAGGTCAAGGACCCTAGTTGGTAACACTAAGTGCTTCCTAAATAAAAAGGAAGTGTGGAATCCAGCCCCTTGGACAACACATGGGGCCAGCGCATGAGCTTCGGGAGCCTGACTCAAGCCTGGCTGGGCCTTGGAGACTCACTGCAGGACTCAGTGACTCTAGCAAAGATGGGAGATGCCAGGGACAGTGGTCCTGGGCCTTCAAGAGGAGTGTCCATTCACAGAGCGCATTCGTCAGGGCTCTCTGGAGCCGGAAGGATGGCTTCCTCCCACCAGCTTGGACCTTGGCTCGCTCCGCTCCTCTTTGACTTTTGCCCATTCTCTTTGACTGCTGGATCCTGGCATCTTTGGTTTCTGTTCCCAACATTCCAATCCATGGCCATTTCCCAAGCTCCACCCTGCTCCATGATTTGTCTCCTCCTGGCCTCACCTCACAGCCAGGAAGACAGAACAACAGGCCCTCTTTCTTCTGTCTGGGTTTTCCATAGTGTTCTGCGTGGGCAAGGGGACACACTCGTGACCTCTGGGTAAGTGAGGCTTTACCGTATTTGGTTTGGGAACGTACCACATGGATGATGTGCCAACGCTCTGTTCCAAATTTTTCAGGACTTCTTTGCTTATGATGGATGGAAATGAACACTGGCTGAGCTAAGCAAAACAGGAAATCTATTGGAAAGACCCCAGAGGTGTCTCAAAAATTCCAGGGCAGGCCTGCTTCTAGGCCTCAAGGATGTACTGAAACCAGGAATGGGGCACTGTGGAAGCACAGAGAGTTTCTCCTCCCATCTCTGTTTCTTGCCTCTCACTCTCCACCTATAGCCTGTTTTTCTAGGATGTACAGAACACGGGGTAGAAAAGGCAAAGTGAAAACAACATGGCTTCTCTTCAAAGGAGCAACTAATCTGGGCAGGAACCTCTTGGTTCTGATTCAAAACTCTGAGGGAAGGACTTGGATTGTAGGTATGCAAATAAAACCCTAGGTATCCAGGGTGACGCTTATATTGATGGCCAAGACAGGACACTGAACCAGAGCTTGTCACAGATGCAGTGGGAGACCTCCCATTTGGAGTGATGAGCTGTGAATAGCTGGGCTGGGATGAAATGAAAGCAGAGACACTCAGTAGTGCTAGTCTTGGATGGGGAGGGTCTGGCTTAATTCTACTCAGACTTTTAGGAGAAATTATGATAGCCTCAATCCCCAAGGAGCAGTCCATCTGATGACAGAGTCAGACAGACACGCAGATAGAAAACTGCACACCGAGCTGGAATGTCGAGAAAGATGATGCAGACAGAGTGCCCTGTATGTGCCAGAGACAGCAGCATTCCTCGGCTCGTGGCCCCTTCCTCCATCTTCAAAGCACATTACTCCAACCTCTGCTGCCACCATCCCATGGAATAATGGGATTACCTCCTTTCAGTCTTTGACCTTCTTTCTTTCTTCAGGCTTTGACCTTCTTGTCTCCCTCTTAGAAGGACTCTTATGATTATTAACACATAGGGGCCCATGTATTATCCAGTATAATCTTCTCATTCCAAGATCTTTTATCACATGAGCAGAGTCCCTTTTGCTACATAAAGTAACACATTCACAGGTTCCAAGGATTAGGATGTGGACATTCTTGAAAGTGAAATGTTCATCACTTAGTCATATCTGACTCTTTGAGACCCCATGGACTGTCCATGGAATTCTCCAAGCAAAAATACTGGAGTGGGTAGGCAGACATCTTTGGGGAAACATAATCTGGCTTCCCGCAGCCTCCTTCACCACCCTTCTTGCTTTCCTCCAAAGTGATTGGATAGTCTGGGGATGGCATGACACTCCTGGGATGGGCAATGGTCAGCTGCGGTGGGGGAGCAGCTCCAGCTTTGGGCTTTCTGGATTAAGTCTGCTTAAGCAGGTCCTCTTCCGTGGCTGGGTCCAGCCAGGCCCTCAATCCCTGTGTTCCAGATTTTCTGCCTGTGACTGGAGGTTTCATCAGGGTTCTACAGGGTTGAGGAAGGGAGTTGGAGGTCCTGCCAGTTCTGCATCCGGCTCTGCTTTAATAAAGCTGACTCTTAATGCAGGTCCCTGATTAGCTCCTTCTGGTCTACTGCTGATGGGCCAAGAGCCCAAGGTGGGAGACGTGAATGCAAAGCTCCCCCCGTCTGCTGTTAACCATGTGCTCACAAGACCACCAGAGACATGAGGGAGCGTGAGTAAGAAGTACGATGCCCAAAGCAAGGAGGGTAAGCATCCCCATTGTGCTGCACATGGAGGCGTAGTAGAGTTTTACATTCTACACTGGGGTTACATTTCGGAAAAGACATTAAAGCAGATCCTGGGAGCATGTTCAGGAGGAAAGGACTAGAAACATGTCACATGATGAGCAATGACAGGAAGTAGGAGAAGAATTACCATTTGTTGAGTGTCTCAGTATTAAGATACTTCACATGGAGATGCTCTAATCACTCCATAAACCCTTGAGAAAAGCACATTTATCCTCTTTAAGAAACAAGCAAACAGGAGCTCAGATTGCTTAAGAATATCTTCTAGAGTCATTTGGGAAAGGAAGGGGTCAGGCAGGACTTGGAGTTGGGGGGTCTATCTGACCCCACCCCCTCAAGTCAAGGCATCGATCTTATTCCAATGTTGCTTCTCGATAGAAGAATTTTGTCCAGAGAAAGCCTTTGAAGCAACTTCTAGTTGCCTACCGAATGGTCATTCTTGCTTTTTCCTGTACCAACAGCACTGTCATTTTAGCTGCGGCCACAATGAGTCCAGATTTCAACAAACAAGACGTATCCTATAGTTCTTTGCAGCTAGTGTAGTCCATGCAACACAATTTCAGCCGATGTGACGAAAGGAGAAGTCTGCTGGATGCTTCTGGAAAAGCTTTGTTTTCTCATTGCTTTCCATTTCTTTCTTCCTGCCTGGAGTGTGGATTGGCGTCTGGAGATGCAGCAGCCACCTTGCAACTGTGAGGCAACCACAAGGATGGGAACTACTAGTGAAGGGTGGTGGAGCAGAGGGATAGAAGGAGGACATCAAGAACCTCACAGAGTTGTCACACTGGCTCGGGGTGGCCTGGCCCTAGTATAACGTGAAGAAGTAGCAGCTACCTCTGCATTCGCTTAAGCTGCTGCGGTCTCTTTCCATTTCACACAGCTGAACCCAATCCCTGTTAGTAAAATGGGACACAGCACTCTCCATACCTGCCTTTGGAAGAGGGTTTAGAATTTTCTTGTGTTGCCAGGGACTGTGGAAGTTTCAGGGAAACAGAAACTGGCTTAGCAAGATAGAGAAACTTCGAGCTATGCTCTTAGTTCTTGGCCTCAGTGGAAAAGCTGACGAGGAGGTGGGGCAGATCTTACCATGGGAGAGTTTGAGCAGGAACTGAATGATACTAAGTGGGGCCAACTGAAGGGACAATGTTTGGATTTGAACAGGGCTGAACCAGATGAGGTCTGCATAGCTGAGCATTCGAGAAACCCCGTTACACCATCACCTGACCCTCCTAATTATGAGTCTTTGCAGGATCGTGCAGTGGGCTCTTTCCCACATGCATGGGGAAGGGAATAAGCCTCCCCTGATAAAACAATTCCCAGGACTGGGATAGCCTCAGAAGGAGAATCGCAGAGGTTGGCTGTGATGAGATGGCTGAATTAGATAATCTGGTTATGCTGATTTTGTGTTTTACTTTTCCCTCCAGATCTCCCACTTCTATCATGTTGTCTCCCAAGAGGTGTACCCTTCAAAAGTTTCTCAATTATAAGTGCCATACAACCCCCAAAAGGGAATTTCTTGACTCAGTTAACTCAAAGTCTTGGAGGTTGCTATTTTCAGGTCTGTTTGGATCAGGTGCACAGATGATGTCATCAAGAGCCTATTCCTTCCTTCACTTTCTGCTGCTTATCCTTGAGCAAGCTTCATTCTCAGCCAATTTTTGCCTGGTGGTGGCCAGACAGCTATCAGCAACCTTAGACTTACATCATAGCAACCCATGCCAGTGAGACAGCAGTTTTTTCTCCAAGGAAAATTGCTGAGGAGGGCTGTGATTGGCCCAGCTTGGGTCACATGCCTGCTTCTGACCAATCATGGTGGTCAAGGATACCCGGTGTTCTCCTTGGTTAGACCTGGATCATGTGCTCCTCTTTGGAGCCTGGCAGACTGCTCAGTCTTTCCAGGGCTGAGAGAAGGGGTGGAGTCCCACCAGGAAAAAGAATTAGATGCTGGATGGGCTAAAGCAACATACAGTCTCTATGTTAGGGGTGTTTCTCTCCCTTTCACTCTCTGACTGAAGGCTACACTCTGATGTTGGAGCCTAGTCACCTGGTAAAAACCTAAGTCTTTCCAAGACCATTCTACCTCTCCTGGAGAAAAGGGGGAACATTTTTGGGCTCTTTAGGAAGTATAAACTCAGTTTAGCTTACCAAGTAAAAGCTTATGACTTCAGTGTTCATTTCAACTGGGATTGGCTACTGCTTTGTAAGATCCCTACCTGGCTTAGCTTCCTTTGCTCTTATTCTTCACCTGCTGCTACCTAGAGGGCACAGATCTGAAGTAAAGGTGCTAGGCCGTTTGACATCTGGATTTGTTGTGACTCTGCCAAGAAGGCTTCTAACTCTACCGTCCTCTTCAGGCCCAGTCACCATTCTCTTCATGGAGAAGGACGAGGTGTCTATATCTGTTAGAATGAATTAGGCAGCATATGGCATAAGTGATGTGATTAAGTCCCTGCAGCTTCCTTCTCATCCCATCTTGGGTCTCTGGCTCTGATGTTGGCTGCTACTTTATAAGCAGCCCTAAGGAAAGGTTCGCGGCTTCCCAGGTGGCTCAGTGGTATAGAATCCGCCTGCCAGTGCAGGAGACCTGGGTTCAATCCCTGGGCTGGGAAGATTCCCCCGGAGAAGGGAATGTCAACTCACTCCAGTACTCTTGCCTGGGAAATCCCAAGGACAGAGGACCTGGCAGGCTAACAGTTCATAGGGTCGCAAAGAATCAGACACGACTGAGTGACTGAGCACACACACACACAAGGAGAGGCCCACGTGGGGAGGAAGTGAGGTCTTCTGTCAGCATCGTGTGAGTGAGCCATCTTGGAGCAGATCTTTCAGCCCTACAGACAGCTTGACTGTAACCTCAGGAGAGACCCTGATCCAAGAACCACCACTTAGTCTGCTCCCAGATTCCTGGCCTTCTTATCATGTCAGATGATAAGTGTTTGTTTTTTTTAGCACTAAGTTTTAGAGTAATATATTATGTGGAGGCTGGAGAAGGAAATGGCAACCCACTCTAGTATTCTTGCCTGGGAAATCCTATGAACAGAGAAGCCTGGCAGGCTCCAGTCCTTGGGATTGAAAGAGTCAGACCCGACTGAGCGACTAAACCACCACCACCGTTATACGGCAGTAGATAATGAATACGCCGCATCCCAAATTACTGTCCAAACCAATGTCGAAGATATCCTTTGAAAATGAAAATCTACTCAAGTAATTTTCCTTTTATAATCCTGTAGCTATCCACAACTTTCAAGGTAAAGCCCTAATTTAAAGCTTAGCACACACGCCCCCCCCCACCCCCGGTGTCTCTCTGCCCAGCGCCCAGGCTTCATTTCCAGGCATCCTCTTCACCCACCTTCGTATAGAACTGTTGGCACTTCCTTAACCAGGCCAGGCTCTCTTTAGGCCTAGTCAATGTTGTCTTTCTGCCTGGGTTGCCCCATTTTTTCTCTTTCTTTAGCTAAGTAACCCACCAACCAATGAATGAACAAGCGCCTAAGCAGCCCTTGAGGTCTGTGGCGCATGGGCTCTAGTTGGTCCTGTTGACCTTCACATCCTGGTATTTTAGCCAAGAGACTATGGCCGAGACGCGGGTGGGGAGTACCTAGAAGTGAATTCCTGCTTGGAAACCCTTCACAAGTTGTCCCTGAGTGAGATAACCAAGAGCTGCTGGCAGGTTTTGGCAATGCTGACATGTCCTCTGTAATTACTCTCAAGTTGGCTCATGCCTACGTGTCTTATTTCCACAATACAAGCTCCATGGTGATACCTGTTTACCTTATTCCTTCCTCCTCTGTCAGTCCCATTCCACCGCTCCCCACTCCCCCGGGGGTGCCCGGTGCCCACGGTGTACTCGCCCCGTGAATGCCAGGGAGGGTTGAATGAGGGGGACGGCTGGGTGGTTTGCTGGCTCAGGAAGGCAGTAGAGCCTCCTGGTCTGTTCCCCTCACTGTTACAGGCAGCCTCGCTCCCCCATTCTTTTAGGGCAGGTTGCCTAGAAGCAGAGCCTGAGGCGGTCAAGCGAAAATGTAAGCAAGGAAGGGAACTAAGGGGCTAGGGAGGATGCTTGGCAAACAGGTGGGCTCGGCAGAGGTCTCGCATCAGCTTGTCCCACGAGGAGCTTGGGAGTATGAATGGCACCAGGAGTTTGTCCCTTCCTGAAGCACAGAGACTGACCTGATGTATTCCGGTATCATCCGATCATTGCTCCTGTCTGGAAACAATCAGCATTTCTGGCTAGACAGCTCCAGTAGGCTGGGGCAATTCTCAGGAGTCAGTTGAGAGCAGCTCACACTCACAGCAGCTGGGGTTGGGGTGGGGTGGTGGGGTGGAGGAGGTGGGTGCCAACCTGGCACAGGGAAGCAACTTGGATATGCAGCTCCTGGCCTGAAGCTGCCCCTCTGCATCCACCGACCCCCAGGTTTAAGGCTGCCTGGAGCCTCTGAGGCTGGGGGCCCAAAGCAGCCCTTTGGTCTGCCTGTGGAGCTGTTTATGAAGGAAGGCCTGGTAGAGGGTGGGATAACCACCCACCCCATTCATGTCCACCCGGAACCTGAGAAGGTGACCATATTTGGACATAGAGGCTTTGCAGATGCATTAAGTTAAGGATCTCAAGGTATAACTATCCTAGATTTGGCTTCCCACGTGGCACTAGTGGTAAAGAACATGCCTGCTAAGCATGAGATGTAAGAGACACAGGTTAAGTCCGTGGGTCAGGAAGATCATGCCAACCCACTCCAGTATTCTTGCCTGGAGAATCCCATGGACAGAGGAGCCTGGTGGGCCACAGTCCATAGAGTTGCAAAGAGTCAGACATGACTGAAGTGACTTAGCATGCAGATTTGGGAAGGTGGGGCTAAATCCACTTTCGTGTCCTCATGGGGCTTCCCTGGTGGCTCAGAAGATAAAGAATCCTCCAGTAATGCTGGAGACCTGGGTTTGATCCCTGGGTCAGAAAGATTACTCCAGTATTCTTGCCTGGAGAATCCCCATGGACAGAGGAGCCTGGCGGGCAACAGTCCATGTGGTTGCAGAGAGTCGGACATGACTGACCAAGCACAGCACACGGTGTCCTTCTAAGAAGAGAAGAGGACGCACAGAAACATGGGGCAGAGACAGTGTGATGACGGAGGCACGGGCTGGAGGGATGTGTCCTCAAAGCAAGGAACACTGGGAGCCTCCGGAGGCTGGAAGAGGCAAGGAAAGATCCTCCCCTAGAGCCTTCAGAGGGGCAGGGCCCTGCGGGCACCTTGATTACAGACTTCCAGCTTCCTACATTGAAAGTGAAAGTGAAGTCGCTCAGTTGTGTTCGACTCTTCGACCCCATGGACTGTAGCCCACCAGGCTCCTCCATCCATGGGATTCTCCAGGCAAGAATACTGGACTTGGGTTGCCATTTCCTTCTCCAGGGCATCTTCCCAACCCAGGGATCGAACGCAGGTCTCCCGCATTGCAGGCAGACGCTTTAACCTCTGAGCCACCATAAAATTCAATTCCATAAAATTCAATTCCATAAAATTCTCCTGCACTTGGACAGAAGAAATTTCTGTTATCCTAGGCCACCCAGTTTGTGGTAATTAGGGTAGCCCTTGGAAACTAATACAAGCCCTAAGGCCTGTTGCCGTGGGAAACATAGCCCCACACCCTCTACCCACCCCATCCCTGCCACTCACTTCAATTAGTTCCCCTCCCTGAGCCTCAGTTTCCTCCCTTGTAACTAGAGAGGAGTCAACAAACTGCTGGAGCACTAGGCTCACCGAAGAGTCCCAAGCTTAGTTTATTCAGTTTAATTAGAGACAGGCCAGTTCCCAGGTGTCCTTCCATAAACCCTGCCAGGTCCTGGCCCCAGATCCATGTCAGGTGAGTCTGACCCAGCAGGTCGGCGCCTGCACCTGAGGCTCCCTACGGACATCCCTGGAATTATAGGAGAGAAGGACACAAAAGAGCCTGCAGACACACGCACATCTTTGATGGGAGGGGAGGAGTGGTTGGCTCTGAAGAGGGGGTCCCAAGGCTGGTGGCTGTCTGCTGTCTGAGGTTTCCCATTTTTTACTCTATGGCTTAAAAAAAAAAAAAAATCAGCATGTTTTAAAACAAAAAGAAAACAGCCCTGTGCTTGGAAATAAATATTGAACAAAGAGAAGGGAGTTCCTTTGCTCCTCCCTTGCCCCACCCGCTGCCAAGTCTCCTCCAGCAAATCTGGCCACTGGGTCTACTGGTGTATTTGTCTATTTGTCTGTCTGCTGCCGTCTGCGGTGCCCAGCAAGGATGGAGGGCCCTAGGAGGGTGGATGGTAGGCTTGGTGCCCAGGAGCCTCACAGCTGGGAGTGGAGGAGTCCACACACAGCAATCAAGTGTCTGCAACAGAGGCTGCAAAGTAGCCTCGAGAGGCAAGACGCAAAGGACGGGTGTGTACTGTGACAGTACAAAGCCTTGCAGTCAATTGTTATTATTATATTTTATTAGCTAAATTATCAAGTGAGTGGTGCAGACAGAAAGTCCTGTGGGTTCCGGGGAAGGAGAGAGGGCTAAGAATTTGATGGCTGCTGCTGCTGCTAAGTTGCTTCAGTTGTGTCCGACTCTGTGCGACCCCATAGATGGCAGCCCACCAGGCTCCCCCATCCCTGGGATTCTCCAGGCAAGAACACTGGAGTGGGCTGCCATTTCCTTCTCCAATGCATGAAAGTGAAAAGTGAAAGTGAAGTCGCTCAGTTGTGTCTGACCCTCAGCGACCCCATGGATTGCAGCCTACCAGGCTCCCCGTCCATGGAATTTTCCAGGCAGGAGTACTGGAGTGGGGTGCCATTGCCTTCTCCGAATTTGATGGCAGGGAGGGCTTGATGGAGGAGGGACGCTTCCAGCTGGACAACTATGGTAGGAGACCTGACCTGGGAAGGGGTGTTTGGCGCCTCCTACGCACAGTCTTTCTAAGCAGCGCATTTTAATGTAATTTGTTGATGCGAGGGTTGCTAAGACCAAGATGAAGAGGCGTCTGGAGCGGAGCTTCTCCAGCTCTCTGGGCCAATTGTTTTCTTTGTCATTTCTAATTAATGGCGGGCCCTAGTCAGAATGACCACCATTAAGAAGTCTACAAGTGCTCGGAGAAGGTGTGGAAAAAAGAGAACCCTCCTACACCATTGGTAGGAACGTAACTTGTTGCAGCCATTATGGAAAACAGTATGGGGGTTCCTCAAAACACTAAAACTAGAGTTTCCCTATGATCCAACAATTCTCCTCCTATGCATATACCCAGATAAAATCCACATACGCCCCCTATGTTCACAACAGCACTATTCACAGCAGTCAAGACATGGAAGCAACCTAAATGTTTATAGACAGATGAATGATTAAAAAAGATGTGGTGCATATTTACAATGGAATATTACTCAGCCATAAAAAAGAGCGGAATAACGCCACGTGCAGCAACATGGATGGATCTAGAGATTATCATACTAAGAGAAGTAAGCCAGAAAGAGACAAATATATGCTATCGCTGATATGTGGAATCTGAGATACGAGACAAAAACAGGCTTACAGACATGGAGAACACACTTGTGGTTGCCAAGGGGGAGGAGAGATGAGGGAGAGAAGGACAGCGAGTTTGGGGTTTGCAGAGACTGTTATGCATCAGGTGGATAAAACCAAGTTCCTACTGTATAGCACAGAGAACTGTGTTCAGTGTTGTTTAGTGGCTAAGTCGTGTCCAACTCTTTCACAGCCCCATGGATGGTAGCCCGCCAGGCTCCTCTGTCCATGGAATTTCCCAGGCAAGGATACTGAAGTGCGTTGCCATTTCCTTCTCCAGGGGATCTTCCCAACCCAAGGATCAAACCCACGTCTCCTGCATTTCAGGCAAATTCTTTACCAACGAGCCACTGGGGATTCTGTGATAAACCACAATAGAATAGACTATGAAAAAGAACATATACATATATGTTATAACTGAGTCCTGTTGCTGTACAGCAGAACTTAAATTGTAAATCAACTAGACTTCAATAAAAATTTTTAAAATGGCCGACTTCTATTGTAAAACATAACACAAAAGAATTGGAAAAAAAATGAAATGGACAAGGGACATACAAAATACAAGTAAATTTTTTGTATTATTATTAGATTCAGCTGTCGTAAGTTAACTTTGCCGAAATGATGGGAAAGCATCTAAATGTTTGCAGACACTTTCTGTGCTTGTCCCACCCTGGACCTGAGCAAGCGGTTTGCAGAAGGGCCCTTGACGGCACTTTGAGTAGCCCCCGTTCCAGAGAGAGCCTTAGAAGGCAAGAGGCGAACCGCAGAGAAGATGGCCACAGGGGATGCCTTGGAGACATAGCTTCCCAGCCCTGCCCCGCCCCTACCACTTCTGGGCTTCTCCCCCAACTTTTTCTCTGACTACGCTTCTGCTCAGAGTAGCCCCTGGGGAGGCAGGAGGCCCAGGCAGGGATGTGCAGCGTCCTGGCCCATTAATAATTCAGAATGCCTTCACACTGTGTTATTTAAGTTATTTGTTTGACATCAGTTTGAAGGCGAGACTGATCGGGGGTTGAGGCGGGAGGCGGGGCAGGGTAGAGGAATGAGCCTGTTTCTTCTTTACTCTTCCGGGGAATTTGGCCTGACCTGAGCTGCTGACCCCTCTCTAACAATGAACACCTGCAGGAC
The DNA here is from genome assembly GCF_003369695.1 of Bos indicus x Bos taurus. Taxonomy (NCBI): domain Eukaryota; kingdom Metazoa; phylum Chordata; class Mammalia; order Artiodactyla; family Bovidae; genus Bos; species Bos indicus x Bos taurus. The sequence continues at coordinate 81,926,775 of NC_040085.1, read as the reverse complement.
CAGCCCGTCCTCTTTGGAAGGTGCTTCAGTAAACAGCTCTTGTACTGAGCTTATTCGTTGGTGAAGGCCTCTCTCTCCAGCCCCTAAAACAGCTTGGCAAAATGGGTCCTCTTCCTGGGAAGTGCCGGAAAGCACAGCCACCCAGACCGGTCATTGGACCCAGCGTTTGCACCTTCTCCTGGGTTAGTGCCTGACCAGTGGGCTCTGTTAGGGGGCGGTGCATCAACTCGTTTCCCTGCTATGATGGGCACGATGATAAATAAAACCGAAATAAAAATTACTGCCCTCTCTTGACTCTTGACTTCAGACGCTGAACTCGGCACTTGACACTAATCCTCTCGTCTCATTCTCACATCCCGAGGAAGGAAGTGTGACTATTATTCCCATTTTACAGACAAGCAAGCTGAAGCCGAAAGTTGTATGTGGCCCAACAAACTCACACTGGTGGTGGGTGCTAGAGGCAGGTACAGCCTAGTCTATCTGACTGGAAGCTTGTATTCTGGACCAGGGTGTGCAGGCAGGAGTGAGTGGGGAGCAGGAAGAGCCAGAGCAGGCTGAAGCTGAGTTTCTCTGAAAGGAACTGGACCAGGGACAGTGCAGAAAGCCAGCCTGCAGGGGAGCCCTTTCTGGTCTATGGTGGGGTTGGCGGGGGGGAGGGGCTGAGATCGACCATTATCTCTGTTTCCTTGGAAGAGGAAGGAGGTGGCTCTCGGGCCCTCCTGTCCGTGGTTCTGGGCCCCAGCTCCCAGCAGAGGACACTGTAGGTTATGACCTCAGCAGTGGTTCTTGTGGGAGGGCTTTACATTCCTTCCTCTCCCTGAAGCAGTGAGACAACAGGCAAGTCCTAGCTGACCAGCAAGCCTAAGACCCCCTCAGGCTTGAAACTGCGAGATGATGAATCTGGACGCAGACTTGAAGCTTCTACTTTGCTTAACGGTTACAGATGGGACATAGATCAGGCGAGACTAATTGCCACCTTCCTTTGTTCCCCTTCCCCATCACCCAGGGAGGAAGACAGCTGGGCATTGGGTGGGGAACTCAGTGTGCATCTTCTCACCTCCGCCCTGGTGAATTGGGTGAATCCTCGGGGCCAGACTCTAGAAGCCCTGGTTATATTTGAGTAACTAAGAGTAAAGGGACCAGTGGCTGATTTCTGGCTGTAGCTCTGGGAAGACAGTCAGTCCATGGAACAACTGACTGGTTCAAAATTGGGAAAGGAGTGCGACAAGGCTGCATGTTATCTCCCTGCTTATTTAACTTCTATGCAGAGTACATCACACGAAATGCTGGGATGAATGAATCACAAGCAGCAACCAAGATGGCTGGGAGGAGAAACACCTGCAAGGAGATCAAACCAGTCCATCCTAAAGGAAATCAACCCTGAATATTCCTTGGAAGGAATGATGCTAAAGCTGAAGCTCCAATAGTTTGGCCACCTGATGCGAAGAGCCAACTTATTGGAAAAGACCCTGATGCAGAGAAAGATTGAAGGCAGGAGGAGAAGGAGGCAGCAGAGGATGAGATCGTTAGCTAGCATCATCAACTCAGTGGACATGAATTTGAGCAAACTCCGGTAGATAGTGGAGGACAAAGGAGCCGGGAGTGCTGCAGTCCACGGGGTTGCAAAGAGTAGGACAGAATTTAGTGACTGAACAACATGGAGTCCTGGGCAACCCCATCGGGAGTCCCCAGACCCCTCGATGGGAATGTACCCCTAGGTCTTTCTGCAGGGGCAAGGATGATGCAGAGGCCAGGCTAGGGGCTGGAGGGATCTGGTGCGGGTGTCAGGCCCAAGGACAGCATATGAGCTACACAGGGTAGATCAAGATTGAGCCACGGACTCCAACGCACCAATCCTGGGAAACTGCCTGGACCCCCAAAGTTAGAATCAGCCCCAGAGAGGAGGAGGTTAATGAGCGAAATCCTAATTGTAATGGAGTTTAATCATGAAACAATTTAGAAACCACTGCAGTGACTAAGTTTCTCTGGAAGTTATCAAATTAAATTCTGTGTTCTTTGAGATGATAGAAGGATGAATGTGGTTTATGACAAAAATCAAGCTTAGTAATGGGAAAAAGAAAATTTACATGTTTGCATGTCAGAGGGTAAGGAATGTGGAATTGAGTCCAGAAATTGAGTCCAGCCTTGCCCGGGAATTCCTGCCCTGGGGATCCCAGGAGGCTCAGCCTTCCAGTCCACCCCAGGGTGACCACCCTGGGATCTCCACGGATCTCCTGGAGCAAAGGGACTGTGTCGGGGTGCCAAGCGAAGATTCATCCTCGTGGTGCTTGCCTGCAAAGGGCAGGGGGGCTCGTTCTGGGCAAAGGAGAGAGAGAAGTCCATGGGGGAACGTGTGTTTTCATGGTGCCCAGCTCAGGGAAACCGAGCACATATTGAGCATCTATGTTTCCAAATCTTGTCAGACAAGAACACGTCAACTCAATTCTGCACGAAGAATAGATGTCACGTGCACGCAAACCTGATGAAGCGTAATTGACAACTGACCACACACGAACCCACCATGGCTCAAAGACTACACACAGTACTCACTCTTCACCTCCGCCTGTGAGGCGGGATTGATCCCGGTTTATAGAGGAAGAAACGAATACCAGTGAGGTCAAGGTCGTGGAGCTGCTGAGTTAAGTGTTCTTGTCCTTTGTAGGGCGGTAGACTCACCTGGCTCCCAGGTGCTGGCTGTCCTTGAATGACAGAGCCTGGTGAGACCTCAGGACATCCGAGGCTGAGCCGGTTTCCCTCCTGCCCAGCCCCTGGGGAGGCCCTGCAGAGTTGGGGAGCCAGGAGCCAGCACCCCATCCCTCTGTACTTTCCAGCAGCCAAATGTGAATGCTGTAACCTCCGAGGGGATGACAACGCCCATTCTATCGGCTGTTTCCAAGCTTCACACGCAAAGCCAGCGGCGCTGTCTGATGTCAGGGAGACTGAGGGGGACAGGTGGGAGGGGTCAGAGGTGTAGAGGCCTAGAGGTCATGGCTAAAAGTCGGGGGCCAAGAGTCAGGCCTCAGGCAGGAACAGAGAAGTCAAGGCAGGAGGGGAATACGGTTGGGGGGAAGCTCTGCTCAGGGGTTTCTGAGAAGCAGGCAGTGGAGGGCGGAGGGGCGTCTGGTTATGCAGGAGCATTTGGCAGGGACCCCTTCCAGGGTCGGCCATGAGGGCCGTGCTTGACTTTCAGAACTTCAAGGCCCTGCGGGTGTAGAGGGGGGGGCCCTCTTACTCTCCAAGGAGATGAGGAGTGAAGACGTGTGTTCTGCAGCTTTGTAGACTCGGGAAACCTGGACGTGAGCCAGGGTATTTCTGGATTCTTTCAATGTTGTTATTGTTCAGTCACTCAGTCGTGTCTGACTCTTTGCGACCCCATGGACTGTGTAGCCAGCCCACCAGGCTCCTCTGTCCATGGGATTCTCGAGGCAAAAAATATTGGAGTGGGTTGCCATTCCCCTCTCCAGGGGATCTTCCTGGGCCAAGGATCGAACCTGGGTCTCCTCCATTGCAGGCAGACGCTTTACCATGGGGTCCTTCGGGAAGGTTCGCCCGGCCACTGGGAATTGGTGCTAGCCGTGGTATGGGGGAAGGTGAGGAGCGGAGACAGGCTCCACCACGCTGGGGGCCAAGTGTTCCTGGGGGGGCCTCAGGAGCCCTTTCCCAGGACGGCCGTGTCCACTTCCAGCTTGCTGACACCCCGAGTCTGAGAACCAGGCCCAGAAGTGCTGCTGGGCCATGGGAATGTGGGGGACGCAGCTCGGCCAGGGCCAGGCAGAGTTACCGCTGTGGAAAAGGGCGATGCTGGCCGCGGGGGTACCCTTTGAGCCAGGCACGGCGCCCAGCCCCCCAGGATGCCTAGTGACACCCACAGCGCCCCCGGGAAGGGGGCGACCATTTCCCCCCTTACAGGTAAGGAAGCAGCAGACGAGAGCTGTCGCCTTCCGCCCAGGCTCCTGTGGCCGGTCAGTGGCAAAGCTGGGCTCTTACTTCGGAGCTCTGACCTGCTCTGCGCCCTCAGCATCCAGCCCAGGAGGGGCCTTCGTGACGCTAGTGGCCCTGGTAGCAAAACCTGCCCTGGACGTGGTTTTGAAACCGGTAAACTCATCGACGCTTTTGTCCCCTTCCTTAAAGTCTTCCCTCGTAGCTCAGCTGGTAAAGAATCCGCCTGCAAGGTAGGAGACCTAGGTTCGATCCCTGGGCCAGGAAGATCCCCTGGAGGAGGGAATGGCTACCCACTCCAGTGTTCTGACCTGGAGAATTCCATGGATTGTATAGTTCACAGGGTCACAGAGAGAGTCGGACACGACTGAGCGACTTTCCCTTCACTTCCTCCCCTGCAGAAGTCTCACTGCCAGTTTGACCGAATTGCCTCCCTCACCCTTTCCTCTGGGTCTTTCTTGAGGTTGGCTGGCCCAGCTTCCCGCAGACACGAAGAAGGGAAATGCTGCCAGGGGTTCCGGCCTCTCCCAGCCTCCCTGAGAAAATCTGCATCTTGATGGGGAGCGGGTGAGCAATTCTGGGATCCTGGGAGATGCTGGGGAAGGAGCCTGGGGTGGGGGTGGGGTAGCCCAGTTCTCACCCTCTGGGCACAGAAGGTTGGGGTGCTGGGTTAGGGCCCGCCCAGGGTTTCTGGCTCCTGCCTGGAGCCCTCTGCCAGGAAGGGCAAGACTCCGCCGGGCTGGCTTCTGAGAACTGGGCCAGGCTCCAGGCTGAGCCTCGGGCAGATCCCCAAGGCTCAGTCTCGCCTCTTTCCCCACCCCGCAGACCGGGCTGGGCCTCCTCTCTGCCCTCTTTTGTGGAGCCGAGGAACCCAGGGCCAGTTCCCTGCCTGCCAGCTGGTTTCCCGGACCCTGGACCAGCTGTGAGCGAGGGGGCGGGAGCAGCCGCTGGCCTCTGGGAAGTGGAAACCAGGAGTCAGGCAGCCGAGGCGGGCGGGTTTAGACTGGGGCAGTGAGGCCAGCAGGCCTGGGCAGCATTCTGGAGGAATTTCTGAATTACCTCCTGGCTGGAGACTGGAGGCCAGAGCGGGGGCCCTGGGCTGGTCTTGCTGGCTGCAGCCTTCCCGCCTCGGGCTGGTGTCTCTGCCCGCCTGCCTAGGCATCGCAGCATCCTCTGATGGACGGGTGAGAACTCAGCTCGAAGCGGGTGGTCAGGGCTCCCCCTCCCCTATTGTGGGGGGGTGGAGGGGGCAAAGGGGGAGGGGTGAGTTCTCCCCTGACCTTGGCCTCTCCTGCCCCTGGTGAGCTCAGGGCTGCTCTGCATCTCCCCTGCCCTCCAGAATCACAGGTTCCACCTGGCCAAAGTCGAGAGGAGGCCTCTGGTGTCTTCATCATCACTGGAGTGTTTAGGGGGTGGGAGGTGGTGGTTGGTTGCTCCAGCACCCCCCAATTCTGTCCCCGAGATGGGACGGCTCTTGGTGTGCCAATGTCAGGCAGGACCGGGCAAAGAGTCTGTGGGGCTATATCTGTTAGAAAATTATTAAGAGTCTGACGACAGTGACAGCAGAGCAGGAAACCAAGCCCCAGGGCTTCCTAATTATGGAACCCCCCCACCCCTTGTGACCGCACAGGCCACACCCATAAAACCAGCCCTGCTCCCAGAAAGTCCTGGGCCCTCGAGGCCCCACCCTGTCTGTCTCTTGGACCTTGGCTGGAAGGCAGATCTGACCAGGAAACCCCAGACCCCCCCCAACCGCCACCTCTGCTCCTTCACATCTCATGCTGTGATCAGTGTCATCAGTGATGCCCCACCCTGACCTCCCCCCCTGGGGAAACTGAGGCAGCAAGAAGGGCCTGGGGACTCCCCCACCCCTGATGGTGGGAGGAGGGATGGTGGGGGTGGCTGAGCCCAGGCTCCCCTCAGCGGCCCAGGGCTCTGGGCAGGACTCGGTGGTGGGGCGGTTGCCGCCCTAGACTTCAGATCTCCATCAGGACCGTCCCCTCTGCATGGGAGGTGGAGCCGGGAGCGAGGGGGGTGTTCAGTGTGGCTTTACCAGCTGCAGACCCGGCATCCGCCGGGCCAAGCCCGGTCGCTTTGTTCTTGGTCTCCCCGGCACAGCGGCTGGCTCAGCCGCCCCCTGGCAGGATGACTGCCCCTGGGGGATGGTGGGGCCCGATCCAGGAGTGTACTGACCTGGAAATTGTGCTGGGCTCTGGCAGCGGCGCCTGGCCAAGGTCAGGGAGCAGGCGGGAAGCCGGCCCTCCAGTTGCAGGGAAAGGCTGAGTCCGGAGGGAAGGTGGGCCTGACCCCGCTCCTCTGCCCTGGCCGCCACAGCCTGGGTGAGCTCGTTCTGACTGCAGCCGCACCCCCAGGCTCCCACCTGCCTAGGGATGAGAAAGCTCGCCACCCTCCGCTTAGGGTGCACCAAGGACCTGGCCAGGGGTCCTGGGCGGTCTGTGTGCGGGGTCCCATCGACTCTCACAAAGCTGTAGGCGGCAGGTCTCACTGTTACTGTCACAGTGAGAGTCAGATTAGCTGGAAGCTGGTTCTAGGCCAAAGGGCTGCCTCGCTGTCCCCATGCTGCCCTTCTGCAGCAGTCATCAGAGTGGCCCTGTTGGCGTGCCTGTCTGATCAATGTCCGCCTCTCTGATTGGGCTTAAGCCCCGTGTCCCTGATTGGAGCTGCCCCTTGAATTCACATCTGGCCTATGGCGACGCTCAAGGTTCTGACCCTGGTGCCACCCACAGGGCCTGGCATGTGGTAAGACCCCCCATAAAGAACAAGGGAAGGTGGGAAGGGGTTGCGTCAGGAGTGCCACACGGGTCGGCAGGACGCCCAGCCTGCACCCCTACCCGCTGGCCTGCCCCTCACCCCTGCTGGATCAGAGTAGGGCCAGGTGGGGCTCTGCATCGGCCAGGGGCTGGGAAGGGGGCAGAACTGAGTGCGGGGTCACCCTCTCCACCACTCTGTCAGGGTGCCCACCACTGAGGCTCCTTCACTGCAGACACCCCCCCACCCCGAGCTGGCTGGTTCCTGGCTGATTTATCGCCTCCCCAGCTCTGTGAGGCAGGGGTCGCGGCAGTTGGGAAGTCCGTCCCTGTGAGGTTGGGGGGCCAGGGAGTGTGTCACCAGGGGGGCCTCTTCTGGAAGAAACGCCCATGTGGATTCTTCCCTGCGGATCCACCCTGGGGATCTCCCAACGGGTGTCCAGTCCCCCGCTTTTCTGGTGCCCTTGCAGCATCTGCTTCCACCGATTGGCCGGAGCCACAGCTCGGGGCCAGTCGTCCTGCTGTTGGGAGCCTCTGTGGGTGTTCACCCCAAACGCGTCTGCAGCGGGCACTGCCAGGGTGCCCGGGAGCGTGTCTGCGGGAACAGTTCTCAGGAAACCCCACAGCGGGGCTGCTGAGAGCAGGGACCGCTTTGCTCGTTCTCCCATCTTTGACTGTATCCACTGAGTATCTCTGCGTTTCCCCCCTGCTCTGCCCCAGGAATGGTGCTCGGCGTGGGGGTCTATGTGTGGACAGTTCAGCCCAGACTCCAGGGGCTCACGGTCCAGTCTGGGATGAGTGTACTGTGCCTGACATCATATTTGTAAATTTGTATTTTTTTTTTTAAAGAGGGCCCCTAAAAAAAAAAAAAAAAAAGAGGGCCCCTGTTTTGTAAGCTCAGGCTTCAAGAAGCTGCATCGACGGTGAGGGGGCAGACTGAGGGTTCTGACCCAGGCCACTCCTGTGTTGCTGACGGCGGCTGCATTGCTGCCTTTTTGCAGACACCCAGTAAGAATTCGCAGGTGGCTCAGTGGTAAAGAATCCACCTGCAATGCAGGAGACATGGGTTTGATCCCTGGGTCAAAAAGATGCCCTGGAGAAGGAAACGGCAACCCACTCCAGTATTCTTGCCTGCGAAAATCCAAGGACAGGAGAGCCTGGCAGGCTACAGTCGATGGGATCTCAAAAGAGTTGGACCCGACTTAGAGACTAAACAACAGTAAGGATTTGATTTCCCTGAGCCAGTCTGGAATCCTGTTTTCTTTTTGTGTTTCCCCCCAACCCTGCCATAGAGCTGAGACCACGGTCCTGAGTCAGAGGACTTGTGGGATTGGAGCGCCCTCTGCTGGCAAGATCGAGGTACAGCCGGGAGAGTGGTACACCCTCAGGAGCAGCTGCATTGAAACCCTGCTGTTAGGATGCTGGCAGGCGGGTCTAGGGGTTAGTACACAGGCAAGCCTTTCCTGCTGGGCGTGGACACATTCAAGGACACATACCATGCCCTGTAATTCAGATGCGAGCGTGTCTTTGCGTACACATCTTCCATTTCTGCTGCGCCTGGGATGACATCACCTGGGGTCTGCCGCAATGCAGTTAATGGAGTTAGCGTCAACTCCACAGGTTAAGCACTGGGTCCCCCACACACTACCCCACTGTGCTTCCAGCCACAAGCGGGATTCCCCAGGACCAGCACGTCTGACCAGCCAGAAACAAAGTAGTGAGTTCCCATGACCCTTCAGGTTTGGTAATTCACTACCCTAAACCCTCAGAACTCACTGTTTAAGTGCTGTTCTGTTGATGGCAGTTTCATTTATTTTATAAAGGTTACAACTCAGGAGCAGCCAGATGAAGAGGCCTGCAGGGCAAGACCTGGGGGAGAGGGTGTGGAGTTGGGGCACGTCACCTCCCAGGACGCTCCCCAGAATCCCCCACCCCCCCCATCCCCGTGTCCAGCATTTTCATTGGGGTTTCATTACTTCTCACGGTGTAGGCGGGCCTGATTGAACACTGCCTAATGAGTGACTCAGTCTCCAGCTCCCTGTCCTTCTATTGGCTGAACAACCGGTCAGCTCACACCTGTGGTCTATCTAGGAAGCTATCTAGGAAGCTATCTAGGTGGGGCCCACCCTGAGACCCCTCATTAGCATAACAAAGGCACTCCCCTCACTCAGGAAATTTCAAGGGCTTTTTGAAGCACATGCTAGGAACTGGGGAAAAGACCTGTTCTTTTCACATTATACCATAGCGTATGGGGGCTGGTTTCATTCATCCCAGGCACATCCAGCCAGTCAGCTTCAGTTCAGTCGCTCAGTCCTGTCTGACTCTGCAACCCGATGAACTGCTGCACGCCAGGCCTCCCTGTCCATCACCAACTCCCAGAGTGTACTCAAAATCATGTCCATTGAGTCGGTGATGCCATCCGACCATCTCATACTCTGTCGTCCCCTTCTCCTCCTGCCTTCCCAGCATCAGAATCTTTTTGTAAGGAGTCAGTTTTTCACATCAGGTGGCCAAAGTACTGGAGCTTCAGCTTCAGCATCAGTCCTTCCAATGAATATTCAGGACTGATTTCCTTTAGGATTGATTGATCTCCTTGCCGTCCAAGAGACTCTCTAAGACAGACTCCCTAAGAGCTGGGAAAACAGCAGAGAGGTCTCCCAGGATCACAACACTGTCCCTCCTTAAAAGGCCCTGCTGAGCCCCGGAAGCTGTTCCCCTACCCCACCCCAGTGCCCTCAGTTTCTCTTCTTCTCCAGAATGTCTGCTTCCTGAAGGAGCACTGTCCCTTTCCTCTAGTTCAAGGTCACCATTTCCCTTTAGTTCAAGGTCAGTGTTTAGGACACAGGCTTGCCTTACCAATCATTGCTTTCTTTTGTTTAAAAACTAAACCAAACAAAACCAATCCCAAGCCAGGTCCCCGCTTGGCAGGGCAGCCTGGTCCTCTGAGGACATCACAGCTTGCCACCACGGGTACCGCTGACCCGTGGGTGGCACTCAGAAACATCCCCTCCTCCCCACTACAGCTCAGGGGCTCCATCCAACTGCACAGACACAGATGCCAGAGGGAGGTCTCTGTGGCCTTAGCTTCTTCGGCTGCCAGCTCCTGAATCGAGCCCAGAGTGCGTGTGTCTGGTGTAGGTCCAAGCTACAAGTCCCAGCTGCCCCTCCCAGAGCCTGTAAGGTGGGACCCTCCCAGCCCAGGAAGGGGCTTCAGATCTTAAGAACCAAGAAAAAGGCCAGATGTCCACCTCATCCCGTGTTGCCCACAGCATGCTCCTGGTCCCTGGCCCTCCTGCCTCCCCCTAGTTCTTAAGATTCTGGACATATTCCTTTGATTTCACTCAAGGGTTTAACCAAAGCCTGAGACTGGAATGCTTCCTGCCGTGTTTCAAAGACCCAGTACTTGGGTGTTTCAAAGATGGCTGCTCGGTTTGGCCCCTAAGGTGCCTGCAGGACCTTCAGCTCCCTGCAGATCTCCCTCAGAGGAGAGGAACTCCGCTGTGATGAGGGCATGCTTATATTAAGGACTTCCTGTGCCAGGACTGGGGTTCAGCGTTTCACATGCAACTCTGTGGGGGAGGGGGTACCATTATCATGCTATTAACAGATAAGGAGATGGAGACTCAGGGAGGATGAGTGACCAGCTCAAGGTTACAGAGCTGATGTAGGTCTGAATCTCAGCCTTGCTTCTTAGTAGCAGAAGACTTTGGGTGAGATGCTCAACTTCTCCATGTCTGTATTCCCTCAGCTATAAAATGCGGATGATCACAGATCTCACCGCACAGGGTTCCTGAGAGGATGTAGTTAGTGCACATATGTCTGGAGAAAACCATAATTCAAAAGGATGCATGCACCCCAATGTTCATTGCAGGACTATTTACAATAACGAAGACACGGAAGCAACCTAAATGTCCATCGACAGAAGAGTGGATAAAGAAGATATGGTATATATACACTGAAGTATTACTCAGCCATAAAAGTGGACAAAATAATGACATTTGCAGCAACATGGATGGAACTAGAGATTGTCGTACTGAGCGAAGTAAGTCAGACAAGACAAATACCATATGATATTGCTTATATGTGGAATCTTAAAAAAATTGAACAAATGAACTCATTTAAAATCAGAAGTAGAGTCACAGATGTAGAAAACAAACTTATGGTTACCATGGGGAGAAAAAGGAGGAAGAAGAGTTGGGAGTTTGGGATTGATATAACTCCCAACTTTTCTTCCTCCAACAGATAACTAATAAGGACCTACAGTTTAGCACAGGGAACTCTAGTCAGTATCCTGTAATGATCCACACGGGAAAAGAATCTAAAAAAGAGTAGATATATGTATATGTATAACTCATAAACTTTGCTGTACACTCAAAACTATCTCAGCAGTACAAATCAACTAAACTCCAATACAAATTAAAACAAAATAAAGAGTTAATGCACAAAACCAAACTGAGTTGGAGAAACTGAAAAATGTAAACTTAATGAAATGGGGGCACTGAATATGAAATAGAAAAAGTGAAACAAACTGGATAAAAGTAAAAGATCCTCCATCTCTTTTTTGGTTGTTGTTCTTTCTCAAGCCTTTATCAAGCATGGTAGAAAGGCTTTTGTGTGTACGTATATATATAGTGTATATAATATAAACATATATTTTAGAAAATATATTAATTTTTGCCTAGCTAAACAATTTATGACATTTTGATTCTACTTGTCTTACTTAGTATGAATAGAATGCTCAATTGCTAATTTATATTCACTCAAAACTTTGATATAGTTCCCTGTATTTTGGCATTTAGTGTTACTGCTGAAAGTCTGGAAAGCTTATTATCTTAGTGATTTAAAAAAAATTATATGAAGCTTGAAACTTCTAATCCAATTCTGAGAATATAAAGAAATACTATGTTGTACAAAAACAAGCCAAACAAAGAAAAAACCCAGGATATTAGCATGTGATGGGCTTCCCTGGTGGCTCAGATGGTAAAGAATCTGTCAGCAATGAGGGAGACCAGGGTTCAATCCCTGGGTTGGTAAGGTCCCTTGGAGAAGGAAATGGCAGACCACTCCAGTATTCTTGCTTGGAGAATCCCATGGACAGAGGAGCCTGGTAGGGTACAATCCATTGGGTTGCAAAGAGTTGGACATGACTGAGTGACTAACACACACACACACACACACACACACACACACACACAATTATTACTAAAGCACAAATTTTGTTCAAACTTCATAAAATTTTATGCTGGCGTCCACTATTTGCTTTATGAATCTTATTCAAAATTCCACATTGTATTCAGTTGCATTGAGCTGCTTCAGCTGCATGCAGCAAATTCTGGTAAATTCTCTTTTCATTTTTACAAATATTTTCTAATTTTCCTTGTTACAGTTTCTAAGATACACCCATCATTAAAAAGTTGACATGTAATTTTCAAATACATGGTTTTTTAAATAGTATGTTTGATATTAATTTCTCATTTAGGTGTTTTTCTTCTCTGCAATCACCCTTGCTGGTTTTTCGGTCTTCTTACTTTCTCGAGGCTTTCAATGGCTAAATCAAAGACTTCTCTTGGTAAATAAATGTCACATCATACTTGAAAATGTGTTATTTTCAAATATCTTTTGATATTGATTTCGAACATAATTCCACAGTGATAACAGGCTGTATGATTGCAATACCTTTAGACCATGAAATTTTTGCACCTCGTTTCATGTCCCTGGATGTGTTCCAGTGTCTCCTAGTTTATAGTCTATGGAAACTTGAATGGAATTTGTATCCTACTGTTGTGTGAAAATTGTATAAATCTTAATTATGTTGAATTGGTTCATGGTGCTTTTCAGGTCTACTATATCCTACTTTTCTATATTTTCATTCTATTAATTTTTGAGAGTTTGATATTGAAGTTCCAACTAAAATCTTAATTTATCTACTTAAAAAATAATTGTAATATATAGTGGAACTGTATGTAACTTTGTCCTGTATTTTCCAAGTCTCCAGTAAATGTATTATCATACTTTCATAATAAAAAAATAGCAAAGCTAAGTTATGCAGAATACATCATGAGAAACGCTGGGCTGGAGGAAGCACAAGCTGGAATCAAGATTGACGAGAGAAATATCAATAACCTCAGATATGCAGATGACACCACCCTTATGGCAGAAAGTGAAGAAGAACTTAAGGGCCTTTTGATGAAAGTGAAAGAGGAGAGTGGAAAAGTTGGCTTAAAGGTCAACTTTCAGAAAACTAAGATCATGGCATCTGGTCCCATCACTTCACGGCAAATAGATGGGGAAACAGTGGAAACAGTGGCTGACTTTATTTTCTTGGGCTCCCAAATCACTGCAGATGGTGATTGCACCCATGAAATTAAAAGATGCTTACTCCTTGGAAGGAAAGTTATGACCAACCTAGATAGCATATTGAAAAGCAGAGACATTACTTTGTCAACAAAGGTCCGTCTAGTCAAGGCTATGGTTTTTCCAGTGGTCATGTATGGATGTGAGAGTTGGACTATAAAGAAAGCTAAGCACCAAAGAATTGATGCTTTTGAACTGTGGTGTTGGAGAAGACTCTTGAGAGTCCCTTGGACTGCAAGGAGATCCAACCAGTCCATTCTAAAGGAGATCAGTCCTGGGTGATCTTTGGAAGGACTGATGCTAAAGCTGAAACTCCAATACTTTGACCACCTCATGTGAAGAGTTGACTCATTGGAAAAGACCCTGATGGTGGGAGGGATTGGGGGCAGGAGGAGAAGGGGAGGACAGAGGATAAGATGGTTGGATGGCATCACTGACTCAATGGACATGGGTTCGGGTGAACTCCAGGAGTTCGTGATGGACAGGGAAGCCTGGCATGCTGCGGTTCATGGGGTTGCACAGAGTCAGACATGACTGAGCGACTGAACTGAACTGAACTGAAGTTGGTCATGGAAGGAGGGCATGCCCTGGGTACCTGCACTTCAGCTAACCCCCTTTGCTGCCTGGCCATCTTTGACCAGCCAGCCTCTCTTACTCCTGCCTGGCCCCTCTCCTTCTACCTTGGTCCTCAGCTTCTGCTGGGATCCTCCTGCTGGCAGCCTCCTGACATGGCAAGCTGCTAAAGCGCGAGTCAGTCCCTCGTCAGTGGGTGGGTTCCTCGTGTAGTGCTCCCTAAAGGGAGCAGGGCTCTTTCTCAGGTCTTGTTCAGCTCCGAGGTGGGCTGGCTGGGGGTGGGGGCCTGAATGTTTCTGGAGCTTGTACTGAGCACCTGATTTTCTTCCTCACTACAAGACTTCCTGTAGCTCAAATGGTAAAGAATCTGCCTGCGATGCAGGGTTCAATCCCTGGGTTGGGAAGTTCCTCTGGAGAAGGGAATGGCAATCTGCTCCAGTATTTTTGCCTGGAGAATCCCATGGACAGAGAAGCCTGGGAGGCTATAGTCCGTGGGGTTGCAGAGTCGGACATGACTGAGCGACTAACACACACACACACACACAAGGGTTCATGGTCGATGTGAGTGACTTTGCTTCATAATGAGGACAGGTCTGTCCAAGCATCAGGCTGCTGGACGCTTTGGGGCTCTGACATCATGCCAGGCTCCTGGGGGCAGAAGTTTGGGAAGTCAGAGAAAGGGCAGAGCAAGGACCACAAAGCAAGCTGATTCAACAGTCCTCAGGTGGACTTTTGAAGCTGACCTGACACCTAGTGGCCATAAGCAGGAACTACACCACACCTGGGCAGGTTCCAGAGTTGCTGCAGGCAGGGTTTCAGCTGGGCCTCCGTGATGGGGGTGTGTGTCAAGGGGTGGGCCGGAGGGTCCCGGATGGTGGCTTCTCCATATGTCCATCGTTCCTCCAAAACTACACACGCAGAAATAACTTTGATAAGAAAATGTGCTGCCTTTTCTCTTTTAGGCAAAAGGTGAATAAAAACATTTTGAGAAAACTTTGCTATTTTCTTTTTTTTTCTTTTTTAATTTTTTTAACTTTATTTTATTTTTAAACTTTACATAATTGTATTAGTTTTGCCAAATATCAAAATGAATCCACCACAGGTATACATGTGTTCCCCATCCTGAACCCTCCTCCCTCCTCCCTCCCCATACCATCCCTCTGGGTTGTCCCAGTGCACCAGCCCCAAGCATCCAGTATCGCGCATCGAACCTGGACTGGCATCTCGTTTCATACATGCTATTTTACATGTTTCAATGCCATTCTCCCAAATCTTCCCACCCTCTCCCTCTCCCACAGAGTCCATAAGACTGTTCTATACATCAGTGGCTCTTTTGCTGTCTCGTACACAGGGTTATTGTTACCATCTTTCTAAATTCCATATATGCGCGTTAGTA
Organism: Bos indicus x Bos taurus; assembly: GCF_003369695.1. Lineage (NCBI taxonomy): Eukaryota > Metazoa > Chordata > Mammalia > Artiodactyla > Bovidae > Bos > Bos indicus x Bos taurus. Next base: position 81,911,745 of record NC_040085.1, on the reverse strand, counting down.
TACTGTATTGGTGTTTTTCCTTCTGGCTTACTTTGCTGTTTTCATTGATCCCTTGAGAGTCCCTTAGACAGCAAGGAGATCCAACCAGTCCAACCTAAAGGAAATAAGCCCAGAATGTTCACTGGAAGGACTGATGCTGAAGATGAAGCTCCAGTACTTAGGCCACCTGATGTGAAGAACTGACTCATTGGAAAAGACTCTGATGCTGGGAAAGATTGAAGGCGAGAGGAGAAGGGGACGACAGAGGATGAGATGGTTGGATGGCATTGCCGACTCAATGGACATGAGTTTGAGCAAACTCCGGGAGATAGTGAAGGACAGGGAAGCCTGGCGTGCTGCTGTCCATTGGGTTGCAAAGAGCTGGACACGACTGAGTGACCAAACAATGAATGAACAACAGTCTACAGTCCATAACAAATTTTGATGTAATAGCCTCATAATCCTCTGGGTTCCACCCAGACACCAGTAATTATTGGATGCTCAGTTATGAGCATGGACTTGATGGAGAATTTCAAGGGTTATAATAGTCTTAAAAGGCAAGCTCCCCGACTTCAAGGGGATCCGATTTATTTGGGGAGTCAAATATATCTACATACCCTGATGGGTGGGGTAGATGTGAGTTTCAGCTCAAAAACTCCTTCTATTGCCTTCTTTTCTTTTCATCATCCTAATTTTGACTCTGAGCCCATATGCTATGCTATGCTATGCTAAGTCACTTCAGTCGTGTCCGACTCTGTGCGACCCCATAGACAGCAGCCACCAGGCTCCCCCATCCCTGGGATTCTCCAGGCAAGAACACTGGAGTGGGTTGCCATTTCCTTCTCCAATGCATGAAAGTGAAAAGTGAAAGCGAAGTTGCTCAGTCGTGTCTGACTCTTAGCAACCCCATGGACTGCAGCCTACCAGGCTCCTCCATCCATGGGATTTTCCAGGCAAGAGTACTGGAGTGGGGTGCCATTGCCTTCTCCGTCTGAGCCCATACAACAGTCTAATTAACAGAAATTCAACTTTAGGCTAAGACTCTGAATGAGGGAAGGGAGGGAAAATAAGCTGTGGGGAGGGGGACAGATTTTCAGATCATGATTCCACCACATGTGCAGAAAGGGCTTAACATCACCTCCACCCTTGATGAAGAAGTAAAGTGAACCCCGAGGGCTGGTGCCTTGATTCCCAGGTGCCATTCCAGCACTTCCCTGGTGCTCCAAAGTGTGGCCCCTGGGCACCCCCAAACTCTCCCAGCTTTCCCTCGATTGCCCAAAGCAATTGCCAGGTGCATGAGTTTTTTCATCTCACCCTCTTGTTTTTATTGAGCACCTACTATAAGCAGGCACTGAACAGGTACAAAGGACAGTTCCTGCCCTTGTTCGTCCCAGAGGCGGCTGGCGGGCTTAATCAAAACCCCTGAAGGCACCCATTCCCCCCGCCGGCTCAACATATGCTGTTCTTGGCTACACCTGCTCTTCTTTTGCTAAGCTCCTCATGCCTCCCCAGTTTCCCAAGGAATTTTACAAAGAAATGCAGGATGGCAGATCCCTAGAACAGGCGGGGGATCTTTGGTTTCAGCTGTCCCACTTTTCAGGTGGAACCACGAGGCTCCAAGGTCAGATGGCCAGGCTGTGCCAGGCTACACTGGATGCCAGCTCGCTCCGTCTCCCGCCCGGACTCTCTCCAGGTGACACCCTGGCCTGTGTGTCCAGAGGCCCCGTCCTCACTTCCTGAGCACCTGCTCCCTCTGCCACTTCCTCCCGAGTCTCAGCCATGCCCCCAGACACAGTTTACAAGCACGGTGGCAACTGCTTGCGTGCGCTGACCTTTCCCCCACTGCTCTCATTCTGTCGCCCAGCAACCCCACACACTCCCAATCTGTCTCATGGCTCTTGATGAGGCCGCCAAGGATGGGCCCCCTAAAACCAGAGGGTGCTCCCAGGGGAAGGGCAGGCCACCAGCAGCCCGGAGACCCAAGCCAGACTTTATTGGCTGGCTCACAGCCCTGGCCTTGGGGTTTGTCCACCGAGGTTTCAGCCAGCTCTCCGCCTCCTCCCCTGCCACCAGCCGACGTGCCAGGAGTTCTCTGTCGCCGAGACGTCTTTCCAGACTGGACGTGTTGCTATGACCTCGTCATTTTCAAGAAACTGGATTGAAAGGTAAGGGGATAACGCTGAGTTGCCAATGCAGCCTAGTAGTGGCTGATTGCCGAGAGTGTTTAGACAGGCTCGAACCCCAGTGAGACCGTGTGTAAACCCCTCTCTCGTCTTGGCAAAGCAATGCCCGAGGTGAGCTTCAGCGTCCGGACAGGGATGAGGGTGGGTTTACGTTGTCAGCTTTGGCAGCAGATTTAATTTTAGAATGTGGACGTGCTCCTCCTGGGTCCGAGCCACCCAACCCACGTTAGACAAACAGGTGTGCAGACACGACATACGAAAGAAAGTTGGTGACTGTTACTTGTGGCATCAAAACTTTGGAAATAAGCTAACAGTCGGTAAGAGAGTCTCTTTCTGCACGGTGATATACCACGCGGTGGTTGAAAAGGCTGAGATAGATCTAAAGATACTAACGTGGACAGTTCGCCCAACCACACTGTAAGGCAGAGCAAGGTCAGAGGACTGTGACAGTATGGTTCTGTGCATGTGTGTTAGTTGGTCAGTCGTGTCTGACTGTGACCCCATGGACGTAGCCCACCAGGCTCCCCTGTCCGTGGGATTCTCCCGGGAAGAATACTGGAGTGGGTTGCCATTTCCTTCTCCAGGGGATCTTCCCAACCCAGGGATTGAACCCAGGTATCCTGCATTGCAGGTGGATTCTTTACCATCTGAGCCACCAGGGAAGCCCTGGTATGCTTCTATTTATGATAAGAGACTCTGTGTGTGTGTGTGTGTGTGTGTGTGTGTGTGAGGGTCAAATAATGTATAGTAAAATACTGTGAGTCTACCACATGCCAGCTAGTGTTCTATGTGCTTCATAGGCTTTAACTCATTTAATCCTTGAAAGCTCCCAGCCCTATATACAGATGGGGAGACTGAGGCACCGGGAGGTTGGGTAAACTGCCCAGTTCCACAGGAGTGGAGCTGGGGTTGGAACCAAGGTGGCCCGGTCCCAGAGTCCATGTTTTTAACACTTGGAGAACACACGCACGCACACACATACACAGACACACACTTGATTGCAAGTATGTGGGAAAAGTTCCCGAAGCATGCATCTGGGCTTGCTCACAAGCGCACTCTGGGGGCAGCAGGAGCTGTGGGGGCAGGTGAAAGAGTGCCTTCATTTTCTCCCTACGGCACTTCTGTGGACTTAGGCCTTTTACAAGTAGATATGATTTGTAACAAGAAATGATAATTTCAAGCAACAATAAAAAAGAAAGATAACTCTGCTCTTCAATCGGAAGTAACAGAACTGCAGTGTGTGTGACCGCAGGGGAATTCGAGGTGCCCGCTAGAGCTCCCCACTTGGGTCCTGAGGCCCCAGCTCCGCCTCTTGATGGCCACACGGCCTCAGATGAAAACTGGAGGGTTGCTGGACCCGACCTGATCTTCAGCCCTCTGCCTTGGGCTCCTCCCACCAGTCCCAAGGAACAGGAGGTGGTGCTTTAGAGAGGGCGGGTTGGGGTGGGGGGCCCTCGAGGTGGGGTGCACGCCTGAACCACCCTGCTGGGGCGATGCTTGCTGGATGATGGTGTTGCTCCTGACCAAGAGCATCATGTGCCAGCCTCTCATGTGCATTGTCTCCACTCTATTGTTAAGAAACGCTCTCGGGTGCTGTGGTTATCACCCCATTCTAAACACTTGGAGACTGAGAGCCCTGCACACAGCCTCACCCTTACTATTAGAGCCGAATTACAGCAGAGGCAGCGGCTCCTCCACGCATGAGGGACTCTGACAGAGGCAGGGACAGAGGTTCTGGGGGAGGGCCGTGGGGCAGGATCAGACAGGGGCCTCCTCCGGCAGTCTCCTTAGGGCTTCCTCAAGACACGCAGCTGCAGGGCCATGTGCAGACCAGCGGGTCCTGCAGCCTCAGCCCGGAGGTCTGGCATAGGGAAGCAGGTGCCCGGACCATGCAGACCTGGGTCCTAAGGCTGCAGCTGCCCCTTTCTGGCCGCAAGCACTTGGCTCCATGCCTTCCTTCGCTGAAGCTCTGTTTCATCCCTCACAGTAGGGTGGGGAGCACGCTAGTGCCCGTTGGGTACTGTGAGAATCCGGGCACCTGTCTGCTGACTGGTGGAGTACTTGGCATGTGGTAAGGGCCCATGGATGTTGGTCACTGTTATGATCATTGTCAAGGTCCTTGTTGGTCTCTTCAAGGAGTTCCTCACCTGCCTGGCTGCCTACACTCCAGGAGAGTTGAATGACCCGCGGTTCCCCATGGTGCCTCTGTCCTCTCGTCTGTCTGTCTGACACCCCGTCCCCACCCCAGGGCCTCGCCCTCTGCTCCATGCATCCCCATCGCTCCAGCATGGCCCCTGGAGCCAGGATGCCTTAGACGGAACTGGGGGCCTTCCGGGGGGCAGAGGGGCAGCCCAGAGAGGCCTGGGCAGTGGGGCCGGGCTGACCTGAAGTCCACCATGCCTGTCTTCTCGCCCAGCTTCTTTATCAGCTCCCTGACTTGGTACCGGTTTATGGGGACCTTGTTCTGCTGAGGAGGTGGACAGAACATGCAAGGTCAGTGGAGCTCTCTGCTCCCCGCCCCCGACCTCCCCATCACATACACACACACACCACAGTGCTTCACTCACTCGCCTTGGGCCCACAGCTGGCAACTGAGAGATCCGAGGGAGCTGAACCCACACACCCTGCAGGGCAGGAAGAAGTGCCCCCGACACCCAGGGGTCACTGCCCAGACCCCCGAGCCTCTCCTTTCAATCTGGGGGGCCCTGTGGGGGAAAGAGGTGGGAATCCAGGTGGAGTGGGCGGCAGTGACTTTGCAGTGTGGGAGGTTCATCCTTCCCTCCCTGGTACCGAGTCTAGCCAGCCCTCTTCAGGCCCAGCTCCGAGGGTCCTATCCCCACTCTGGACCCCCACAGAGTCCTATTCTTGCAGGGCCCATCCTTCCTAGGGGTGCTCTGGAGCCAGACCTGTTCACATTTGCATTTCAAGGGTTCCTCAGCACCTCCATCATATCCTGCACTTGAAGGTGTGGGATTTCAGCCAAGACGGTATAGCCTAAGGTAAAATACCGGGGCACTGGGATGTGGTCTCTTATCCTACTCCCGTGTGGAATCTGCCCAGTAGCCAAATGCAATGGGGAGAAAGACCTTGAAGATGAAGCACGTGTGTCTTTGGGCAGCATCGTGGGTCATCAGTGGCACCCAGCCATGCAGTAGAGAACGACGTCAGGGGGTGATGGAGGGAGGTTTAGCTGTCCCTCTGGGTCTCGATAGAGGAGGTGGACCAGCTGGCTCCTCACAGCCAGCGGGGAAGCTCTGTGAAATGCTCGTGTGTGTCTCTGTCTGTCACACACCGTGCACACACGCACACCTAGTGCCTGCGGCCACGAGGCATCCACCTACCTGTATCATGGCTTTCCGGAACTCGCCCACAGGCATCATCATCTCTCCACTAGGGTTCAGGCTCCTGAAGAAGTCCAGGACGGAGACTTTGTTTTGGTCTGCGTAGCTCTGGGAGAAGCAGGAGACACCACGAGCTTTGTAACATCTGTACGAACCCCCCACCCCCGTCTCCCGCCCCACCTCCGACCCTCCACCTGCCCAGACGGAGGTCCGGCAGAACCACACATGATGCTTCCCACGTGTCTGTCCCACCCGGATGGAGCAGGCTGTCCTGCCGGTCCACATCCCAAGGGCGGAAGGATAGTTGCCGAGGCTGTTAAGTTTCCACAGCATGGAGGGAATAGGGCGGTGATCATATGTATGTGCACTATTTAGCTTTGAGGTCGCCCCTGCTAAGACTAGTGGAGACGGTGCTCTGTGGATGTGAGAGGGCTGTTGTCAGCTCAGAGACCCAAAGACCAAACCAGAACCATGTAGTGGGACGGGCGGAGCAGGCTCCTGGAATTCATAGGATTCTCATTATTTCATCCGAACATCCTCATATGGAGATGTACTGTGTTAGAGTATTTTAAAAATGATATGTCATTGTTTTCCATTCAAAGATAGTAGCTACTCACATTTTAAGGTAATTTTAGATTAATAGAAAGAAAAAAATGAAAAATTACCCATAGTCCAATCCCACCGCCCAGAGGTAACATCTTGACGTACATTTTTTTTCATCTGCCTGCCTATCTATCTAACATCTTTCTACCATACATACTGTTTAATAAAATGCACTGTATTATATATTGTGAGCTCCTTTCCAGTATCATTAAGTGTTCTTTTGGTTTCTTTTTAGTATCTTCTGGTTTATCTTTCCCTCTGACTCTCAAAAGCCGAAGGCAAGGCGCAGCTGCGCTGACAGGTATTTTTGCAGACACCCTTGCTCACAGAGGAATTCCTCAGGGATCACTCTCCTCTCCCTGTACCTCCCTCTCAGCTGTACTCCGCTGACCCCACCCCGGGATAAATCCCGGACCCCCATCTCTAATTCCACATCCCCAGCAGCTGCTCGCCAGTCCATACCGAACCCCACTGACACCTCAATCCAACAGGTCTGAAGTGAGCCTGAGTCAGCTGGATTCTGTGATCCCTGTTACTGAGGGCTGCAGCAGCTACACCCACTCCAGTTCCTTCTTACCCACCTCTATAGTGTGTTACAGAGGCTGGAAAACCAAAGACCAGCCTTCCCCAAGCCCCCTTGAGGCTATGGGTAGGAACGAGATGGTTTCACCAAGCCCTTTGGTGAGATGCATGTGTGACCCGAGTGTTTTGGCAGCTTGGGGGGGTGGCTTCCCGATTCTGCAGGTGATTCCTGGTTGGGTGTCTTCCTGCCCGAGGCAGAAGGGACAGCCCTCCTGGTAACCCAGTTGGGGTGTCTGGCAACCTTTTCTGGAATCTAAACGTGGAGGCTTTTCTTCAGCCCTCTCATGTCTCTGGGGTCTCTTTCTGGTAATTCATTCCTCTTTGCTTAACCTAGTGGAGTGGATTCTGTGGTCTGCAACTAAGAGCTTGACTGGCGGATGGGCCTGTCACTTTGGGAGGTGTTTTGGCAAGACCCAACATAGTTCCTGCCCTGGAAGAGTTCAGTTTTGTGGTAAAAGGTGAAGCAGAGGGCTGTGGTAGTGTGTACCAAGGGCATTGACTCTTGACCGGGGAACCTGAGAAGGGTTGCCCGAGGAAGGGACACTCAAGTGCAGACCGAGGGAGTGCGGAGGAGGGGGTGAGACACAGAGGGCAGGAGGAGCAGTGTTCCAGGCAGAGGGACCCAGAGCTGACTTTAAGGGATGCAAAAAACAATGGGGAGAGATCCAGTGGGGCTGAAATGGGAGGGTGGGGAGATGGGAGGGATGAAGTCAGAGTGGGTAGAGAGGGCAGGGGCAGCTTCTTTTCCCCACTGGACTTCCCTATTGCTGGCAACATTACCATCATTCTTTTAGTCCATTGGGCTTGAAATTTGTAGTTATCTTCACCTCTCTCCTCTTCCCACAGGTCTCTCTTCTCCCAACACACACATACCCACACCCACACCCACACACGCAGACACAACCACTCACCAGGTCCTGGAGATGTTCCGTAAGGATATCTCCACTCCCATCGTCCTTTTCAGCCAAGTTGCCGTTCTATATCTAGAATACTACAAGCGTGTCCTCATTGATTTTCCCATTCTCATATTTACCCCCTTCAGTTCTTTTCTCTCCCTGTTGCCAAAAATACTCTCCCTCAGTCCTGCTGGATTCACATCACACCCTCTGCTCAACAACTCTCCCTGGCTCCCTGCTCCCTGACTTCAAACCCAACTCTGAGCCTACAGTCTGAGGACTGCCGCATCCAGCCCCAGCCTCCCTTTGCAGCCTTGGTTCCCAGGCTTCCCTGTGAGACTGGAGCCAAGTGGTTCTGTTCCCACCCCTCCAGACACACTGCAAGTGACTCCCTGTCCACTCCTTTCTGGTGGGAGTCCCCCTCCCTCCATCCCTCCCTCTGGGGCTCACCTGCACCCTTTCTGCATGTCAGGGCCCTTGCCCCAACCCACCTCTGCCAGGAGGCATCCTTCCCTGCTTGCCCAGTCCTGCAGTGACCTCTAGTTTGGATTGTACTGACACTTGCTACCTTGGTCACTTGTTTATTATTTATCATCTGACATTTTCTATTGGAAATGACTGTATCCCATCTTCCCAGCCAGATTGTTGGGCCCCTGAGGGGAAGGCCTATGGTTTACATTGTATGTGTGGTTGGGTCTCTCCTCTGGGATTCCTTTTCTATATTGTTTTAAAACGAGGAGCAAGGGCACTTTGCACTAGAAAACTCCATTCCCACTCTACTTGCAAAACAAATTTCTCCTCTATTCACCTGACATCGATTCACTGATAAAGATATAAAGATACTTGATACTGCTTTGCTTTCTAGAACTTTTCCTACAGTGAGAATTTTCATGCAAGAGCTCTTCTATTTGGTTCTGAAACTAAGGCACAGAGGTCCTGTGGCACATGCCATGCAGAATTGCCTTTGCAGGGCACTCTCCCAGCTCCTGCTGCCCCAGGTGGTAACAGTCCTGCCCCCAGCAGCACACCCCTCGCCTGCACGTCCAGGGCGGAGCCGGGAGTGAAAACCCCAGGCCTGGGCAGTCACTGCTCTGTGAGGTCATTGGACCAGAGGAGCTATAACATCCCTTCCAGCTCTAACACTCTCTGAGTTTTATTTCCACTGTTACATCTTTTTCCTCTCACTGCCAGACACAATTTAAGACTGGAGCCAGGAGCAGGTGACCTCTAGATATAAAAGACTTACAGATTTCTCATTAGTTGAAGCCACCAAATACCCATGCTGACCACAGGGTCAGGATGTCTTTGCATCCTTACCAGCTATTGGAAAGAGCCTCTGTGAATTGTGTGCTGGTCACATGCCAAGTATTGTTCTAAGTCCATCATGTGGAGTATAGAATTTAACCTTCACAGCAGCCCTGCTGGGGTGGGTACTATTATTATGCCCATTTTACAGGTGAAGAGACTGAGGCACAGAGCAATTCAGTGACTTGTCTCTGGTTGTAATGGAGGAGCCTAGCTGGTAGAAACCATCCTGTTCCACGGCCCTCCCTCTTTAGCCAGTTCCATGCACTTCCTTTCCTCTGGGAATCAGGAAGCATTGCTGATGGATCTGAGAGTCAGAGGGGATATCCTGCAGCTGAGAATCCCTTGTCAGACAGGACCATGAACATGCTCCGGGGGAGGAGAAATTCTGGGAGCTGAGCCAAAGGTTAACATTTTCCGGGGCCTCTGGGGGCTCTTAGAGGGAAGCAGGGCTCACCTGGATCAGTTTCACGGGGTTCGTCCATGTGAAGAGGGTTTTCTTGGCCGAGGGAGCTTGCACTGACTTGTATATCACATCCAGCTGGGGGTGGATGGCACACACCCCATCCAGGATTTTCACGAACTGCTCGGACACCAGCACATTCTGCAGCAGGGAGAGAGGGGACCTGTCGGGCAGCGGGTGCTGCCGTCATGCCATCTCCCAGCCCGGCGGGCTCCCCCCAAGCAAAGCCACGTGTTGTCTTTTCTAGTTTGTTCTGCGGTGCTGCTCCTAGCCCGGGACACAGCTGTCCTTTGCTAGCACTGGCGGTTTGGCTTGTGAGTTTCCCACGTGATCTGGATCAGGTGTCCTAGCTGGGCGCTGGTGGCCTGTCACCGCCTGTCAACTCACTCTGCTCTCAGAAGGTGAGCCTAGTGTCTGTGTGTGACAGACGGGCACGGCTGTGGGGTTACATGACTGGCCCCCAAAGGCCCTGAAAAGCCCATTTCTACCCCAGTGTTGGTCTTCAGAGCTGAAGCCCTAGCAGAGAGCCCCTCATTCCAGCCATCCGGTTGCCCATGGGGAGCCCCCGCCTTGTGGAAGGGCCTCCATGCCCACTTAGAGGCTGCAGGAGAGCACGTGCTCTGTGTGATGGTGTTTGATGAAACCTGGCCTCCGTGGGTGTGCTCCACCGGCTTCATCCCTCAGCTGCGGCTCTCAGTATCTTTTGCCTTTTCAAAGAACTCAATTCGTGCTAAGGGCTGAAGACTTACTCCCTCTCCTTTGTAGGTATTCTAGAGAAAGTTCTAGAAGCATCTACAATGAAGGGATTCCAACACTACTTAGAGTTATGGTGGCATCATGTGGAGTGGCAAGAGAAACTCCAGCTCAGGGGTTTATATGCCGCCTTAGGGTCTAAACAGCACCACTTCCGACATTCCCTCAGACACCCCAAGATAGTGCTCGGGTTCACACCTTCCAACCTGCACTGCAGGGGGTGGGAGGAGCCGAACTCTAATGAACTCTGGACCCAGGGGCTGAGGTCAGAGGCAGCAACACAGGGTGCAGGTCAGAGCTGTGGGACAAGCAGGGAGCAGGCCTCTGAGGAGGAAAACCAGGAGCACAAGGAGGAGCCAGGGCTGGGGAGGAGGAGACGAGGGAACAAAGTGAAAAGGACAGCAGGTATGTTTTTATGACACTTTATAATCTGTGGCAAATATAAACCCAATTTTTACTCATTATTCAGTTCTAAGAAGCTTGGATTTCAAACGCAAAACATCATCCCTGATAGACTTGCAAGGTATTAAAGTCTTAACAAAACCCCAATTAGTGTGGCATTAAGCAAATGTGAAAGGACTTTTCACACTTCACCTTTACAGAACTCTAGAGTGGGAGGCAGAAGCCCTGGTTTACTCCTCGCTGCGTTTCACACCTGCTGCGTGGTCCTGGGTGAGTGGCCTGACCTCTCTGTTTCAGGTTCTTTACGTGTAAAGCAGGACAATGAGGACAAGTACTAGTCATGGGTTGAATCGTATCCCCACAAAAAAAGATGCTGAAATCCTGACCCCAGTATCTGTGAATATGACCTTATTGAGAAATAAGATCTTTGCAGATGATCAAGTTAAAAATGAGGTCGCTAGGGTGGGCCCTAACCCGATATGACTGGTGTCCCTGTAACAAGGGAACACTGGGATACAGAGACGGAGCGTGACACCTGAGGCTGAAGGCAGAGATCCAGGGTGAGGTCTCTACAAGCCAAGGAACAGCGAAGATTGCCTGCAAACTATCAGGAGCTAGAAGAGAAGCAGGGAGCAGATTCTTCCTCACAGTCCTCTGGAGGACCCGACCTGACCAACACCTTGACCTTGAACTTCTAGCCTCCAGGACTGTGAGACAAGACATTTCTATCACTTGAGTCACTTGCTTTGTGTACTTTGCCTTGGCAGCCCTAGGTCACGAATACATTCTACCTACTTCCAGAGTAGAACTAAACGAGTTGGCGCCTATAAAATGGCTTTGGGGCTTAAAAAAAAGAGTATAAACTGATAGACAAGTATAGGATATTGTTGGCAACAGCTCCTACCGCTGGGATGATTCAGGCCAGAGTACCCACAGAGTGGAGTCACCTCCGCAAGCTTCCCGCCTCCATCTAGGTTTTTTTTTTTACACTCAAATACTACTCTGATTAGAGTAGGCTGAGTCATGAAATGAAAACACAGATTTGGACGTGTTTTCATACTCAGATTCTAAAAATCCTGTGATTGTGGAAGCATTCTAAGGCCCAGAGCCATCCATCAACAAAGCTGACTGCAGACAGGTCTGTTCTGGGGTCCCCCACCTTTGATTCTGGTGTTCCTCCTCTCTGCCCTCAGGCCTGCTCTTGGGGGTGCAGGTCCTGGGTTCTCAGGATCGGGCAAATAATTTTATACCATGATGTTACTGACTGACTGGCTACTCCAATGGAAAGGACCTCTGGAGGAGGGCAGAGTTGTACCCCAAAAGGAGTGTTTTGTCTTTTCTTCTCCTGGAGCACGTAGGCCCTGAGGGCCAGAGCTGTTGGCACCTGGCACGGTGGCCATGGCAACTGGCATGCTCCCTGAGTGTCAGCGAACCATCAGATGACTTACAGAAATGTCAATATCCTCCATCCTGGATTTGGGGTTCCTCTTGATGGACAGGATAAGTAACACAGCCCCATCCATACTTATGGGGTTCAGGAAAAGCTGTGGGAGGAAGGGCAAGGCAGAAGGAGGCAGAGATGGGGGCAGAAAAGGCTGGTTCAGAGCACGGGTTCCATATATCCCCGTCAAACCACAGTCTATGTCTTCCTTCCAGATTTCTCTGTAAGCACCCATCTCCCTGTCTGTCTGTCTGTCATCCATCCACTTGTCCATCTCACTGCTCATCCATCCATCCATCCAACAAACATCGACTGGGGCCCTGCAACACGCCAGTCACTGGGATAAGCACAGGCAAGCATGACAAGGATCTAAAATGAAAATATTTGGTCACTGTAGAAAAAATTTAAAAGCAGTAGAAAAAAATGTTAAAATCACCTATATTTCACTAACCAGAAAAAAATCTTCGTGGCCATTTTGCTGAGCTAGTTTTTTAGTCTTTTAGAAGTCAGATTCTCTGAACTTGCCTTGGCTTCGTTGGCCCCCAAGGCTGAGTCTTTGGCAGGCTGAGTCCGTTCTTCCTGTCTGAATCACACTTGGTGCCCATCCAGGCAGGCCAGCCTCTCAGCTTCCCCAGTCACTAGGCGGCCACCTGGGGTGGTCTGCCATCACCAAGCTACTTCCGCTGGTCAGAACCTGACTTCCTCTTGTCACCGCAACAGCTCTAGGGTGACTGCCCTCTTGAATGGCAGCTCATCTTCACTGATTCCTAACTCCTGTTCTTCCACCAGCACTCCCACGTCTGTGGTCCCCCAGAGTCACCCACATATCTTGCAGGAGTTGGAACTGCAGTAGAAAGCCAGGTAGAGCTGACTTCCCTCTGCCTCTTGCTAGCTGACAAGTCACACAGCCTCAGTCTTCTCATCTGACAAGTGGGGTTACTGGAGCCCACTTGATGGGGCTGGGCCAGGAATAAGGAGACAAATCACTTGAAACAGATCTTGGCTCAAAGTAGGAGCCCCAGAAAGGGGACCTGTTAATACAAGGCCTCATTTTTCATCAATTGCCAACTTACGAGGAGCTTCTCTGTTATAAATTAGCATCTATAAGCAAATTAATTTAAAATGAAATACATATTCATTCATTTACTTAATAAATATTCATTGGGCATCCCATGGACAGAGGAGCCTGGTGGGCTACAGTCCATGAGATCACAAGAGTTGGACATGACTTAGTAAGTCCTGTAGACTCAGGACTACTATCCTGTAGACTCCTGTAGTCCTGAGTCCTAGCGGAGTATTATATCCCCCGTACCCAGGACTCTGCTAGGTACAGGTGATATTAATGGGCAAACCCGAATACGTCTTTGTCCTCAGGAAGCTCTCAGGCTAGTGCGTGACAGACAAGTCACTCAGAACGAGAATATAAAGAGGAACTCTGGGGAGTTCTAGGAGAAGGGGTGAACAGGATCTGAGGGTTCCCTGGGGGTGCCTAGGGTACTGGGGCTCCCACTGTGTTCTGAGGCAGAACAGCAACTGAGGCCAGTCAGGGGAGCACTGTGGGCTAAGGAAGCGGTGTGGGCAAGGTCCTGCAGGGAGGGAGGTGAAAAAGCCCCTGCGGTCTCCCCTGGTGGTCCAGTGGTTAAGAAGTGAAAGTGAAAGTCGCTCAGGACTCTTAGCAACCCCATGGCCCGTACAGTCCATGGAATTCTCCAGGCCAGACTACTGGAGTGGGTAGCCTTTCCCTTCTCCAGGGGATCTTCCCGACCCAGGGATTGAATCCAGGTCTCCCACACGGCAGGCGGTTTTTTTTACCAGCTGGGCCACCAAGGAAGCCCAAGAATACTGGAGTGGGTAGTCTATCCCTTCTCCAGGGATAGACTTCCCAACCCAGGGATTGAACCGGGGTCTCCTGCATTGCGGGTGGATTCTTTACCAGCTGAGCTACCAGGGAAGCCCATGGTTAAGAAGCTGCCTGCCAAGGTAGGGGGTGCGGGTTTGATCCCTGGTCCGGGATGATCCCACATGTCATGGAGCTCCTAGACCCTTGCACCACAACTACCGAAGCCCGAGTGCCTAGAGCCTGTGCTCTGCATCGAGAAGCCACTGCAATGAGAAGCCTGTGCACTATAATGAAGACCCAGGGCAGCCAAAAATTAAAAAAAAAAAAAAGACCCTGAGGCATTGGCTGGAGCATAGGAGTTGGGGGGAGGGTACACTTGAAGCACACTGGGGGAGAGGACTGGGTTTGAGCCATGGATGCCCTGGGGGATGGGGGCTTAAGCTGGAGTAGAGTAGGTACGGGTGGGGTTAGAAGCCAGATTTACACTCAAAAGGCACACTCTGGCTGCAGTGTGGAGAGAAACTGGAGGAGGGGATTCCCTGGCAGTCTAGCGGTTAGGACTTGGCGCTTTCACTGCCCGGGCCCGGGTTCAATCCCTGGTTGGGGAACGGAGATCCCGAAAGCCACTTTGTGAAGAAAAAAAACCTGGAGGAGACCCAGATGGGAGAAAGGAAAACCAGTTAAGAGACAAACTGCTACCCTGTGCCAGGTGAGAGTGGAGAGTGTGACACTGAGTTTACAGAATAAAGCCAGCCAAGAATGTAGGTTTTTCTCTCCAGCAACATCCCAACCCACTCCCGCTCCCCACTGTCCCCACACACACAGATAAACATGTGCATGCACACACAGGGATGCAGGGACACATACACAGATGCACACCCACTGACGCACACATGCATGGGTGCAGAGACACACAGACATGCAGTTACACACACATGGAGGCACACACACACACACATGCACACACAAGCTGTCCTGTCCCCTGCCCGGGTGAAGACTACCTTCAGAACTTTGAGGCTTTCATTCAACTCCAGGGCTCTGCTGATTTTGGAGAGCCCGTCGTTGGTGATGTTATTGCTGCTGAGGTCTAGGTAGGTCAGGTAGCTGTTGAGTCTGAGGACCTCCCCTAGGGCTGCAGCCCCCTCGTTCCCAAAGCTGTTCATGGAGAGATCGAGTTTCTTCAGCGACACGTTAGACTGCAGGGAGAAGGGAAAATAGCGCCAGCATCAAGGCTGCAGGCAACTCATCCAGGCAACGGGCCCCCATTTTTGTCCCTGGCCGGCTTCCAGACAGAGTGCTCAGTGGTCCCCGGGAGAGAGACGGCCAGATCTTTCCAGATCCCTCCCAGCTGGGCTCAGAGTCTCAGAGCTCATTCTCTTTGGGTGAAGGTCATTCCCTTCGCCCTGAGTTAAACTGCCCCTTTGAAGTTACCCCCAGAGGTGCGTATGAGGCCCCAGTAGGGCAAGTTTCCCTGGGAGGGATTTGTACTAAAGGAGGACACGCATTCAGGAGTTGTGGGAGGCAGACTGACTGTGAAGAGCGCCTGAGGAGGTCTCAGATCACTGTCCTCAATGGTGACCATGGAGAAGGGGTTCAAGATGGTGGACAGAGGGACTGGTCATCCTCACCTGGGCTCAACCCTGGCTCCACTCCCGCAGGCTTACCCGGAGACCATTGCACAAGGCCACCACTCCCCGGATGTAGAGGTGGTTCCAGCTCAGATCCAGCGACTGGAGCCCTACATTGATGGCTGAGGGAGGGGAGGGCGTCATCTCAGCCTCCCCCACCTCCCGGAGAACCCAGGCTCTGGGTTGGCCTGAGATCCATGAAATTGGGGGTAAGAATGGCTCAGTCCTCATGCAAAGCAGAACACTGAGGCAATAACTTGTCAGTTATCCATTTAAACACAAAATGACAAGGGGATTCCCAACGCCACAGAATCGTGGTAAGATACTTGTACATTGCAGGTGGCAAACGTGGGATACACTCTGAACTGTCTGGTCAGAGATGTTTTCCTACTAAAATCTGTTTGCTCCATCTCAGGGCAATATCACCCCTGAGACTCTTCCTAGGTAGACAGTATAGTATGTAAGGTGAGTGACACTTGCAGATGTTTCCCATGGCATCACTCACAAAAGTGAGGTTTGTGACTCACAGGGGAGGGGTAAAGCATAACACAAATATCCACCTGGTGGAAAATCACACAGTCGTTAACATAGATGGAGACAGCATGGGAAACAGGGGTAGTTTACGTAGCGAGACTGCGGTGGGCATGGCAAGGTCTATCACGTGGTATTTTCATGGAGACCTATGGGAGCAATGGGGCCACAGAATGTCCATCCAGAACTTTAGGGATATAGCCAGGTGGAAGCGGGGCGACATCAGGCTTGTCTAGAAGTTGGGTTTGCACTGAAATTGCAATTTTTAAAAAAACTTAAAGGTGCTTTTGATTACAGCCTACATAGGGCTGGGAGAGCATTCTATTTAAACACGTCGGCTTTGTCATTTTTATCTGGGGAGGGCGGATGTGCTGAGGACACTATTGGGAAGAGAGACTAAAGTGCTCTTGAAGGACACTGAGTGGGAGGAACCGCCTTCAGGCCCAGGAAAATATGTTTTTCTGTTTTACTTTTTTATGCACAGAGTGCTCTGTACTGATCATGTCTTTCTCTTGTGTCAACCACCAGGACACACTTTTAGGAAAATGCACACCACCTCCTGTTGTATTGAGAACAAACTTTTCTCCTGCTTTCATTCTCTCCCTGGCTGTCTCCCTCAATCTCTTCCTACCCTTCTTTGCTCTTTTGTGCCATGTCCCCCACTTAAGTTATACTTTGCACTCCTGTTCCTCTTAAATGACCACAAAGTTAGAAGTTTAATTATGTTCTCACCACTTCCTAGCTATGTGACCTTAGACAGAAGGCAGAGATTCGCTCATTCATGTCTGACGCTTTGCGGCCCCACAGACTGTAGCCTGCCAGGCTCCTCTGTCCATGGGATTCTCCAGGCAAGAATACTGGAGTGGGCTGCCATGCCCTTCTCCAGGGGATCTTCCCGATCTAGGGCTCAAACCTGGTTCTCCCACATTGAGGCGGATTCTTTGGCTTACTTATCCTTCCCTTACTTCTGTTTTCTTATCTATAACATGGGAATGTTAACCTTTACAAAAGTTTTTTTTTGTAAAGATTGATGTAAAGAGCCTAGCATGATGTCTGTCACATAGCAATCATCTAATATTTGGTGGCTTTAGTACACAAAAATTTTTGAAAGCTGCAATATAGTATGGTGACAACCGTATTAAAACAGAAGTTAGTCTGTCTCATCTTAAATTTATGTTTTAAAATTTAATTTTAAAATGTTTGACAATTAGTTTTCAAAGGGAGACTCAAAATACCCAATAGTTCATTTACACTTTGCTCTTCCGTCCCTTCCGCTCCAGCTGAAGATCTTGCCTCATTGCTTCGCTGAGGAAGCGGCAGCAATGGGGTGAGAGAGCTTCGTCCTCCTAAAGTGCTATCTCCCAGCCCCACTGCCCCCCACACCCACTCTTGGGCTCCCCACTCTTTTCAGTGAATGATGGGTCCCTACTGCTCTCAGGCCACCCCTCCATGTTTGTTATAGATATTATCGCCTCCTGTCTTTTCAAGGACTTCGCTCCTATAATTATGTCCTCCTCCTTCTCCAGCATGTTTCTGTTTCTCTTCTTCCTATCAGCACTTCCCATCCTTGCAAACCTTCCTGGACTCTATGCCACCCATCTTTCTTTTCCAGCCACGTCTCAGTGGAGCGCCTGGAGTTGCTTACAGGGCCATTTTCACTTCTTTGCATCTCATTTTCAACTCAACCCACTCCAGTTGGGTTTGCATACCCCCTCACTAGTTATCTCCGCGCTGGCAAGTCCTGTGGTCACTTTTCTGTCTTCTTATTTGATCTCTAAGCAGTACTTCACCCCGCTGACCACCTCCCCCTTCTTGAAAATGCTCCCCATCGCGTGGCTCCTTGGTACCTCACTTTCCCTGCTGTTAGACTCATCACTCCCACTCCAGCTCCTCCTCCTCTGTGACCCCTTAAAATGTTGGAGTGACCCCGGGGGCAGTAGGATGGCCCCCTACTCAACTCTGTCTGCACTCTTCGCCTGGACGACCTCATTTGGACACATGGCCGTGGCTTTAAATACCTCGCAAATATGTTTCCAGTTCTGACCTGTTCTCCACTCTCTAAACTGACCCAGCAAACCACCTTCCTGACATCTCCGTGTCGGCGTCAAATGGGCATTGAAAGCCCTTCCTGGCCAAAAGCAGACACCTTGACTCCTAACTCCTGCCCCTCTGTACTGTGACTCCCTGAGTTCCCCTCACTGAGTAAACACCACCTCCATCTCACCAGGAACTGAAACAAAAGAATCACGAATCTATCTTTATCTCTCCCTTTCCCTCCCTCTTCACATCAGCAAGGCCTTTTGGCTTTACTTCTGGAGCATATTCTGAATCCATCCCCTCCGAGAGCCCCCTGGTTGAGCTCACGCTGTGATTCTGTCCCAGTCACCACGCCTCCCTCTTCCCCTCCCGTCCTCCTCGGATGCAGGAGTCACGGAGTGGGTCTGAGCCTCCCAGCTGTCCCTCATCATTCCCACGCTCACATCCTTCGTGATACGCCGTGCGTTGAATGAAACCCAGGCTCTGTGGGTGTCATAGCTCCAACAGCCCGACGTGAGGGGCTGCCCGCCACCTCAACGACCTCTCTCCCTTCCATTCTCCTCCCCTGTTCCCTGTACTTCAGCCACACTGTAGCCCCAAGTTCCTCAAACAGCCTTTCTTCCTGGAAAGCTATATAGCACGGCTGTTTCTTCTTTTATATTCAGTTTTCAACAAAGAGCCGCCTTCCCTGGGCGGTTTCCTCTCCCCTCCCCATCTAGATGAGCACTCGGTCCCCACTGCTAGGAGTCCTCTCTGCTTCTATTCATTTCCCCAGGAGAGAACGTTTAGTTTGTTTTTCCCCCCTTTTATAACACTTTTGTTATAATGAACCTCCTCGGACAGCTCTCTCTGTATGCACGAGACCTTCTCTGAGACACCTATAGAGGTGAACTGCGTCATAGAATATATACATTTCCAATATATTACTGCTGCTGCTGCTAAGTCGCTTCAGTTGTGTCCGACTCTTCGCGACCCCATGGACTGCAGCTCACCAGGCTCCTCTGTCCATGGGATTTTCCAGGCAAGAGTACTGGAGTGGGTTGCCATTGCCTTCTCCGTAATATATGTTACTAAATGTAGTCAAATTGTTCTCCAAAGTGCCTTTATCTAGCAGACTTGTGAGTGTCCCTATTTTTTGTTCCTTTTCACCGCAATTGATATTCTCTGATGGGAAACTGTTACAGCTCTGCTAGATGACAAAGGAGATCTATTTGTGGTTTTCTTTTGGATGTTTTTAATTACTGAAGAGTGCGGACACTTGGTTTTCTTTGGTCACTGTCCATATGCTTTGGCCAGTTGTTGTTTTATTTTTTTTACTGGGAGTATTTATCACTGCCTAATTGAGCTAGAGAAATTTTCGTCAGTATTCTGAACAGTAATCTTGTATATTTTACAAATGTTCTACATTTCTACTCCCTAACGAGTGCGTGTCTTCTATCACTGCCCCATGATTTCTTTTATCATCTGAAAGTTTTCACTTCACTGTTGCCAAATGTATGACTCGTTTTTGCTGCAGTTTCTGCCCACTGTTTCGTTACAGTGTGTGCCCATTTCTGTTTAATAATCTTTAGCCTCCCTGAGGTCATCTCTCTGTATTATTTCTCATAGAAACGAGTTACTTTTATGTTATTCTAATCTAATTATTTTGAAGTTTTTTTACTTCCCACATTCAGATGTTTGCTCCCTTCAAAATGAATTTGGGGTATCGTTTACATTGCTTTTTATAATCACAACTGTCAATAACAATAAAGAAACAGGAGACGAGCTCTGACAAGCCATCCTACCCTACGTCCCTCCCTTTTCTGGGCCCCTCCCTTCGCAGCAGGACTCACCTAGCATCTGCCCCAGGTACTCGCCTGCCTTGTCACAGAATTTGTTGTGACTGAGATCCAGTGATTTAATTCTGTAATTGTTCTAGAGAAAGAAACAGGGCAGAGAGAGGTGATTTTTGTCTTCTCTGTCTTCTCTGCAAATGCCTCACTTGGAACACTGCGATGGGGGCCCGCGTATGCCGAAAATTAAGTAGGCTAGGGTTCTTAGACGGAGGACCGTTCATTTCCTGTAGAACTGTTGATGACTGCTAGGAGAATTTAGCACCATCCAAACAGTCCTACCAATTGCTGAGGCTTTTGATAGGACTGGAGTCTGAACACTCAGCAGCTCCCTACACCAGGCAAGTGGTCTCACTCCTTCCTGACGCTCAGAGCCACCCATGTCCCAGCAGCATCGCTCACGGGGCTGGCCGCACCCGCACCCCTGCCTTCTTACCGACAAGGCTTGACAGAACAGCTCTGCAGATTCTTCCTTGAAGTTATTCCCTGCAGCGAAGGGGGTGCATTAGCAACGTTCTTCAGACTAAGGCTCCCTAACCCTCCATATCTTAGTCCTGCTAGTGTCTTGCCTTTGGAACAATCGGACACAGAAAAGGTGGCAAGCCCAGCAAGGACGGACTGTATAGCATGTGGAACTCTTCTCAGTGTTACGTGGCAGCCTGGATGCGCGGTGGGTTTGCGCAAATGCTTAAAGCAGTGTTTGGGCACAGAGGCACACGCGGGGAGAAAGGCAGCTCATTACCATCTCTTTAGTGCTCCTTCCCTTCTCTCTCTGCCGTGACTGTGCAGGGAGTTTCAGGAGTTGGTACACCATGCCCTGAGCCTCCACTGATAGCATCAACCCCTGGCCTTGTGCCTAAACTCTGTGATGTTCTAAAAATGCTAATTCAAGTCTAAGCAGCAGAGGTGGGCCTGGAGAGATGAATGAGTCACTTACCATGCGTGCAAAATCGAAGAGGTGCCAAAAATCTCAGCAATTGCGATGAATAAGATCTTAATAGTTTAAAATGCAAATCAATGTAAAAACATCTATGATGAACCAGAGTTTAAATAAAAGCAGGATCTGACCCTGTACTTCATTCCAATCTGTCCCTGTGGGATTTTGTGGTTTATTTAAAGTGTTGATATTTTTCTTCACCCATGGATTTATCTTTGTATTAATTTTGGCTTTTAAAAATGTTGCTTTAAAATGTTATTTACTTGGTTACTGAGTTTTTTGTTGCCCCTTAAGTTCTGCGGCTGAGGCGAGTGCCTTCCTTGTCTTATCCTAGCCCTGGCCCTGCTAAGGAATCCATTGATAAAACACTGGTGATTTGCGGGGAATAGATGACACAAATTCTTATCCCCAAATTTCTCCTTGAAAGTTTAATAAACCGTATGTCTCTAGCACTGAGAAAGCACTTGGCACGTAGCAGGTGCTCAGTTAATCCTGAATGAATGAATGAATGAATGAATCCATTGAAACACAAATACTTCCTTGGTTGTTTCTGGCACCAGTACAATGAAATGAGATGAGAATCTAGTCAGTGTAGAAACTTATGTGATCTGTTACTCAAATTGTTGTATTTATACTATTTGTTACCTGTCCTGCATCGGCTGTAAGAAATTATTTGGAAGATAGATGAAAAATACAGATTCTTAGCCTTTCCCCCTAAAGATTCTGACTTAGCAGCCTGGGATAGGACTGGGAAGTTCGTGTTTTTGCAAATAACATTCTGGATTAATGTTATATTAGAGGTCTTAGCCAATACAACCAAAAAACTCTCCAGGAGCCATAAATACTGGAAAGAAGAGACAAAAACTTCCATTGTTTGCAGACATTATCACCTACATAAATAATCCAAGAATATTAACAAAATGTCAGAACTAGTAAGATAATTCAATAAAATGATTGACAATAGGCTCAATGTACAAAAATTAATAGCTCTCATGCTGCTGCTGCTAAGTCACTTCAGTTGTATCCAACTCTGTGTGACCCTATAGATGGCAGCCCACCAGGCTTCCCCCGTCCCTAGGATTCTCCAGGCAAGAGTACTGGAGTGGGTTGCCATTTCCTTCAATGCATGAAAGTGAAAAGTGAAAGGGAAGTCCCTCAGTCGTGTCCGACTCTTAGCAACCCCATGGACTGTATAGCCCACCAGGCTCCTCCGTTCATGGGATTTTCCAGGCAAGAGTACTGGAGTGGGGTGCCATTGCCTTCTCTGATACCAGGAATAAAGTAATTAGAAAAAGTGGTAGAAAAAACATTCTATTCTCAAGAATGAAATGATAAAGACCTAGACATAAAGCTAATATGAAATATGCATGACTAATAATGAAATAAAACTATAACAATTTATTGAAGAACATAAAAAAACCTGATGAAACCAAGTTCTTAAATGAAGCTATTCAATATTTTGAATATGTCCGTTCTTTCCTGAATTAACCTAGAATATTAAATATAACTCCAACCAAAATTCCAATAAGTTTTTTTAATAGAACTTGACAAAATGATTTAAAAATTCACCTGGAGGAGAAACTGTCCAGGAATAGCCAAGATTACTTTGAAAAAGATCAAACTTTGTCCACTCAAATATTAAACACATTATTGTTGTTGTTTAGTCACTAAGTCATGTATGACTCTTTTGCAATCCCATGGACTGCAGCCTGCCAGGTTCTGTCAGTGGGATTTCCAAGGTTGGAATACTGGAGTGGGTTGCTGTTTCCTTCTCCAGGGTATTTTCTCAACCCAGGGATCAGAACCTGTGTCTCCTGCATTGCAGGTAGATTCTTGCACTGCAGAGCCGCTGGGGAAGCTCAAACATATTAAAATATCTAATATAAGCATATAAGTATAAAACTAATATATTGAATGTTACATACTTGATATATTTTATAAATTTCAACTAATTATAACATATTATAATTTTAATATTTTAAACAAATACTAAAACAGTACAATGTTGACATAGAAATAGCTAAATGAAATGGGATAGAGATTCTAGAAAGGAATCTATATTTATATGGCAATTTAACATATGATGGACTTCTCTGGTGGCTCAGACGGTAAGGAATCCACCCGTAACGCAGGAGATCCAGGATCGATCTCTGAGCCGGGAAGCTCCCCTGGAGAAGGGAATGGCAGCCCACTCTAGTATTCTTGCCTGGAGAATTCCATGGTCACAGGAGCATGGTGGGTTACAGTCCATGGGGTCGCAAAGAGTCACACATAACTGACTAACACACACTTTAATATATGTTAAAATGGCATTCAAGTTAGTCAGTAAAGGATAAGTTATTCAATTAATGAAGCTGGGCACTTGGCTATGAATTTTAGCCAGGTGAAAATAACACATAGGATTTCTACCTAATGCCATGAACAAAAATAAATTCCAGATATATTAAAGATCTATGTGGGAAAAATTACAAAAATATTTGAAGAAAATAAAATAAAATACTTTAAAATCTGAAGTAGGAAACAGTTTTTAAGCAAGACTACAAAAATCAAAACCGTAAAAGAAAAGACTGATGAACTTGACAACAGTAAATATACAAACTTTTATATAAGAAAGCGCCAGGCGTGAGTGCTAAGTCGCTTCTGTGGAGTCTGAGTCTTTGCTGCCCAGGGACTGCAGCCCACCAGGCTCCTCTGTCCATGGAATTCTCCAGGCAAAAATACTGGAGGGGGTTGCCATTTCCTTCTCCAGGGGGTCTTCCCCACTCTGGGACTGAACCTGTGTCTCTTGAGTCTCCTGTATTGGCAGGCAGTTTCTTAACCACTAGTACCATGTGGGAAGCCCTTCATAGGCTCACCTGAAAGCTGAAGACTGAAAAGCGAGGAGGTGTTATTCTGGAGGAACTCGGAGAGGATTCTGGCCCCCTCCAAGCCGAGATCATTGTCGGAAACATTCTAAAAGGCAAGAGAACACTTCTGTACATAAAAATCCCACCAAAGGGCCCTGGTTAACAAATGATGGGGGGTGGGGGCTTACTTGAGGCCTGTCCTAAGGGCATAAGGTTGGGGTAGAGAGAGCAGGTGTTAGGTCGAAGGACTGGAAGGGTTAGGGAGATTAAAAAGAGGAGGAGGAGGAGAAAGAGGAGGACGAGGAGAAGAAAGAGGTAGAGGAGGAGGAGAGGACCCCTGGTTTTTCTGATGTTTCATGGCGAGGCCCTAGGCTGGTCTCAATTCTCTGAAGCTGACCTCAAAGACTCCCCCCACCCTCCCCAGTTTCGCCCTGGTATTTTAGATAAGCACATTGCATTTTTTTTTTTTGGAAACCCAAGATAACTATTTGGAGGGTTTAGTATGAAACAATTGATAAACAAATTAAGAGTAAGCAATTATTGTAATTCCCTTCACTGGTTCCTGAAGCATGAATTACTGTGCTCGGAAGAAACTGGGGTATAAATGGACACAGTCCATTCAGGCGAATGGGAGGGACTTTACATAACTTTGCCATTATGATCTTGGTCGTTTTTCCCCCTTCTTTTTCCAAGTTTTAAAACTGTAGTAAAATAGACGTACACACGTTTGCCATCCTAACCATTTTGAAGGGTACAGCTCAGTGGGCTGAAGTACACTCATGTTGGTGTCCAACCATCGCCAATCATCTATCTCTGGACGCATTGTATTTTATGAAATTATCTCGTGACTTTATTTTCTTTAAGAAAGTTCACGTTAAGGCAACTCTAAAGAAGTTTGTCCATTTAGGGACTTGTGAGGTCAGATGGAAATAGGTTCTCAGGGTTTCCTATGCCCATGGGGAACCTGGTCAGCCTCTTAGGTGTGGAACTTCCTCTGAGAAGTCACTTCTAGTGGGGAGGAGCCCCCAGATTGAGAGCAGAAAGCCTGGAGGCTGGGCTCGGGTAGGGGTCTCTGGCTTGTCTCGAGTGGATTCTGAGGCCCTGAGTGTGGAGGTAGGAACAGGCAGGACCGGGCACAGCACCATCTCCTGAAGGTAGTAGTTTTCCTGCAGCATCTCCACCAGGCTCAGGATACCCTCCTCCGTGATGCAGTTGTCCGCCAGCTCCAGCGTGAGGACGGTCGTGTTGGACTTCAGCCACCACAAGGGGAGGGGGAGAGAGAGAAAGATGGATGGTGACAGAGTCAGTTCCCTGCCGTTGCCCAGGACCCATCAGCCCTCTTGAACATCCTGGCTGTGTCAGAGGGTATGGAGGTGCGGGCTAGCAGTCCTGGAGTGGAGGAGTGGCTAGCAACAGGGGAATAAGGCAGGGCTACTGCCATCCCCATGAGTTTTGTTTCGTGGTTGTTGCTTCTTCACTAAGTCATGTCCGACTCTTTGAGACCCCTGGTGGACCGCAGCCTGCCAGGCTCCTCTGTCCACGGGATTTCCCAGGCAAGAGTACTGGAGTGGGTTGCCATTTCCCTACTCCAGGGGATCTTCTCAACCCAGGGATTGAACCCGTGTCTCCTGCATTGGCAGGTGGTTCTTCACCACTGACCCACCAGGGAAGTTTTGCTAGGACATGCTTCTTCTGGGCATCTCCTTTCCCAACAAGGGATTCCCAGAGGGGATTTAGAAGGGGGACATGACAACAGAGTCCTGCAAAGGGGAAGGCACAAGGATGAGGGGAACAGATTTTAACCATTTAGCCTTGAGGAGAGAGGCCTGTGACCTACTCCAGGATTAAGGAGAAAGTGATACGTTTCAGTTCAGTTCAGTCGCTCAGTCCTGTCCGACTCTTTGTGACCCCATGGACCGTAGCTCGCAGGGCCTCTCTGATACATTTAAGAACGGTATTCAAGCCTAACGCATCTCCTGTGCCATCTTGCTCAGAGGCGTCTCTTCTAGTTTAGGCTTAAGGTTTATCTGGACTCTCTGACAGTCAGGATGTTGCCTCAAGGCTGTTTGGAGGGAACTGGAGCTTAAATACTTTCCTAATTAATTTTTATGGGAGTATAATTGCTTTACAATGTTGTGTTAGTGCGTGCTGTACAGCAAAGTGAGTCAGCAATACCCCCTCTTTTTTGGAGTTCCTTCCCATGCAGGTCACTATAGAGCATTCAGTAGACCCCCTGTGCAATAGCGTATGGTCTCATTAGCTATCTATTTTACACATGGTATCAATAGTGTATGTATTGCAATGCCAATCTCCCAATTCTTGCCCGCCCTTCTCCTTTGGTACTGATACGTATTAGAACCTAAATCTTAAATCAATATCTACATGCAAGCTAGTCTGCATTTCCATAGGGAACAAGGCAAGTGGAAATGACTAGCATTGCAGCAAGAGGGACTGGGGTTAGCTCTAACCACAACTTCTGTCCTTCCCTTCCCCACCTCGTTCCCTGTGCAGAAAGGCAGAGAGAACAGATTAATCTTTGGATCTGAGCACTTTCGAAGCCCACAAAGCCACGAGAGAAGTAGAATGTGGTAGGAGCTCTCGTCTCAAGCAAAGGGGGAGTGTCACAGAGCGAATTACAGCCACGCAGGGAGGTCCTCCGGGGCCTTCAGGAAGTGTCCTCTGGCCTCAGCTCTCTGCGGGGAGGGGGTGGTGGTGGCAAAGCTCAGGGGCCCTCCCAGTCTAGGCGTCATTTAGCAGAAACTGGGACTGAAGGGCCACTTTCAGAGTCGTCCTGGGGGCCAGCACAGCGTGTGGTGCGGCGGGTGGGCCCGATCGCCAAGTCCATCCACATTCATTTCACAAGGACGAGTATCTATTTGTCACCCTCTGTGCCAGCTGCCCAGGAAACAGGGATAAACAGAAACCATCCCTCCTCTGCAGGGGGTCCACAGCCCACTAAGTCCAGGGGCATGGAGATCGGCGGAGGAGGGATAGATCCCAGGAAGTATGAAAATGACCCCTCCTATCGGGGCGCTCTTCATCTCAGCCAGGGGAGAACATGACATGTGAGAAGTTCAACTGTACCAGAGATATCAGTAATAATTAAACGTTCAGTCCATGGGAATGTCACAATGATTAATTGTCAAAGGGGTGATACAGAGAATCAGAGAAGAAAAACTCCCCCTAAACAGAAACTGCTGTTCCTGAGAGCCAAGCGGCCCAAGTCCTGAGTGGATTTCATTATATTCTATTTTTTTTTCCCCATGAAGCTCATGAGGTAATGGTGCATTCCTAACACTTCATTAATCAGTCTTTCAACGCTCCATAAATTTCAAGATGGCTTTGTTCTTTCTCTGCTCTTCCCTCCCTTCCCTCCTCCTTCTGAGGGTCACGTTCAGTGACTTCTTAACGAGCACGCACTAAGTGTAAATGCTGTTATAGATTCAAAAATGAGTGTTTTTTTTTAAATCAAACTTTTTCTTTACTGTCCTAAGTGAACCAACAGCGTTATACTGACATACACCTGCTACATTGTCTGTTTTCCTGAGATGGAGTCAGTTGTGCGTACGGAACGCTATATAGTAAGTTCAAGGTCAAGTCCTTGCTCACTCATGCCGGGCTGAGTGAGAACATTATTCCTGTGGGAAAACAGGATTCACTCTGCAGTGTGATCTTGAAGAATTACACCTAATGTTGCCAAAGGCAGACATAGAATGGAATGGCTCAGTAGTGAACTCATTTATCGCAAAGGATAATGGAGATGGAGGTCTCGGAATGGAGACCTGGCTGATATTTTGTCTTGTGTTTTCGCACTAGCATTTGGGCCCTTGCCCAGATCAGTTGCTTTTCCAGTGTCCACAGCCTTGTGCCTTTGCTTCCTGGATATGAAAGAACACAGACTTTCAAGGTCTGGGTCTCTAGTAACCTCTTTCTTAGGAGCTAATGGGCATCCATGCCTATTGGGGAAATAGCTGATAGTGATGCAGAGTCTGGGCTTCCAGGTGGTTCAGTGGTAAACAATTGGCCTGCCCTGCAGGAAATGAAGGTTTGATCCCTGGATTGGGAAGATCCCCTGGAGAAGGAAATGGAACCCACTCCTGTATTCTTGCTAGAAAATTCCATGGACAGAGGAGCCTGGCAGGCTGCAGTCCATGGGGTCATAAATGAGTTGGAGATGACTAAGCAGCTAAACAATACCATGCAGAGCCTAGGGCAAGGTGGGCAAGGAGGTGGCAACTCAGGTCCCACAGTAGGGCTCTCTGACTCTTGGGCCCACCACCCTGTCAGGCCCCAACTCTGCCAGGCTTCATGTGCCCGCACTGGCATGCTCACCACCAGGGCTATAGCAATAGCCTTGGTTCCGTTGGGGCCCAGCCCATGGTGGTTGAGGTTTATGTAGGACTCCTCCATGTTCCGGATGAAGTAGGAGACGGGCACTACGCCCACCAGTTTGCAGGCCTCCAGGTACAGCTCCTTTTGTCCAGTGGTGAAAAATTTCTCGGTATCTGCAAAAAAAGAAAAAAAAAAGATGCCAGAGGAAGAAGCGGAGTTTCTCTTCTTCCTTTGCCTTATCTTCCTGCTGACCCAGACCACATTTGATTCTGACTGGTGTCCTCTCTGCCTGAGGGTCTGATCCTATGCGTGTATGTTCCTCCAACTGGAAGGTCAGCCCGTGGTGGGAGACTCTGACTCCAGAAAACCCCGTGGGGACGTTTCCCTTTGGTAAGAGAGAAGGTCCCTGGTTTTAGATTCCAAACTACCTGGAAGAAACGATGTGCTTCACTCCCATCTTCCCAGGTTGACTGCGAAAGGGTGTGTAAGGGTGACCTTAAGGATGTGTGAGCCCGTCTGTGCCCACCTGGGGACACCTTTGAAAGGCCAGCCAGACAAAAAGCTGGTGGTTTGTTGACAGTTGAGGGAGTTTCCACTGCAGTTTTAGTTTCACTGTACTCAGTCGTGTCCGACTCTTCTGTGACCCCATGGGCTGTAGCCCACCAAGGTCCTCTGTCCATGGAATTTTCCAGGCAAGAACACTGGAGTGGGTTGCCATTTCCTCCTCCAGGGGATCGTCCCGACCCAGGGATCAAACCTGCATCTCTGTGTCTCCTGTATCGGCAGGTGGATTCTTTACCACTAGTGCCACCTGGAAAGCCTTTAGTTTCATTGCCACTGTTAAAATGTGAGCCACAAAGATTTATGAAAGATTTAGAGAACTCCCAACTAGGAAAAGCCCAAGTAGGATGCAGTGGGCTTCTGTATGTGCAAGAATGAAAAGACTCCCAAATCCATTGGAAACAAATACACTTGGGGGCTGGGGGCTCAGTTCCTTGGACTTTAGACTAGCCTGGCTAGTGGGCAGCAGGCGGTGGGGATGCCCCACGACCCTGTCCTCATTGAACAAGCTCCACTGATGCAGAGCTTCCCAGGGTCAGCTGGGGTCTAAGCCAGCATCTGTTTTCCCTTCACATCCCTGGGCCTTTGGCCAACCCACCCTAAACATTTCTAAGACGGACAACGAAAGCTTTGTTGGTGGAAAGACAAAGTCTTTGCAAGCAAGTTGATTTTATAGGCACAGCTACAAATTGGCCTTCTTTTCCAGATGATTGTAGACCAGGGGGTTTTTCGAGCTTCAGCACTATGGACATTTTGAGTTGGATCATTCTCTTCTGTGAGGGACTGTTACGTGCAATGTAAAATATTGAGCAGGATGCTTTTCTTCATATATTTCTTTTTGGCTATGCCATGCAACTTGCGGGATCTTTCCCAACCAGGGATCGAACCCTGGTCAGGGAGCGTGGAGTCTTAACCACTGGACCACCAGGGAAATCCCTGAGCACGATTCTTGGTCTCCACCCGTGAGATTCAAGTAGCATCTGCCCCCTCACCCCACCTCCAGTTTGCCAAGTGGCCCTTGGGGTGCAAAATAGCCTGGTGTACAGAAAGAGCAGAAGTAACATCCGTCTTCTCTCGCTTCTGTTGCCTCTCCACCAGCTTGCTATTCCTGCCCAGGCTCCTGTCTCGGGCCATCATGGGAGACTTCCTGCACCATCCTCAGTATCTCAGCACCGCTGCTGGGGCGCTAGAAACTGGAGGAGCTGAGCCCTGAGTTTCCATCCAACACAGAACTGTGGGGCCCAGATTCAGTCCTTAGAGGTTCCTGTTTGCCCAAACAGGATAGGTAACCCCCAGCTTTGTCCTTGGAACTCACTCTGTTTGCAGTCCGCTGACCACTTCTAGCTGTATTCACTTTAGTTATATTTTCGAGGCCGTTTGCAACAGTCTTATCACTTGCCGGCCATGGGTGTGGGGAGGGGGAAAGAGATAGAAGCCGGAAACTGGGATACAACCTCCATTGTTTCTATCTGACACCCCTCTGACCTTGTAAAATTGGGTGTTGCAATCAGCGTCAGCAGCAACCTTGAAGTGGTAAAGAAGTTAGAAAAGGGACAGCAGGATTCCCGGGGGGTGGCAGGAGGAGGTCTGTGTCGAGGGTGAGGTTGCAGGTTGACTATGAGGGGGAGGTGACCGCGCAGGGGAGCCACACAGCTGAATTCAGCAGAACAGCCTCGCCCATGTGTCTGCAGCCACTGATCACACTGCACCCCCCCAGCTCCAGAACACAGGAGAGGAAGGGGTTCAGTCTGGGGAGTCTAAGGCCAGTGCATCAGGCGGGGCCAGCATTGCTCTGGCTCTGCTTCCTGTGTCCTTTTTTCGCACCTCCTTCCTTGAGGGGACCGGAAGGGAGGAAAGGGTGGAGGTGACGTTTGCAATAACCCTCAGCCAGAGCCCCCTCCCCTTGCCCAGACACGCTTGGATTTGTTGAAGGAAAATATGGGGCCCTCGACCGGGGGTAACAAGAACTCTCCTGTGAGAAGAGGAAAGTCGCCAGCATGCCAGATGGGCCCCAAATCCTCCAGGGGCCCCTGGGATATGGCATACGGAGGGCAGATGGACCAGGTGGGGTGAACATGGAGTCAGCAGACGCTGGCAGACTTCTCGGCCACTTGCACAGTCTTTCTAAACCTCAGTTTCCTCCCCTATAAAAGGCAGGTAAATAATGTCTACCTCCTGGAACTGGTACAAAGGTGGTATAGAGGCCACTTGTGGAAACATTCAGAAAACCGGAAGCCCCTGCCCTTTTATTGGTCCAGCTTTCGACAAGCTGATGCAATGGGCATGGGGTAGCGGCGACCGCCACCCCCAGGCCGGTCTCGAGGAGGGTGAGGGATAACACGGAGCACAGCCACATTCCCTCCACAGCATGTCCCTCCAGGCAGACCCTGGGTCGACAGCAGGGACCGATTTCTGCAGCTTCTGAGCAGGCAGGCGAGCCACTCCTCGCCCCTCAAAGGCCTACACTCACCTTCGATCTCAAGATCTGTCTCTGAGCTCTCCCGGGCTGGTTTCTCTTTCTCAACGGCCACGGGGGCTTCAGCCTCACAGTAGAGTGTTTCGTTACTGCTCTGCAGTGCAGACACACTGTCGCTCTCATCTGGAAGAAAAACTCAGCTCCTTAGTTCTGGAAACAAAAGCCATCAACCGGCCTTTCCCATGGAGGCCGGAACTGGCGTTCCTGCCCCTCTGTTTCACTAGTCAACGACCTGGGTCTTGGCTGCAGCCACTGACCCCAGCCTTATATGGCTCAAGTGTGCCCTCAGCCCTCTTGGGGGGCCCTCACCCTATGAGCCCTCCCTTCGCTGACACCGGGCAGCCTCCTGTGCTAACTGCCCTCCGTGTTTCCAGGAGGCTTGCCCCTGTCCCAGCCCCTGGGTTGGGCCAGCCTTGGATGTCGACTACTTGCTTCCTCTTTTCCTTCTTTGTGGCTTGGGTGGGGTTCAGGGTCTGCTCTACTCGTTCAGAGAAAGGACATGTACGGATGCAGAGGCTTCCTCATTGGCAGGCACAGAGGGCAAGGGGCAGGGCAGGTGCCTTGGGTCAAATGTAAAATAAAATGGAACAGAAGCAGTCTCAGGGAACCAGAGGGCTAACTTGATTCCTAAGGATTTGACCTAAAGCTTCTCTTCCTTCCAATCCAAATTTATGACCATGCAGAAGGAAGAGCTTGCCACTCTCCCTGGGTTGAGGGGTTGAGACTAATTGCTATGATTAAATACATGAGTCCTGGGATTTCCTCACACCAGGCCCCTGCACTTGCTAGATGGGACTTTTCTGTCACTGGGCCTCTGATCTGGAACCAGTCCTGGGCTCCTTCCTACAAGCCACACACAAAGGTAGGGCTAGTCATGCCATGTCAGCAGGATGCAAAGGTCTAGGGAAGCCAGGTTGCACCACCAGGTGCCCTGTCAGAACTCAACCAATCTACTCTTTTAGGTGGGCTGAGCATTAGGGGTCGCAAGTTTTGGCCAGCCAGGTTCTAAGAGAGTAGGGTTCCAAATAAGCTCAATGGAGATCTGGGTCTTTCTCAGCCCATGTCCACAGACCCAAGCTCCAACATTTATTTCCCAGTCTGTAAGTCAAGGTCTGTGTGACAAGGGGTAGAAATATTAATAGCAGTGGTCTGACACTTAGAAGACATACAGCGGCTTGGCCATCAAACATAGCCATCGAAAAGTGATGGTGTCCTAATTTCTTCATTACACAATGTTGGAATTCCATCCAACCAGTGGAATGTTGCTAACTGTTGAACTGGCTATCCAGAAAAAAAGAAAATCCTGATTTGTTAGCCAATGTAGTGATGTAAATATTCCCAACATGGCAGATTCCCAACTACCAACATGATATTAACCAGCTCACAGAATGAAAATTAAAGTCATCCAGAGCTGGTATGAGCTAGTTCTAGCCCAGCATTGCATGAAACTCTCTCGCTCCCTGTTTGGCCAGCCCTGCAGTCATCACACATTATCCCAAATCTATAGGGTCCCAGGAGAAGAGGGAAGAGGGCTTCTGGGTCTGCACGGTCACTAGGCATTACACTTGAGGCAGCCGGAAGGGCCTGAGTGGTGAGACATGGGACGAATTTTCACCTTTTGTCTCAGGCTCAAGAGGTTCGTCATTGTCCATGGTGCCAGGGCCCTCTCGGGGGCTGCTGCCAGCTTCTTGCCACCCTTCTTCTGCTTCCCTAAGAAGCTACCGGTCCATCCAGCTCTGTCTCAAAATTTATGTACTCTGCCCTCACCCAGACAGATCTTAGGCAGGGATCGTAGTTATCGTTCCATCCCAGCAAGCCCTGGGGAGAGTGGGGTTTGGTGGGATGTGCCTGGATTTGACCCCAACTCTGTCTGGGAGAGGGAGCTACTTCCTAGGATCATCAGGGAGAGAGATATAGCTCTATTCCTGGGAGCCCTGTTGAAAGGATGCCCACCACCTGCAACTTTATGACTTAGGACCCACTTTCATTTCATCTTCAGCATTCCATGACCTCATGCAGTCATTGTGATCCATGTGGGTAGACCTGGTAACAGCGAGCCTCCCACCTCTTGGTGACCCTGGCAGTCATCTTTTATGTCCACTGGGGCCAAGCCCAGGCTTGGTTGTAAGTGTGCAGGTGTGGGGAGGTGCCTCTCAGTGGAGTTGTATTTCCCTCTGAGTCAGGACCAAACCCAAGCCCCTTAAAAAAGTGACCGTGAAGAGCCACGGCCATGTTCTTCTCTCAAGGTGGTTGTGCTTCAGGTACGAAATATTTCAGTGATGGGTGAGGTCAGTTTTCTTCTTCTCAGTTCTTCTTGCTTTTTTCTTTCCCCCTTGGGAGAGTATCCTCAACCTTGGAGCAGAAGATCAAAAGCAAAGCACGACAAACATATGTTCTATCACTACAATTGGGTGCAGCCAAAGCACTGTTCAAACTGCTGGGCTGCCTAACTTGAAACCATTCAACCATCATTCCCATGCCTGGCTGTTTTCACATGCCTTGGAGTTGAAGCTCACTTGCGTTTTACTGTCAAGAGAATCTGGAGGCGTGTTTGTTCCTTCTTGATAAACTATCAGCACATCAACGGGCAGGTCAGTGACTGGAGGGCTTGGGGATGTGAGAATCCCTCTTTGCCACTCAGAAGAATGATGAAGATCTGGGGATGCATGTAGGGAAAACATAGTTAGAACCTTGAATCAAAAGAAATATGTAAATCTGAGACATGACTCATTCCTCCAGGCATTCATTCTGAAAATTTATGGAGCATCTGTTACATACAAGGCACTAAGATAAGCACCACAGTGGGGAGGGGAATGCAGACATGATTAAGACTTGGGTCTTCCAGCGCGTGTATAATACAAGATAGAAATCAACAGGGCCTCTCCTAGGTTGTGAGGGTCCTGGGCAAATACTTTTGGCAGAGCTTCTGTTCAAATAAACAACTTGAGTCATCCTAAATCAGCATGACAACATTTCTAGCGGTCCAATCTCCTGTGGTTCTGTGAAAGAAACTGAACAGGCCAGAAGAAATGGGCACCTCCTAGGATAACTTGGTAGGCATGAGTCCAGAAGACCCTAGGGATATGTGGTCAACCCCCATACTGGAGCAGAGGATAAGAAAGTGAGGTATTTCTCTCTTAAAAGAGAAAAATGGTGACCAGAAAGTACTTAGATCCTGGTCTAAGTTCTGGGTGCTCTGCCTGAACGGTGCCATGTGGTCTAAGGTACCACAGGTGAATTAGAAAATTTGAAGGAAGGCATCTCAAATAGCAACTGAACAGAGACACCACTTATCTGACTCTAAAGGTAGTACTGGCAATTGATAAAGGTTGTGCTGGGGGGCATCATGGCCTCACAAAGAGTGATGCTGGAATGGGGTCAGAGGTTTACAAGTGGATTCAGGGGTTTTGCCTAATATATGTATACAGATAGATGGATATGAATATAGACATGTGTTATGCCGAGATTATTATACGTACATATATTTTCTAACTTTACGCACTGGAAGGGACCAGAAGCAGAGACAGCTTAGCAGTGACGAGCATGCCAGTGCCCAGATCTAGGTTTCTATTTTCCTCGGAAAGGTGGGTAATTTCTGTGGTGCCAGCAAAGAAGGAAGGGATCAAAAACAAAAGTAAAAAAAAAGGGGCATGTAGAAAGCGCACAGGAGCCAACCTGAACGAGCTCCCATAGCCAGAATTGGAATTTGAAGAGCAAAATAAATGATAGTATTGTGCTGTGACCCAAAGGATAAAATAAACATCTACAAGCCCATATTATTCATGGGCTCTGAGCAAACAGAGGGGAGGGAAAGGGCACTGGGTGAGTCAAGTTGTCATTCAAAGCAGCTGTATCATTTTGAATTCCCACAAGGAATATATGAGCATCAGTTGCTTCAAATTTGCACCAATACTTGATATTGCCAGTTTTGCTTTTGAGTGTCATTCTAAGAAGTGTGTAGTGGTATTTCACGGTGGTTTTCATTTGCATTTCCTTAATGACTAATGACGTGGAGCATCCTTTCATATGTTTATTGGCCATTCCTTTATCTTCTTGCTATTTGTTCAGATCTTTCGCCCATTTAAGATTGGACTGTTTAATTTTTCATTGAGTGTCAATGTGTTCTAGATATAAGTGCTTTGTCAGAAACGCGATTTGCAAATATTTTTTCTCTCAGTCTGTGGTTTAGTTTCTTACTCTTAACAGTGTCTTTCACAGAGTATACAAATTTTAATTTTGATGAAGTCAAATCGTATCAAAATTATCAATTTTTTTCTTTTATGGATCATGCTTTCAGTGTCATATCTAAACTCTCTACCTATCTCAAGTTCAAGTAGATTTTTTCCTGTTTCCTGTTATTAGTTTTATAGTTTTAGCTTTTACATTTAGGCCTATGATTCATTAATTTTTTTATCATGATAAAATATACTAACATAAAATTTGCCATTTTAACACTTTTAAGTGTACAATCCAGTGACATTAATTTTACTTACAATGTTTCATAACCATCACCACTATCCATTTCCAGAACTTTTTCTATGATCCATTTTGAGTTAATCTTTAGATAAGGTGTGAAGTATACAATATACATATAAATGCATGCGGATGTTACATGTCCCAGCACTATTTGTTGAAAAGCCTGTTCTTTTTCCATTTATTGGAGAATTTTTTTTAACCAAAAAAACCCTGTTTATTTTGTATTGGCGTATCAGTTCAGTTCAGTTCAGTCACTCAGTTGTGTCCAACTTTTTTCGACTCCATGAATAGCAGCATGCCAGGCCTCCCTGTCCATCACCAACTCCTGAAGTTCACTCAGACTCACGTCCATCAAGTCAGTGATGCCATCCAGCCATCTCATCCTCTGCCATCCCCTTCTCCTCCTGCCCCCAATCCCTCCCAGCATCAGAGTCTTTTCCAATGAGTCAACTCTTCGCATGAGGTGGCCAAAGTACTGGAGTTTCAGCTTTAGCATCATTCCTTCCAAAGAACACCCAGGGCTGATCTCCTTTAAAATGGACTGGTTGGATCTCTTTGCAGTCCAAGGGACTCTCAAGAGTCTTCTCCAACACCACAGTCCAAAAGCATCAATTCTTCAGCGCTCAGCTTTCTTCACAGTCCAACTCTCACATCCATACGTAACTACTGGAAAAACCATAGCCTTGACTAGATGGACCTTTGTTGGCAAAGTAATGTCTCTGCTTTTCAATATGCTATCTAGGTTGGTCATACTTTTCTTCCAAGGAGTAAGCATCTTTTAATTTCATGGCTGCAGTCACCATCTGCAGTGATTTTGGAGCCCAAAAAGATAAAGTCTGACACTGTTTCCACTGTTTCCCCATCTATTTCCCATGAAGTGATGGGACCGGATGCCATGGTCTTCGTTTGCTGAATGTTGAGCTATAAGCCAACTTTTTCACTCTCCTCTTTCACATTCATCAAGAGGCTTTTTAGTTCCTCTTCACTTTCTGCCATAAGGGTGGTGTCATCTGCATATCTGAGGTTATTGATACTTCTCCCGGCAATCTTGATTCCAGCTTGTTCTTCTTCCAGCCCAGTGTTTCTCATGGTGTACTCTGCATATAAGTTAAATAAGCAAGGTGACAATATACAGCCTTGACTTACTCCTTTTCCTATTTGGAACCAGTCTGTTGTTCCATGTCCAGTTCTAACTGTTGCTTCCTGACCTGCATACAGGTTTCTCAAGAGGCAGGTCAGGTGGTCTGGTATTTCCATCTCTTTCAGAATTTTCTACAGTTTATTGTGATCCACACAGTCAAAGGCTTTGGCATAGTCAATAAAGCAGAAATAGATGTTTTTCTGGAACTCTCTTGCTTTTTCCATGATCCAGCGGATGTTGGCAATTTGATCTCTGGTTCCTCTGCCTTTTCTAAAACCAGCTTGCACATCAGGAAGTTCACAGTTCACATGTTGCTGAAGCCTGGCTTGGAGAATTTTGAGCATTACTTTACTAGTGTGTGAGATGAGTGCAATTGTGCGGTAGTTTGAGCATTCTTTGGCATTGCCTTTCTTTGGGATTGGAATGAAAACGGACCTTTTCCAGTCCTGTGGCCACTGCTGAGTTTTCCAAATTTTCTGGCATATTGAGTGCAGCACTTTCACAGTATCATCTTTCAGGATTTGGAATAGATCAACTGGAATTCTATCACCTCCACTAGCTTTGTTCGTAGTGATGCTTTCTAAGGCCCACTTGACTTCACATTCCAGGATGTCTGGCTCTAGGTCAGTGATCACACCATCATGATTATCTGGGTCATGAAGATCTTTTTTGTACAGTTCTTCTGCGTATTCCTGCCACCTCTTCTTAATATCTTCTGCTTCTGTTAGGTCCATACCATTTCTGTCCTTTATTGAGCCCATCTTTGCATGAAATCTTCCCTTGGTATCTCTAATTTTCTTGAAGAGATCTCTAGTCTTTCCCATTTTGTTGTTTTCCTCTTTATTTGCATTGGTCGCTGAGGAAGGCTTTCTTATCTCTCCTTGCTGTTCTTTGGAACTCTGCATTCAGATGCTTATATCTTTCCTTTTCTCCTTTGCTTTTCACTTCTCTTCTTTTCATAGCTATTTGTAAGGCCTCTTCAGCCATTTTGCTTTTTTGCATTTCTTTTCCATGGGGACGGTCTTGATCCCTGTCTCCTGTATAATGTCACGAACCTCATTTCATAGTTCATCAGGCACTCTATCTATCAGATCTAGTCCCTTAAATCTATTTCTCACTTCCACTGTATAATCATAAGGGATTTGATTTAGGTCATACCCTGAATGGTCTAGTGGTTTTCCCCACTTTCTTCAATTTAAGTCTGAATTTGGCAATAAGGAGTTTATGATCTGAGCCACAGTCAGCTCCTGGTCCTGTTTTTGTTGACTGTATAGATCTTCTCCATCTTTGGCTGCAAAGAATATAATCAATCTGATTTCGGTGTTGACCATCTGGTGATGTCCATGTGTAGAGTCTTCTCTTGTGTTATTGGAAGAGGGTGTTTGCTATGACCAGTGCATTTTCTTGGCAAAACTCTATTAGTCTTTGCCCTGCTTCATTCCGTATTCCAAGGCCAAATTTGCCTGTTACTCCAGGTGTTTCTTGACTTCCTACTTTTGCATTCCAGTCCCCTATAATGAAAAGGACATCTTTTTTGGGTGTTAGTTCTAAAAGGTCTTGTAGGTCTTTATAGAACCGTTCAACTTCAGCTTCTTCAGCATTACTGGTATTGGCGTATAGCCAGTTAATAATGTGATGGTTTCAGATGGACAGCAAAGGGACTCAGTCATGCATATACATGTATCCATTTTCCCCCAAGCTCCCTCCCATCTAGGATTCCACTGAGCAGAGTTCCATGTGCTATACAGTAGGTCCTTGTTGGTTATCCATTTTAAATATAGCCATGTGTACATGTCCACCCCAAACTCCCTAACTATTCCTCCCCTCAATCCTTTCCAACCCCGGCAAGGATTCATTATCTTTACACCACTGTCAAAAATCAATTGACAAACCAAAACCACATAATCAGCATCTAACCAGAATGTACTTTAAGCTACTAGTTTGTGAGATAAGCCGCTATGGTGCTGGGAGGTGGGTCTAAGGCACTCAGTGGGTAGGCAGTAAACTGGCTCTACAGTCAATCCACAGAGTGGGGCAAGAGAGACAGTCTTTGGGGAGAGGGAACTGTGATTTTGATCGAAAACGAGTCAACAAGAAAGCCACCCAGAGCAAGGTATGGCCAAATACTAAGGGAAGGACTATTCTCTTCTTTATTGCCAATATTCATGTTACGATCTATTCGTTAGTGGGGATCATGGCGGAGGGACCCTTTACTATCCTATAACCATTTATACCACCCTTATAAATACTGGTAATGTTCTACGGTCCTTATATGTGTTTCAATTTTTCACTCAGTTGTGTCCGACTCTTTGTGACCCCCTGAACTACACAGTCCATGGAATTCTCCAGGCCAGAATACTGGAGTGGGTAGCCTTTCCCTTCTCCAGGGGATCTTCCCAACCCAGGGATTGAACCCAGGTCTCCCGCATTGCAGGCGGATTCTTTACCAGCTGAGCTATGAGGGAAGTCCCCTTACATGTACAAACACATTCAAATTCTCTAACAGCTATTATAAGGTGCTATTTTTATTCCCATTTTATAGATGAGGAAACAGCACAGAGAGGTTAAGTTACTGGCTCAAGGTCACACAGCTAGAGCTGGGATATAAGTGAATTCAGTCTGGCTGCTGCCTCTCTACACTGACCCTCTTGCTGTTCCTTGAACAAGACAAGGTTGTCCCCCACTCAAGGCAGCTGCTGTTCATGGTTCAGAGGAGGGTCTGTGCTCAGGTTATGTATTTCAAGAGTTGGCAAATTAAAGTCTGAGGACCCAGTCTGGTCCATTGCTTGTTTTTGTAATAAAGTTCTGTTGAATACAGCTGTGATCACTTATTTAGGTATTTCTGTGCCTGTTTTCATGCTACAATGGTGAAGTCAAGCAGTTACTACAGAAATCCACGGCCGGCAAAACCAAAAACATTTTCTATCTGGTCCTTTAGGAAAAAGTTTGCTGTTGTGTTTGATGACCGTTAGTATGGGATAACTACCGAAGGTCCTAATATTCCGTAGGAAGGAGTGGAGAGCCAAGGATCAAGGATAGCAGGCAGAAATCATGTAAGGAGGCGGGAGGAGGAAGCAGAAGCACAGAAAGAAACAGAGCCTTCATTATTAGGTGTAATAATATCCAGTTTTATGTAAGGGCTGGTTTTCTTTAAATGGCAACTGCAAATCAAATTGGATTTCAAGTATGTGGGAGACTCTGAAAGAAAGGCACTTTCAGAGTTATTTTTTAAAGCAAATAAACTTTTGCAAAATACATAGAAGTTCCCCATTATGTGTCTACTTCTGCAAGTTTGGGTTTTATTATGCTTGATTTCCTTAAGAACTGGAGCTCTTCAGAAAGAAGGATTTCTTATTAATTAATTATTAATGAATGAATGTGTTG
The DNA here is from genome assembly GCF_003369695.1 of Bos indicus x Bos taurus. Classification (NCBI taxonomy): domain Eukaryota; kingdom Metazoa; phylum Chordata; class Mammalia; order Artiodactyla; family Bovidae; genus Bos; species Bos indicus x Bos taurus. The sequence goes on along the minus strand of NC_040085.1, from coordinate 81,871,776 downwards.
AATATCTTGGTACTGAATATCTGTCTGTCTTCTTTGGAGAAATGTCTGTTTAGGTCTTTTTCCCATTTTTGGATTGGGTTGTCTGTTTTTCTCGTATTGAGTTGTGTAAGCTGCTCGTATATTTTGGAAATTAATCCTTTGTCAGCTGTTTCATTTGCTATTATTTTCTCCCATGCTGAGGGTTGTCTTTTTACCTTGTTTATGGTTTCCTTTGCTCTGCAGTCTTTTTGTTTGTTTTTACCATGTTATACTTTTAAAAAAATTATTTCTTTTTAATTGAAGGATAATCGCTGGGCGATGGGGATAGAGTGGGGAACCTTGTGAAGGATACAGTATACTGAGAGGTACTGATGAGTAAGCAGACAGTGACAGTCTGGAACCCAGAGTAAGCGAGGATGTTTCAGAAACAAATAAGGAGGGCTGCGGTCCAGATGTGGGCAGTCATGAGTCTGTAGGCAGGTGGGTGTTAGAGACCTGGAAATGCTTTCTTGAGGAAGGAAGGTCTAGGCTGAAACTTGAAGGTCTGTTAGGCAGTAATTAGGTGAAGGCAGAGGGCAGGGTAGGCCCGGTAGGGAAGGAGAGGTATATATGGCTGAGAAAAAAGCATGTAAAAGTCTCTACAGCAAGTTACAGTCTCCAGCAAGGCTGGAATGTGATTCTCCCTGCAGATGAATTGTGGTGGGAAGGAAGAGCTAAGAGGAGATGGGAGGTGAGTGGAGGGCAGTAATGAAGGGTCTTTAGTGCTATGCTATGGAGTTTGACTGTATTTTGAGGACAGTGAGGGTTTGCAAACAATTTTTGGTTTTGGCCGTGCTGGGTGGCATGTGACATCTTAGTTCCCAGACCAGGGGTTGAACTTGCACCCCCTGCACTGGAAGCACAGAGTCTTCACCACTGGATCACCAGAGAGATCCTCCAAAGAGGGTTTTTTAAATTATTTATTTGGCTGCGTCGGGTCTTAGCTGCAGCCATGAGACGTTTGCTGCAGCGCTCAGGTCCTTTCACTGCAGCGCACAGACTCCCTAGTTGTGGCCTGAGTGGTCCAGAGGGCGCGGGTTCAGTAACTGCAGCACGTGGACTTCTTAGCTCCACGGCAGGTGGGATCCTAGCTCCCCAACCAGAGATCAAACCCAAGTCCCCAGTATTGGAATTGCGGAGTCTTTTTGTTTGTTTGTTTGTTTGACCATGTTAGACTTAAAAAAACTTATTTTTTAATTGAAGGATCATTGCTTTATAGAATTTTTTTGTTTTCTGTCAAACATCAGGATGAATCAGCTATAGGTATAAATATGTCCCCTCCCTCTTGAACCTGCCTCCCATGTCCCTCCCCATTCCACCCCTCTAGGTTGACACAGAGACCCTGTTTAAGTTCCCTGAGACATACAGCAAATTCCCATTGGCTATCTATTTTACATATGGTAATATACATTTCCATGTTACTCTTTCCATACATCTCACCCGCTTCTCTCCTGTCCCTGTGTCGGTAAGTTTGTTCTCTATGTCTGTTTCTCCATTCAATTCAGTCAATCAGTCGTGTCCAACTCTTTGCGACCCCATGGACTGCAGCACACCAGGCTTCCCTGTCCATCACCAACTTCCAGAGCCTGCTCAAACTCAAGTCCATCGAGTCAGTGATGCCATCCCACCATCTCATCCTCTGTCATCCCCTTCTCCTCCTGGCTTCAATCTTTCCCAGCATCAGTGTCTTTTCCAGTGAGTCAATTCTTCACATCAAGTGGCCAAAGTATTGGAGCTACAGCTTCAGCATCAGTCCTTCCAATGAATATTCAGGACTGATTTTCTTTAGGATGGACTGGTTGGATCTCCTTGCAGTCCAAGGGATTCTCACGAGTCTTCTCCAACACCACAGTTCATCTGTTGATGGACATTAATCTGTCGATGGACATTAGGTTGCTTCCATGTTCTAGCTATTGTAAATAGTGCTGCAATGAACATTGGGGTGCATGTGTCTTTTTCAATTTTGGTTTCCTCAGGGTATATGCCTAGGAATGGGATTGCTGGGTCATAGGGTGGTTTTATTCCTAGTTTTTTAAGGAATCTCCATGTCATCTTCCACAGTGGCTGTATCAATTTACATTGCCACCAACAGGGCAAGAGAGTTCCCTTTTCTCCACACCCTCTCCAGGATTTATTATTTGTAGACTTTTTGATGATGGCCATTTTGACCAGTGTGAGGTGATATGTCATTGTAGTTTTGATTTGCATTTCTCTAACAATGAGTGATGTTGAGTATCTTTTCATGTGTTTGTTACCCATCTGTATGTCTTTTTTTTTTTTGACTTTTTAAAAAATTTATTTTATTTTTTAACTTTACAATATTGTATTGGTTTTGCCATATATCAACATGAATCCACCACAGGTATACACGTGTTCCCCATCCTGAACCCTCCTCCCCCATCTGTATGTCTTCTTTGGAGAAATGTCTGTATAGGTCTTTTCCCCACTTTTTGATTGGGTTGTTTGTTTTTCAGGTATTGGGTTGTATGAGCTGCTTGTATATTTTGGAAATTAATCCTTTGTCAGCTGTTGCATTTGCTATTATTTTCTCCCATTCTGAGGGCTGTCTTTTCACCTTGTTTATAGTTTCCTTTGCTGTGCAGAAACTTTTAAGTTTAATCAGGTCCCACTTGTTTACTTTTGTTTTTATTTCCATTACTCTAGGATGTGGGTCATAGAGGATCTTTGCTTTGTGTCACTGAGTGTTCTGCCTATGTTTTCCTCTAAGAATTTTATAGTTTCTGGTCTTACATTTAGATCTTTAATCCATTTTGAGTTTCTCTTTGTGTATGGTGTTAGGAAGTGTTCTAATTTCTTCTTTTACACGCAGCTGTCCAGTTTTCCCAGCACCACTTATTGAAGAGGCTATCTTTGCCTCCCTGTATATTCTTGCCTTCTTTGTCAAAAATACAGTACCCATAGGTGTGTGGGCTTATTTCTGGGTTTTCTATCTTGTTCCATTGGTCTATATTTCTGTTTTTGTGCCAGTACCATACTGTCTTGATGACTGTAGCTTTGTAGCATAATTTGAAGTCAGGAAGGTTGATTCCTCCAGCTCAATTCTTCTTTTTCAAGACTCCTTTGGGGAAGCTTGGAGTCTTACTCACCGGACTGCCAGGGAAGTCCTGCAAAGAGTTTTTTTTTTTTTTAATCAATTTATTTTTAAATTGAAGGATAACTGCTTTACAGAATTTTGCTGTTTCCTGTCAAACCTAGCAGGGTGACCTGACAAGATTTGCATGGGGAGAAAGATTGTTCCAGTCACAGTGTGGAAAGTGGACGGAGGGTAGGAGAAGGGCCCACAGCAGTTAGAAGTGACTGCAGGGACAGAGAAGACTAACTAAATAAATATAAAGAAGGCCAAACCACCTGGGCTTGGGGACAGAACAGATACAAGAGTAAAAGAGGGGAAGAAAAAGCAGGAGGCCAGGATAACTTGATAAATGTGCAGAGGATGGAAGAGGTAGGGCGGCAGAGCTGGGGGGTGGTGGGGAAGGCAGTGAGCGCAACTTTGTGTGCGGTGGGTCTCTGAGGTGCATCTGGGACTTCCATTGGAGGGGTCTACAGGAGAAGGATTTAGGAGTCTGGGGCCCAAGAAAAGGGTTACAATGTAGATATGTGGGTTATGTGATGCCATCTGAAGCTGCTGCAGTGATGAAAATTTCACAGAGGCATTTTAAAGAAGAAGAGAGAGGCCAAGGATAAAATCCTAGAAACACCCTCAATGAAAGGTGGGTGTTCAGAGGAACAGAAAGAAGAGGTGCTAGGACAAAACGCCCACAGAGTTGGAAGGAAAGTAAGAATGTTACAGAAACCCGAGGAAAGAGACTCTTGTAAGTAGGGGGAGTTATGCAAATTTATAGAGTTTTCAAGAAATAATGACGCACGAAGAGCGTCCTTTGAATTTATCCATGAGGAACGTATCGGGGACTTTGGTGGGGAGTCAGCGGAGTGCTGAGGGTGGAAGCTACAGCTCAGTGAAACCAAGATGAATGAGGGCTGAGGAAGGAGACTGGAGCAGGCAAGTTCTTTCAAGAAGCTTGGCTGTGACGGAGATGTGGGGAGATGGGGGAATGGCTGGAGGGGGACATGGGCTGAGGGAATGTCTCATAATACAGGAGTTATCTGAGCATGATTACATGTTGATGGGGCTTCCCTGGTGGCTCAGATGGTAACAAGTCTGCCTGCAGTGCGGGAGACCCAGGTTCGATCCCTAGGTCAGGAAGATCCCCTGAAGAAGGAAATGGCAACCCACTCCAGTATTCTTGCCTGGAAAATCCCATGGTTGGAGGAGCCTGGCAGGCTAGAGTCCATGGGGTCGCAAAGAGTCGGACACAACTTCACGTGTTGATGGGCAAGAGTTGGGGAAGGAAAGGAGAGGGATGAGCAGAAGGAGCACAGTCTCTGAGGAAGCAAGAGTTGGGGGGTGGGTGGGAGCCCAAGACGGTGGAGAGGTCAGCACTGTGCTAGGAGGGAAAGAGGAAAAGTTGGTGATTGATGCTGGCCGGCGTGTTGGTGCGGCAACCAGGAACAGAGTGTTCACTGAGTGGTTCTGTTTTTTCCTCTCAAGTTGGTAGGGAGATGATCGTCAAAGCAGGAAGGGAAGCAACAGAACAGCAAGTCTGAAAAGAATGGCCATTGTGGAAATAGGAGGGAGAGCCCTAGGGAAGAACACAGGATGGCTGCGGGGAGGTTACAGGCTAAAGTGAGGCTGCAGACCAGCGCACCAACAGCTCTGCTTTGTGCTGTTGGTAATTATATTCCCTGGCACTCGGCAGCCCAGGTGTAAGAGCCAAGAAGGAGAATATGGTTTAACTTACCTAGGCAGGTGTTGTCAAAGAACAGAGGGTAAGACTGTGGATAGCAGGAAGTGACTTAAAATGGCTCACGGGTTCGATGGAGTTAAAGAACAGATGTTGCAGGGGTGAAAGTGAGAGAGGCAGAAAGCCATGAGGTGATCCATGAAAGCGGGGGGTGTGAATTTATGATTTCAGAGGTGGAGCGGTATCCGATGATGGTACATCAAGGGTGTTTGGAGTATGGTGGAAATGAGGTCACCAGGAGGTGGTGACAGTGAGCTTTTCAGATTTGGGGTGGTTTACCCACATTGATGATAGGAGGACTTTGAGGTAGGGCAGACTGTGAGTCCGGGGCTAGAGTTTTTGGTGAAAGAGGAGAAGTGGGCCTCTTGAGGTCAAGAAAAGACTGGGGTGAAGCTTTGATGAGTGCTTGGTACATTGCTGATGAATATATTGAGTGCACAAATCAGGGAAAGCATGAATGAATGAATGCATCAACTCAGACCGATCTGGCACATTCTTCCAGAAGAATGTTACTAGGAGTATACGGTTACTAGGGGCTTCTGTATCCTTGAACTATTCAGTGGGTGAGACAGATGTCTATCATTGCCTGCACTATAATCACAGTTGGGAATGAATTGTGGTCCCTTGTTCAGAATATTTCTGACATGAGGCTGCAAATGGTGTAGATGACACTTGTAATTTACCTTTGACTGGGGAGGTCTGAGGCTGCACTTTTCCCGATCAAGTCTCCTTGGATCTGCAATTATGGCTTGCTTAGCAATGCTACATTATAGTTTGGAAGACCCTCATTTCTGCCCAGAATTGTGGAAGATGACACTAACGTTAGCAGTAGCCATAGCTGTTTTTGGCCTAAGTTCAAAAGGATATATTTAATAATAAACACTGAGAACTTACCCTGTGTTGGGCAATGTGAGGAAACTGAGGCTTCAAGAAGTTAGGTAATTCCTCAAACAGAGTCAGAGCCATGATCTGAATTGAGGTGGTTGCACTCCGAAGCTTGTGATGCTTTCCAACACAGCTGACTATGGATCAGGAAAAAAATGAAGCCAGCCTCACTTAATTGACTTAAGGAAAAGTCTCTGAAAGAACCTGGCATCAGTTGGCCTGACACATTTTGCCCACATGTACATTGAATAGCCCAGCTGAGGGTAGGTCCTGTAGCAGAGAACATGTATTAGGATAACTTGGTGAGTGTTTAAGGGCCCTGTATCTGACCTGTTAAGTCACAGCCCTGGGATAAGAGCTTTAGGAAGTTGTATTTTAAAAATATTTGCAAGGGCTAAGGGAACCATAACTTAGTCTCCAGGTATGGCTTCCCAGGTGGCTCAGTGGTAAAGAAACTGCCTGCAATGCAGGAGACCCAGGTTCCATCCGTGGGTCGGGAAGATCCCCTGGAGAAGAGAATGGCAACCCACTTCAGTATTCTTGCCTGGAGAATTCCATGGAGAGAGGAGCCTGGTGGGCTCTAGTCCATGGGGTTGCAAAAAGTTGGACACGGCTGAGCCACTAAATACATGCACACACACACAGAGTCTCCAGATAAGTGCCTTGATTTAGGATCTGATTTGGAACTTATTGGGACAAAATGGAAGGACATGCAAGGAAGGTTTATTTAAGCACATATTAAGGAAGTCAATCTGATTTGGGGGGCTCCTTAGGTAGTTATGTGCTAGTTCCTAAGAGGCTTCCCAATCTTCAGGTTACCCCAGTGGCCTCTGCTTCATCCCTGGAGAAGGTAAGAGTAGGATTGCAGGAAGGCACACGCCGCCTCTAGAGCTAAGGGGCCAGGGTGGGAAGGCCACTGGTACTGACTCCTCCTTCCTCCTTCCAGCCTTGCAGTGTTATGATGTACCCAGCTGGTCCTGGATCTGGTGACTCTCCAGAGGGCTTCCCGGAACAACCAAGGCGCCAGTCCCAAACCGGAAATCGCACGGCTCAGACACTGGGTACTGAAACTGGGGATACTGAACGGTCGCTCCTTCTTTACAGTGTGGTTGGGCAGGCGATGGATGGAGAGTGGGAAAGGGGAAGACAGGATTAAAGAGGTCTGGGTAGCACAGAGCTGGTGGAAGAACTGGCCTTATTTTAGTGACACATATTTTGTTCTGTCAACAAGGTTTCGGGACTAGATAAACTAGGTTTATCTAGTCCCTACTATGTGCCTGGCATTGTCACAGACACCCGGAGGAAAATGAACCAACCAACCAGATTGGTCCGGTTGCCTTTGTGGAGGGTTCACCACCTCCCTTTTTGGCTCCCTTACCAGTGGGACACTCCCTTTCTTCCAAATTACGGGGGAAAGGGCCCCTTTGGAACAGGATGAGGCAGGAGACAAAATCGTATGTGCTGAAGCAAGGAATGGACTCCATGTGTGACCTAAATCTGAGCTGAGGAAGAGAGTTAAGAAGAGGAGAAAAATGAGGAAGAGTTTTCTGTCTCCAATGTAAGCAGAGAAGGGCAAGATCACAAAAGTCATGCTGGGTGAGACCTTAAAGAGACAAAGTCTAGCCCCTCATTTTACAGACGTGGTAACCGATGGAAGGAATGGTTAGGTGGCGCACCCAAGGTGGACACTCAGTCAGGTGGCAGAAGTGGAAATAAAACCGTGGACTAGTAATAACACTACGGGGGCTGCAAGGAGGGGTTTAATGTCAAATGCCGGAGCACCAGCTGCCGCCGCCTCCGGGAGCCAGGCCCTGCCGGCTCCGCTCGGTTGCCTTGGGAACTGGCTCCCAATCTTGGCCCTGCACGCCCAATAAAGTTGTTGTTGAGGCGCAGCGGGGTCACGTGAGCAAGGCCGGGGAGGCGGGGCGCGGAGCCGGAGAGGCGGGGTGGGCCCGGGGGCGGGGCGGATCCGGGGGCGGGGCTAGTGAAGGGAGACTGGCTCGCCGCGGCGGAAAGAAGGGGCGGCGGGCGCGGGCGGCCGGCCATGATTGCGTCGTGTCTGTGTTACCTGCTGCTGCCGGCCGCGCGCCTTTTCCGCGCCCTCTCAGGTACCGGCCCCGCGTCCTGAAGGGCGGGTGCCAAGCCTCCAGGCCTGCCTTGGCAGGGCCTCCGCGGGGTCTTGGGCGGCGTGCGTTGCGCGGCCGGCCTCACGACCGGCTTATCCTGGACTCCGTGAGGCCCAGGCCTGGCCGGCGACCCTCGTGGGCCGCACCCCCCACCGACCTTCTCACGCCGGTGGCCTGGAGGCGTCGGGCCACAGTTACAACGTGGAGGCGGCTGGGGGAGGGGCGGGAGCCCCCCTCTCCCCCACTTCTGGCCCCGCGGGCGCGGAGAGGCGCCGGGGCCCGCTGAGTCACTTCTCGGGGGGTCAGGGAGGGTTGGCCCCCTTGGGGGCCCAGGCGAGTGCCCGAATTCTCCGTGGACAGGCGCCCTTCGGCCTTTTAAGGGTCTGTGTACTGAAGACCTGGACTTGCCTTGCCTTCCCCTGGGTCGACTCCACAGTCGCCTTTCCCAGCTGCCTCTCTGCGGAGTCGTTGGTTGCAAAACAACAGAATCCAGAGACACGTTGAAACCTCATCTTTGAAGCCATTGTTCCGTGCGCTTAGACATGTCGTGGGTGGAGGCGGTGCTCAGCGGCGGCCTGGAGAAGAGTTACTGTTTAACTTTGCCAGGGTTTGCCCGCGCACCCCATCCCTGGCCTTTGACTTTTCCGAGGTTCTTAAGAGACCATCCGTTCCTCTCGGAGATCGCACAGAACTCCTGGACTTCTCTCTGGCATTTTAGGGGACAGGACAGACTAAGAAGGAGTTTTAGAATAGAGTAATTTCTATTTCTTAGAAATAGGTCCAGCTTTGTGCATTCTGTGCTTTTGTGTGTGTGTGTGATTTCTGTTCATATTTCATATAAAACACTTAAAGTATGTACATGCATGTTTGTATCTGCCCACTAGAATGCAAGCTCCAGGAAGGCAGGGCTGTCTGTTCTGCTCACTGTTATCTACTGCTAACATACTACCCAGACTATAGTAGGCACTCAATTCAGGAATCCGAGAATGTCTTGTGTACGCATACATACTCCTTAGAAATGAGGAACTCCACAGAAGCCATTGCTTTCAGAGGGACCATCTCATATTCCTCTAACCATGTTGCTGCTGTTTCTTGAGCTTTGCCAGCGTTCATAATGGCAGCCTCAGTGACCTATACTTAGTGAGCTCTAGTCCAGAGGTTTCTTGACCAATAGCCAGAGTTTTGGCCGCCCTCCCACCCATAGGTGTGGGCCTCCCCCCATTCATAGGTACACACCTATTAAAGTAGTCCCATTTGTATTTGTGCATTTGGCTTCTACAGATTTTCTATTTTTAATAAAAGAATTCTGCTGAAAGACACAAACCACCACCAATCAAAACCTGCTAAATTTGAAAACTAGTAACCTCACACACATAAATCAAAGAACTTCTGCCATTTGGTGTAAATAGAGGATGTTTCAAAGGGCAGTGAATTAGCGAGTCCCTGAGACTAAAGCCAGCAACCAGGCACATGGGTGTAAAGTGGGGTCTCCCACTCTGAGTACTGTTGACATTTGATGGTTCCTGGGGAGCTGCCGCTCTCACTGCAGGATGCTCACAGTCTCTCTGTCCTATAACCACTAGATGCCAGCAGCGTCCCCACAGCTGGGGCGACCGCTGTTTCTCCAGACAACGTGGAAATGTTCTCTGAGGGCAGAATCACCCTTGGTTGAAAACCACTTTGAGGTTTGAGGGACCTATATCCACACAGGCCATAAATAAGAGTGTCTTTCAACATTTGAACCATTTTGAAGTTTTTCTTGCCTTAAAAAAAGGAACTTATGAAATGTGCCTCCAGTGATGGAGGGACATCATCCATGTCACTTGGATGATATAAACAAGTCACCTAGTGTGTGTTGGTTGGGGGACGTTTTGTTTGCACCACAGCACTGTGCTTGGATTTTTGGGGCTTCTAATTTTAGAGTTTTTCCCACCTACTTTCTTTTGCCTGTTGACTGTCATTGTGACTGCTGTAGCAGAGAGGTGGCAGCTGTCTCTTGCTGTGAGTTGTTGGCACCTTCTGATTGCAGCCTGTAGAGCGCTATGGAATGGGAAAGCTGATAATGGTATTTGTGAAGATTTATGAGTAGAGTAAATAGCTTTGGGAAGAGGACCGCAGGCCTTTGCTAAAAGGTAGATTGTCCAGATTTTGAGACACCCTTTTTGTCTACTTCCTATTGGAATGCATTCATAGACGGGGAAATTTATAGAACTAGAAAAGCTCTTGGGGATTATCCAATTCACAGTTCCCTCGTCCTCATTTTGCAGTCAAGAGTAAGTCCATCTCACTAGGGGCATTGTCTAAGGTCACACAGCTTTGTTCATTTCAGTGCTGGGCCACAACCCACAGTTATGATTATGGTCAAGTGCTGGTTCCAGGGAGAAGGCAATGGCAACCCACTCCAGTACTCTTGCCTGGAAAATCCCATGGACAGAGGAGCCTGGTAGGCTGCAGTCCATGGGGTTGCGAAGAGTCGGACATGACTTAGCGACTTCACTTTCACTTTTCTGCATTGGAGAAGGAAATGGCAACCCACTCCAGTGTTCTTGCCTGGAGAATCCCAGGGACGGGGGAGCCTGGTGGGCTGCCGTCTATGGGGTTGCACAGAGTCGGACACGACTGAAGCGACTTAGCAGCAGCAGTAGCAGCAGCTGGTTCCAGTGTCATGTGGCTCTTAGAACCAGAGAGTTGAAGTTAATAGGATTCTTAACCTCCAGACAAAAGGAGTGTGGTTATATGTGATCATCTCTGTTCTCGAGTATATGGGATAGCCATTCTTATCATTCACGAACAGAGTATTTATCAGATCCCTACCATGTAAATTACTTTTAAAGTACTTTTAAAATACTTTTAAAGTACTTAGAACAGTGCCTGACACATAGTAAGCACTTGGCTCTGGTGATGATTATGTTCCAGACCCTAAAACGGGCAGGTTCAGTGATGATACAACAATGAGCACGGTGGATATAATTCTTGTTTGTATGGGACTTATTGGCTTTCCCGTGGCTCAGTGGTAAAGAATCTGCCCGCAGTGCAGGAGACCAAGGTTCAAGCCCTGGGTCGGGAAGATCCCCTGGAGGAGGGCGTGGCAACCCACTCCAGTATTCCTGCCTGGAGAATCCCATGGACAGAGGAGCCTGGCAGGCTATGGTCCATAGGGTCACAAAGAGTCGGACACGACTGAAGCGACTGAGCACGCACGCACGTGAGACTTACGTCAGAAGTTGAGAGAGGAGTGTGAGTTGAATGATGCCATCATCTTGTAACATGGTATTTTGGCTTTCTTTTTAGATGCTTTCTTCACATGTCGGAAAAATGTCCTCCTGGCGAAGAGCTCGTCCTCCCAGGTAGAAGGCAACTTTGCCATGGCCCCTCGGGGCCCCGACCAGGAGGAGTGTGAGGGCCTGCTGCAGCAGTGGAGGGAAGAAGGGTCGAGCCAGGTGCTGTCAACTGTGAGCGACGGTCCCCTTGTAGATAAGGGACTCGCCGAGAGCAGCCTGGCCCTCCTGATGGATAATCCCGGAGAACAGGATGCTGCTCCGGAGGACACGTGGTCCAGCAGGCAGCTGAGTGACCTGCGGGCAGCGGAGAACCTGGAGGAGCCTTTTCCCGAGGTGCTAGGAGAGGAGGAGCCGCTGCCGGAGGTCGAGGGCCCAATGTGGGCAGCAGTGCCTGTGCAGACCGGCCGCCAGTACACAGATTGTGCTGTCCTCCCTATGGGTGCGCTGGCCACAGAGCAGTGGGACGAGGACCCCGCGGTGGTGGCCTGGAGCATCGCACCGGAGCCTGTGCCCCAGGAAGAGGCTCCCGTCTGGCCCTTTGAGGGTCTGGGGCAGCTGCAGCCTCCCCCAGTGGAAATCCCGTATCACGGTGAGTCTTGACAGCCGGTTGAGTGAGCTGGGGTAGCGGTCGTCTCGGAGGTGGGCAAAGCCGTTGCTAAAGAGAAGGCCCTTTTTTGTGGAGCTCTGCTGCCACATTTTGGTTTTCTGAGACTTGCAGCGGCAAAACCAGAGGGGCCTTAGAGGTCATTTCTTCTAGCCCTGTGGCCTTTTGAGATGAAGTCATCAAGGCTCGGAGAGGTGGCAGGACATGCTGAAAGTCACGTAGCTAGGTAGTGGTAGAACTGAAAGCAGACCCCAGTTCTCATTCTCTGTGTTATTGATTCTCTGGAGGAACCTGGGGTAGGGGTGGAGAGCTCTCAGGGACTCCGCTCTGTGCCCCAAACAGGATAACTCCATTTTTATCTGTGTTACGTATTGGGCTTCCGTTAAAATTTGGAGAATGAGGGCTGTGCCTCACATAGGTTTGCAATCCACTCTACAGCTAGCTCCCTGCTCCAGAGGATATAGGGGACACATTACAGTTTCTGGTTCTATAGGCCCTTCTAGGTGTAGAGGTCAGAAAACAGCCAAGGCTGAGATTACTCTAGAAATGTCTTTAATCTCAGATGACTGTTAAGCGCATTCATCTGAGTGATTCCCCGGAGACCCATGGCTTTATCAAAAGTGAGGAATTGCTGGCCATGTTTAGTGAACTTTCAGTTCAGTTCAGTTCAGTCGCTCAGTTGTGTCTGACTCTTTGCAACCCCATGAATTGCAGCACACCAGGCCTCACTGTCCATCACCAACTCCCGGAGTTCATTCAGACTCACGTCCATCAAGTCAGTGATGCCATCCAGCCATCTCATTCTCTGTCGTCCCCTTCTCCTCCTGCCCCCAATCCCTCCCAGCATCAGAGTCTTTTCCAATGAGTCAACTCTTCGCATGAGGTGGCCAAAGTACTGGAGTTTCAGCTTTAGCATCATTCCTTCCAATGAACACCCAGTGCTGATCTTCAGAATGGACTGGTTGGATCTCCTTGTAGTCCAAGGGACTCTCAAGAGTCTTCTCCAACACCACAGTTCAAAAGCATCAGTTCTTTGGCTCTCAGCTTTCTTCACAGTCCAACTCTCATATCCATACATGACCACTGGAAAAACCATAGCCTTGACTTTAGTGTACTAAATACCAGGTATTATGCCAGGTACTAGGGATACAGTGGTGAACAAGCCAAGATCATCTCTGGCTTTGTGGAGCTTACTCTGGTCTGAGGCTGTCCTTAGAGTGTTGTTCAGATCACCACAGAAAGGGATGGATTACAGGGAAAATGAGAAAGGGAACTTTGTCACAGTATCAGAGGGCCAGGAGTAGAGATGGTAGGCCCTGTGGATAGCATGGACTCAACCACGGACCTCTTCTTCCCAACCCCTTTGCAGAAATCTTGTGGCGAGAATGGGAGGATTTCTCCACTCAGCCAGATGTTCAGGGCCTGGAGGCAGGGGATGGCCCTCAGTTCCAGTTCACTCTGATGTCCTATAATATCCTGGCCCAGGACCTAATGCAGCAGAGCTCCGAGCTCTATCTGCATTGCCACCCAGACATCCTGAACTGGAGCTATCGCTTTGCGAATCTCATGCAGGAATTCCAGCACTGGGACCCGGACGTAAGCGAAGGCGGGCGGGGAGGGTGGGGTGGATGGGGGTGTGCCATCTTGCATTTGCTCCGGACCCTGGCTGTTTCCCTGTGCCCTTAGAAAAATGAGTTCACCCACAGTTGTTCATGTGATTGGAGCCCGGCTTAGGATGGGAGCTTGCTGCCCGGTGTCAATGAGTTTTGGACAGATACTAAGACGCCTCTCCATAGGCACACCCTCGATAGTGCCTTTGTGCAGGGAGGAAGACTTGAGGGATTCAAGGAGCAGGAAAATCCACCTTCACTCGGGGCCTGTTCTTTGCTGCAGTGGCAATTGGGGAAGAGTCAGCCCCCAGAGGAAGTGTCAGTGTGGCCCAGCCTGAGACCCACGGCAGCTTCCCACGTGGCTTCAGCATCTGCTCATGGGGAGGGAGTCGCACTGCGGTGCCCTCCGTTACCCTGGAGTGACTGGTCTCTGTGTCGTTTCCCCAGATCTTGTGTCTCCAGGAAGTCCAGGAAGATCATTACTGGGAGCAGCTGGAGCCCTCTCTGAGAATGATGGGTAATGCCGCTCCCTGGCGCGTGTGCCAGTCTCTTTTCCTCCCACCCTGTCTGCCCTCTCTTGAATGCACCATCTCTTCTTTCTTCTCAGTAAACCCTCTCACCTGTGAGCTAGCTCCCTCGTGTGGAGTTAGAAGAAAAACAAGCGTCCTGAAGTTTTAAAGTAGTTCTGACATCCATTGCCATTTATTTACATCTATTTACCAACTCTCTGAGGCTGAAATTATTATACCCATTTTATAGGGAGGAGACTGAGGTTCAGAAAATTTGAGTGGCTAGCTCAAAGGTCACAAAGCTATAAATAAAAAAGCTCATAGCTTGTGGAGCCTGGACTCCAACTTGTCTCACCCTGGAGTCCATGCTTTTCCTATCACACCCTTCTGTCCCTCCTTCCCCTTCTAGCTGCACAGCCATCTGGTTACCGCTGTAAGGGAACCTCTGCAGAACCCAGGGATGTGTCAGGGCACGGACTCCCCCGTGTTGAGCAGCAGGAGCGGTCACTGGGTGCACACACCTGGGCTACTGCCATCGGGTCAAGGGCCCTGACCCATCTCCTTGGCGGGGTGTTCCTTGCAGGCTTTACCTGTTTCTACAAGAGGAGGACCGGGTGTAAGACAGATGGCTGTGCTGTCTGCTACAAGCCCACGAGATTCCGTCTGCTCTGCGCCAGCCCCGTGGAGTACTTTCGGCCTGGCTTGGAGCTCCTCAATCGGGACAATGTGGGCTTAGTGTTGCTCCTGCAGCCACTGGTCCCAGAAGGCCTGGGGCAAGTCTCAGTGGCCCCCTTATGTGTGGCAAATACCCACGTCCTGTACAACCCACGGCGGGGCGACGTCAAGCTGGCCCAGATGGCCATTCTCCTGGCTGAAGTGGACAAGGTGGCCAGGCTGTCAGATGGCAGCCACTGCCCCATCGTCCTGTGTGGGGACCTGAACTCTGTCCCCGACTCGCCTCTCTACAACTTCATCAGGGACGGGGAGCTCCAGTACCACGGGATGCCAGCCTGGAAGGTGAGATGGGAGCAGCCACTGCGGGGTTGGCTTAGAGGGGGATTGGGTTGCAGCATGCAGGGCTGCTTGTGTGGCAGGGACCCAAGGGACACCTGTGCTGCCTCCCTCCGGCTGTCTCTTGTCCTGTTGTTAGCTCTGGTACCCACACCTGGAAGTTAGGAGCTCTTGAGTGCCTTTGGTATACTGGAATCCTTTCAGTTTTTATCATTAATTTATGTTTAGTTTACAAGTACATAAGTAAATGCACAGATGTACACAAGTATCTCTCTATAAGGATTCAAGGATTATTACATGACTCTAAGGGGAGACGTGGGAAATGCGGGTAATAAAGCAGGCTTTGGTCTTAAGCCTGCTTTATTACCAGCCTTTCCCACGTCTCCCCTTAGAGTCATGTAATAACTGTTCAGAGTTTGGTGGTGTTCTTCCAGGTCATTTTCTGTGCTTTTGCAGTGCTACCTAAACTGCTGTGGTGATGTAACTGTCATAGTCTCTATTTATGAATCACTTACTCTGCCAGATGCTATTTTAAGCACTTTACCTACGTTAACTCATCAGTTTCCACAAGTTCTATCATTGCTTCTATTTTAGAAGTGAGAAACCTAAGGCAGAGAGAAAGTTAGGTCATTTACTCTCTCTAGTTTGTGCAGGTTGTTAGTGGTGGAGCTAGGATTTGTAATCAGGCGGTCTGGCCCCAGGGCTCTTGCCCTCCAGTACTATGCTGAGACTGCTTCTAACGGCTGATATCTAATCGATTGTATGTGTTTATAAACGTGACATATTACTGTATATTTCATTTTCTAGCTTTTATTTTTTTTACTCAACAATGTACATACGTATCTATCTCATTCCTATTGACTGCTGAATCTTTGTAACATAGCTGTATTACAGTTTTATTGTGGTTCATTTAGCCCTGCTGAGGAGCATTCAGCTTGTGCTGATTCCTTTATATGTCACTTAATCTCCTTGTTTCTCTCTTTTGCCCCTGCTGATCCAATTTCTTCCTTAACTTTTGGCAAGGCGCAGTGGAGAAAGGACGTAAGATGACTGAATTATTGTCGAGTCCTTTGGGCTTTTATTTTAATGAGGTTACTTAAGTGCCAGCGATGTCCTGGTTGCCACATGCAAAGAGGAAGGCATTATCCTGCCAGGAGGCTGCTGCTGTTACCAAGGGGCTCAGGGAATGAGAAGTAAACTTGAAAAGGGCCTCCCACATGACAGCTGCCATTAAACAAAGTGATTCAGAGCACTCATTTGGAAGCCAGACAGTCCTGCATTCAGATCCCTGCTCTGCCACCTTGGGCAAGTTACTTCCCTTCCGTGAGCCCCATTGGCCTCATCAGACCCTGGGGAATATGATGAGACCTACTTCTGAGGGTCTTCTTTGGTGGATTCATTAAAATAATGCATATAGAGTGTTTTCCAGTTCCTGCTTCAAAGGGAGCAGTCAATAATTGGTAGTGGTTATTGTTGTCGAGATTCTTGGTTGTCTGTGGTATTATTATCCCATTCAATAGGAGAGGATATTGAACCCAAGAGGTGTTAACTGACTTGCCCAAAGTGACACAGCTAGTAAATGGCCGTTCAGTTGAAGGTGTGTTTTCTTCTGATGGCATACTGAAAATGTTTGTCCTTTGCGGGCAGAGAGATTATCTCCCCAGCACATGGCTAGTGTCTTGCACATAGTTGGCATTCAAATATTTGTTGTTTGTAAATGAAATAAAGGGGATTTTGCTACACGCGTTGGAGATGTGCAGATGACTGATGCTGCCGAATGTTTCCCCTACTACGTTCGGTCCACTCCCAGGCTGCTCATGGGCTTTGACCTAGGACGGTGGCGTAGATACGGTAAAGTGCTTTGGTGCATTTCCCGTTTGGTTTGACCCTGTGATTTCCCAGTAATGGGCTTTAGATGCTAGACTTTGATCCAGAAGATCCAAAGATCCAAATAAACCTTTTCCCATGGCAAATTAAAGCCCTTGAAAGCGGATACTCCCTGGCAGAGTAGTGTAGATTTTTCCAAGGTGAAATTCAGGGGACCCTGTGTTCACATGGTTCTCTTCTCTTTGTTTCACATTATTCTCTTTCCCCTTATCCCTGTCTCGTGGACATTGCAGTGTTTCTAATTAACAAAAAATAGCTTTAATTAGTTCCTTATGTTTAACTTTCCCCTGAGACTGACGTGTTTTGTATGTAGTGTGTGACTGTGTGTGTGTATGTCCGCATGTCCCCAAACACGGGCTTCACTCTTTCTCCATCTCGGATTCCTCATTGCCGTCTGCTCTTTGCTCATAGGTATCTGGACAGGAAGACTTCTCCCATCAGCTTTATCAGAGGAAGCTGCAGGCCCCACTGTGGCCCAGCTCCCTGGGTATCACTGACTACTGTCAGTATGTCACCTCCTGTCACCCCACGAGCTCAGGTGAGCACGTGCCATCGTCTCGCTTGGTTGTCCCTCCCTGCCCATTCTGGGAGAAAGCTGGCACTTCATTGACAAGAGAAGGCGTAATTCCCTCAGTTTTCTGAGCACATTCCTTTATATTTTTCATCGTCCTCCTCGTGGTCCCCCAGTGAAATGGACAACTGTCCGTCATAGCTTTTGGAAAATCTCCTCGTCTTCAGGGCCAGACTCCCTCTGTGTCCCTGCACTGGAAGCTTCTTGGGATTGAGGAAGTCCCAGCACGTGACTCCTCTTCCTTTCTTTCACTGTATGGCTTTCCCTGGTCTACAGAGAGACGCAAGTATAGCCGAGACTTCCTGCTGCGTTTCCGCTTCTGCAGCATGGCCTGCCAGCGACCTGTGGGACTGGTTCTTCTGGAAGGAGTGACAGACACTAAGCCAGGTAACGGGGGCTCAGCTTGCTCCCTGACTTGTCCAACTAAGTGAGCTTGGTCTTCTTTCCTCTTCACTTCTGATGTTTGTCAGTTATGTGGGTTTTTAGTCTTCTATAGGTATAATTCTTAGATATCAGCTTCTGGTAAAAAATACACTTAAGGGGAAGGTCAGTGAGGTTCACTGGCCATGTGCAACGTGTTGAGAACATGGACTAGGAATCAAGAGACTTGGGTTCTAACCAGGTTTGAGTATGCCAGAAGCTTTGTAAGCTAAAGTTGCTAATACATACCTAGCATGTGTACAGCATACATGAGAGAGAAAACAGACATGAAAATCGTAAGGTGACAGTACTCCTGGTTGTAATAAAAAGTTACTCCTACTGGGAACTTTCAGATGGTACATAGCAGAGTATATACTTGACATTGTCCACTTCTTGTCTTTGAAACTACTACTGCAAAGCAACAAGGAGAATGGAAAAGAAAAAAAATCAAACTCCATCTTTGAGAACGCCAGGAGACCTGAAGATATCTGAAATCGGGAAGCACAGCACAGGTGGAATGGCTGCAAGAAGCACTGGCAATCCAGCTGGAGGAGGTGTGGAGAGACTTGTCTGTGGGACTGTGTATGAATCTCAAAAAGGACCAGCAGGGTTCATTTCTCATGGTGAGGCGTGAACCTTGAGGCACAAAATCAGAATCCCTTGTTTCATCAACAGGAATAGGATGGCACAGGTTGTGAAATGAAATTGCATGAACCCTTTTGGTCCCGAGAGGCATTGGAGAAAAGACTGATCAAGGAATCAAGCCATCTTTGCATGAAACAGTCTGTTTAAGTGGCAGGGGGGAGATGAAATGCTTACGGAGCTGCACATTTCTTTTGGCTGGGAGACGTAAAGGTTAAAAGGACTCACACAACCCTGTGTCATAAGGAAAATGCCCATTACTTGGAATGCAGATCCAGAGGATGAAATGTAAGCTGCTGAGCTCAGGAAAGAAGTGGAATAAAAAGTGAAAAAAAATCACTTAAAATTAAGCCAAAATTAGATGCAGCACAAGAGAGAAGAGGCATTGCTGAAAACAAGAGGCAGAGGCCAGGAAAGATAGAAAGTGCTGGGGAGAATATGACGGGAGTGGGAGTTACAGAGATTGAACATATACATAATTGGCATTTACAAGGAAGAAAGCCAATAATATCATGGCACAAAAGGAACATTTAAAGGTAGGACATAAGGAAGATTTTCCCCAGATGAAGAGATCTGAATCTTTGGATTGAGACGGATATACCACATCTCATGGAAAACTGACATAGGAGAATTGACAGTAAGACCTCCTAATGAAATTAACAGAAGTCAAAGATGAAAGAATCTTTTGGACAACTGAACCAAAAAGAGTGGGATACCTTTTTTTTTTTTTTTTAAATCGGGCTACCTTTAAAGGTAAAAATAATTAGGTAGGTTTCAGATTTCTTAAAATTAACATTCGACTTTAGAACACTGGAGAGCAAAGTTTCCAGGAAAGAAGGTATGTCTCAAGAATTTTATACTCAACCCAAACTCATTCTTTTTTTTTTTCCAAACTCATTCTTGAAGAAAATGCTAGAAGAATAACTTAAGATGACCAAGCAGTGACTGAAAAAACTGTAGTATTAATAAAAGGACTGGTGGTAAGCAATGAACTCATTGTTTTCTTGAAGGAATTTAACTTGCATTGGCATTTTACACAAAGAAGTGAGCATTTCAATGGCTTGGGTTTTTTTTTTTTTTTTTTAATTGCAAAGCTCTAATGTATTATTACAGCTGTGGTGGTAACAATAAAATTGTTCACAGAGCGACTGGCATGTGCCAGGAACTGGGGTAAGTGCTTGTATCAGTTGGACTCAGGCAGGGAAGCTGTGGATGAGTGTTTTAAGAATTCAGAATCCTCAAGTTAAACAGTAGTAGGATCCCACATAGGTAATTCCATGTTAAGAATAGATTGTTTTTAAAAAATCAGTACTGTACTTGAAACATAAAATAAGCATTTTGATTTAATAACAAAATAAGAACTTTAAATACATACTGACAATCACTTTGTAAGTAGAATCATTATGTAGGGGGAAAATATCCAGTTCACTAACAGTGCCCAATAATAGCAGTATTTTCAAAATTGAGATTAAACACACCCATCCTCCACAAACTGTGAACATGCCTTTCTGTTTGTTCAGTAGCCCCATCCAGGGCTGAACAGGCTCCTGATGAATCTTTTTTGAAGACCCCAAGTCTAAAAAGCTACCATCACTTTTAGACCATGGGTAGAAAGACGAGTTCAGTACGAGGACATCATAGTGAGTCATCTTTTTTTCTGGAGGATTTGTTTAGATGTGCTATCAAATAATATTTCCAATCTGCTGCCAGAGTCATCCAGCCCAACTGTGCACAGTAAAACTTGCCAACTTGACTGTGATACTGACTTTAATGGGAAGCATCTGAGTTGCAAGAGGAGCTCAGTGGTAGGTAGTGATGGTCTGACTTTCCCACAAGTTGACATTGGATGTGCTAGTGTGTTTTACATCACACAAATGAAAAAAAGAAACACTGTGATTCTCACGCTCCCTCATTCTCTTTTTGAGGGAATACTTCATAAGATGGGAATCTAAATTTTAAGTCCCCCTCTTATAAATATTTTTAACTATTAGTGGTTTCTTCTTTCCAGTATGGTTCTTAAAGACAACGAAAGGGGTTACTGTGTTTTCTTTTTCATGAGCACTTGCATATTTCCATTTACTTACAGAGCTTTGGGTCTTTTAACATGAAAGAATAAACCGTGAGCCTAGTTAAGTGCATTCTAGGAAAAAAAAACAGTTGCTAATAGATGACTTTTGTAAGACAGTGGACTAACTACTATTTACAGGAGAAGGCAGTGGCAGCCTACTCTAGTACTCTTGTCTGGAAAACCCCATGAACAGAGGAGGCTGGGAGGCTGCAGTCCATAGGGTCGCTAAGAGTCGGACATGACTGAGCGACTTCACTTTCACCTTTCACTTTGATGCATTAGAGAAGGAAATGGCAACCCACTCAATGTTCTTGCCTGGAAAATCCCAGGGACGGGGGAGCCTGGTGGGCTGCCGTCTGTGGGGTCGCACAGAGTCAGACACGACTGAAGTGACTTAGCAGCAGCAACTACTATTTACAACCTGGCCAGATGGCCACAGAGCAAAGGCGACCTGATCAGGTTTTGAACCTGGAAAATTCAAAGTACAGTTTTCGCACTGGCCTATTTCTGCACAACTTACTATCCTTTTCCCAAGTATTTGCAGACCTTACTTTCTCTACTGCTACCAGTGCTGAATGGTTCAGGAAGCTGTCTTAGCTCAGATGGGGGCAGTTGGGGCTAGTGTGCTCATGAGGCCTGGTGGGGCAGGCAGAGGCGTGGGTCCCTTGTAACTGCCAGAGAGGTGCTGTTTGTACACAGAGCTGCAGGAGAACTTGCGGCTGAGGGAATCCGTTTTCTTTCTCTTTGGTTTTTCTTTTCATGTGCTAACAAAAACAAAAACACTTGATTTTTTTTTTTTCTGTTTTTTGTTCTCACACTTGTATGAGGTTTTGGTAAGGGTAAAGGTCTTGTTTGAAAAGTAATTTAGTCCATTGTCTTGCAGGCTCCAACAGAGGATGAGATGGTTAGATAACATCGGTCACTCAATGGACATGAGTTTGAGCAAACTCTGGGAGAAGTCTGCTTCTATTTTGATTCTTGATCCTTTCTTTGTATGTCACATATTTTGCCTCCCTGAGACTGGTCATTCTCTCTAATCCCTTGATTTCTGAAATTTCATGATGGTTTGCTGGTAATATTTTTTCAATAATTTTCTACTTTCTGCTTCCTCTTTTTGGAATTCCTTTTAATTGGATATGGGCTTCCCTTGTGGCTGAGCTGGTAAAGAATCCTCCTGCATTGTGGGAGACCTGGGTTCGATCCCTGGATTGAGACGATCCCCTGGAGAAGGGAAAGGCTACCACTCCAGTATTCTGGCCTGGACACAACTGAGCAACTTTCACTTAATTGGATATGGTGGTTGTTTAGTCGCTAAGTTGTATCCAACTCTTTGTAACCCCATGGACTGCAGGATGCCAGGCTTTCCTGTCCTTTGTTATCTCCCAGAGTTTGCTCAAACTCATGTCCATTGAGTGAGTGATGTTATCTAACCATCTCATCCTCTTTTGGCCTCTTCTCCTCCTGCCCTAAGTCTTTTCCAGCATTAGGCTCTTTTCCAGCATTAGGCTCTTTTCCAGTGAGTCTACTCTTTGCATCAGATGGCCAAAATGTTGGAGCTTCAGATTCAGCATCAGTCCTTCCAATGAATATTCATGGTTGATTTCCTTTAGGATTGACTGGTTTGGTCTCCTTGCAGTCCAAAGGACTCTCAAGAGTCTTTTCTAGCACCACAATTCAAAAGCATAAATTCTTCAGTGCTCAGCCTTCTTTATGGTCCAACTTCACATCCATACATGGCTACTGGAAAAACCATAGCCTTGACTATAGGGACCTTTGTCGGTAAAGTGATGTCTCTGCTTTTTAATACAGTGTCTAGGTTTGTCATAGCTTTCCTTCCAAAGAGCAAGTGTCTTTTAAATTTCATTACTGCACTTAATGTCCACAGTGGTTTTGGAGCCTAAGAAAATAAAATCTGTCACCGCTTCCATTTTTTCCTCTTCTATTTGTTATGAAACAGATGCCATGATTTTAGTTTTTTGAATGTTGAGTTTTAAATCAGTTTTTCACTCTCCTCCTTTACCCTCATCAAGAGGCTTTTTAGTTGCTCTTTACTTTCTGCCATTAGAGTGGTATCATCTGCATATCTAAGGCTGTTGATATTTCTCCTGGCAGTCTTGATTCCAACTTGTGATTCATCCAGCCTGGCATTTCACATGATGTACTCTGCATAGAAGTTAAATAAGCAGGGTGACAGTATACAGCCTTGTTGTACTCCTTTCCCAATTTTGAACCAGTCCATTGTTCCATGTCTGGTTCTAACTGTTGCTTTTTAACCCACATACAGGTTTCTCAGGAGGCAAGTAAGGTGGTCTGGCATTCCCATCTCTAAGAATTTTCCAGTTTGTTGTTATCCACACAGTCAAAGGTTTTCATGTAATCAGTGAAACAGGAGATGTTTTTCTGGGATTCTCTAGCTTTTTCTATGATCCAACAAATGTTGGCAATTTGATGTCTGGTTCCTCTGCTTTTTCTAAATCAAACTTGTACATCTGGAAGTTCTCGCTTCACGTACTGTTGAAGCCTAACTTGGAGGATTTTGAGCATTACCTTGCTAGCATGTGAAATGAGTGCAGAA
The DNA here is from genome assembly GCF_003369695.1 of Bos indicus x Bos taurus. Classification (NCBI taxonomy): domain Eukaryota; kingdom Metazoa; phylum Chordata; class Mammalia; order Artiodactyla; family Bovidae; genus Bos; species Bos indicus x Bos taurus. Next base: position 81,848,746 of record NC_040085.1, on the reverse strand, counting down.
GCAGAAGATATTAAGAACAGGTGGCAAGAATACACAGAAGAACTATACAAAAAAAATCTTCATGACCCAGATAAACTGATGGTGTGATCACTCACCTGGAACCAGACATCCTGGAATGCGAAGTCAGGTGGGCCTTAAGAAGCATCGCTCTTGGCACAGGTTTCATTCCAATCCCAAAGAAAGGCAATGCCAAAGAACGCTCAAACTACCACACAGTTGCACTCATCTCACACGTTAGTAGTGTGATGCTCAAAATTCTCCAAGCCAGGCTTCAGCAATACATGAACCGTGAACTTCCAGATGTTCAAGCTGGATTTAGAAAAAGGCAGAGGAACCGGAGATCAAATTGCCAACATCCGTTAAATAATTGAAAAAGCAAGAGTTCTCAAAAAACATCTGCTTTATAGACTACGCCAAAGCCTTTGACTGTGTGGATCACAGCAAACTGTAGAAAATTCTTCAAGAGATAGGACTACCAGACCACCTGACCTGCCTCCTGAGAAATCTGAATGCAGGTCAAGAAGCAACAGTTAGAACTGGACATGGAACAACAGACTGGTTCTAAATCTGGAAGGGAGTACGTCAAGGCTGTATATGTCACCCTGCTTATTTAACTTCTATGCAGAGTACATCATGTGAAATGCTGAGCTGGAAGAAGCACAAGCTGGAATCAAGATTGCTGGGAGAAATATCAATAACCTCAGATATACATATGACTCTTGCCTTATGGCAGAAAGTGAAGAAGAACTAAACAGCCTCTTGATGAAAGTGAAAGAGGAGAGAGAAAATGCTGGCTTAAAATTCAACATTCATAAAACTAAGATCATGGCATCTGGTCCCATCACTTCATGGAAGATAGATGGGGAAACAATGGAAACAGAGATTTTATTTTCTTGGGCTCTAAAATCACTGCAGATGGTGACTGCAGCCATGAAAGTAAAAGACACTTGCTCCTTGGAAGAAAAGCTATGACCAACCTAGATAGCATATTAAAAAGCAGAGACATTACTTTGCTGACAAAGGTCCATCTAGTCAAACTATGATTTTTCCAGTAGTCATGGATGGATATGAGAGTTGGACTATCAAGAAAGCTGAGCACTGAAGAATTGATGCTTTTGAGCTGTGGTGTTGGAGAAGACTCTTGAGAGCCCCTCAGACTGCAAGGAGATCCAACCAGTCCATCCTAAAGGAGATCAGTCCTGAGTGTTCACTGGAAGGACCAATGCTGAAGCTGAAGCTCCAATACTTTGGCCACCTGATGCGAAGAACTGACTCATTGAAGAAGACCCTGATGCTGGGAAAGATTGAAGGTGGGAGGGAAAGGGGACAACAGAAGATGAGATGGTTGGATGTCATTACCGACTTGATGGACATGAGTTTGGGTAAACTCCGGGAGTCGGCGATAGACGGGGAAGGCTGGCATGCTGCAGTCCATGGGGTTGCAGAGAGTCAGACATGACTGAGCGACTGAACTGAAGTAACATGTTGTATGGTAAATCTCGTTGATACATATTAAACTCTGAACTTCAAAGGCAGAGCAAAGACAAGTTTTTAAAATATCCACAGGAAATTCCTGAGACTTGGCCATATATCAAACTATCAATAGTTGTGACACGTGGGCTTAGTTGCTCCGAGGCATGCGGGGCCCTCCCGGACCACGGATTGAACCCATGTCTCCTGCATTGGCAGGCAGACTCTTTACTACTTAGCCAGCTGGGAAGCCCCATTCCTAGTTTTTTTTAGTGTTGTGAGTTTTGTTTTGCTTTTAGTTTGGGTTTTTTATTTCATAAAGGAGTGTTGAATTATGTCAAAGGTTTTTTCTGTCTATTCAGATGATCATGGTTTTTATTTTTCAATATTCTATTAATTGATTTTCAGTTGTTAAACCGTTACATTTCTAGGATAAAAATACTTGGTCATAATATATAACAATTGCTAATTCATATTTTCTTCTTTTTCTTGAATGAGTTTATGTAGTTTTTGTCTTTTTAGGAATTTTTCCATTTTACCTAAGTCATCTAGATTGTTGGTATACCGTTTTTAACTGTATCCTTATAATTTTTAAATTTCTGTAAGATCGGTAGTGATGGTCCTCTCTTTTAATCCTGGTTTTAGTAATTTGAGTCTTCTCTTTTTTTCTTCGTCAGTCTGTCTTAAGTGTTTGTCAATTTTGTTGATCCTTGTTATTCTATTTTCTTAGTTTGGATTGTTAAACAAAATACCATAGATGAGTGGGTTATGAACAACAGAACTTTATTTTTCACTGTTCAGGAGTCTGGAAGTTCAGGGCCCAGGTGCCAGCATGGTCTGGTTCTGGTGAGGACTCTGCTCTGTTTGCTAACTGCCAACTTGTTGCATCTGCACACAGCAGAGAGAGGGTGAGACAGCTCTCTGGGATCCCTTTTAAAAAGGCATCAATCCTATTCATGAAGGCTTCACCCTCAATGCCAGATTACCTCCTGAAGGCCCCACTTCCTAAATGCTGTCCCATTGAGGGTTAGCACTTAAACATATTTTGAAGAGACACAAATATTCAGTCCATAACACTTACTAATGTCAGTAGTTGTTTCGTCGTAAGTCATGTCTGATTCTTTATGACCCCAGGAACTGTAGCATGCCCAGTAGGACCTGTAATAATATTCCCTCTTTCTCTCCTGATAATGGTAACGTGTGTCTTTTTTTCTTTGAGTGTGTGTGTGTATATATATAGGTATGTGTAAGTACGGATGCATATGTGTGTGTAAGGGTATACATACATATGTATGTGCATACATATGTAGATATGTGTAAATACACAATGGATTGTGTGGGATAAAAGATTCTAGAGGAATACACCAGGGATTTGGTAATGTTGGTTGCCCCTCGGGAGAGGAATTGAGTGGCAAGGGCCCCAGAGTAGGAAGGAGACTTTTCACTGAGGTTTTTCTCTACATTTTGGTTTTTGTAACCATGTAACTGTTATTACCTATTCTAAAACTTAAAGTGTAAATTTTTTAAAAAGCTGCTGAACCAGGGAAGAGATGTCTGCGTCAGAGGCCCCTGTCTGTCTGCTCCCCGAGGTTCCTGACTCCGGTCCATTGTTTTCTTCCTCCTTTCATGTTTTTTCTTTCCCTTTTCCCTTCTGGAACAATCCAGTCAAGGATCTGACTGCCGTTTCAGGGTGCAAAGTTCTGACCCTCCTTCCCTGTCTTTGAGTGATAAAACTCCTCTCTCCGGTCTTGTACAGAGCGACCTGCTGGCTGGGCTGAGTCTGTCATTGAGGAAGATACATCTGAGTCTGAGCCGGATGTCCCCAGGTAATTTTCTTCCAGTTCCCTCTGCTTGCATCGCAGCTCCATTGAGGTGTATTAGAGAGGCTCCTTTTGGCTTTCCTGGGCCTGATTTGGGGGAACACTTTGCTGAGTTTTCTCTTCCCCCTAATATGTGATAAGGTTATGGAGGAACACACAGGTGTGCAGAGGCCAGAGGCGATCCACCCAGGTTCTTACAGATGAAAACCCCGTGCACGTTTCCTTAGGGCGTAAGGCCTCACAGAAGAGCCTGCTGACCCACAGACAAGGGTACATGAGGTATACACTTCACCAGGTAGCAAGAGGAGGGTGGGGGATAAGGAACATCAACAGGGCTGAATATAAATGTGTCTGTTTCTAGGCTGATTTAGCGAAGACTCTCCATCTCTGGTTAGCATGGGAAGGAACTTGCTGAGGTTGAGTTATTTGGGGTCATCCATTAAAAAGCTTTATAAAATCCACAGAGAAGTGACCCTGGGAGAAGTTCAGTAGCGTTTGCTGACTGGTTATCGCCCCCTCCACCCCGTAGGACTGCAGGCACCATCCAGCACTGCCTACACCTGACCTCGGTGTATACTCATTTCCTGCCCCAGCACGGCCGCCCAGAGGTCACCACAATGCCCCTGGGTCTGGGAACGACAGTGGATTACATCTTCTTCTCAGCTGAGTCCTGCGAGAATGGGAACAGAACTGGTAAGCCTGGTGGATCCTGGATTCCCAGACGCTACCCCCAAGAGTCTCTGGGAGCTGATGGTAGGTCAGGCATCTGATCACATGACTTGGGCTGCTGCGACCTGCCTGGCAAAGGAGCAGATCTCAGACCTGCCTGACGCTGGTCATCCTCATCGTACTTCCCTTAGGCCCTTTGCCCGGCTTCTCTTTTTATCTTTGTAGCAGAACAAGCCATCCCTCCTTTCTCAAGATGAAAATAGAGCACTCGGAGGTGATTGGATTTGTTCAGTGCAGCTGGCTAGTGAGGGTCTGGTGAGGTTAGAAACCCAGCCAGTTTCTTGTCCTCTTGCCCCTCACTGTAGTCACAGTGTGGCAGTCTGCCAGCCCCACGCCTATTTTCTTTAAAGCATGTCTTTTACAGTGTTTGGGTTTTATGTTTAAAAATCAGATTTTACACAGAAACTCTCTGACTTCTCTCGGAAAATCGGAAGATCTTGTAATTCTGGGCTTGGAGGTGCATTCTCTAGTTTGGTACAGCCCCCGAACCCACTCACTCCATTCACTGACATATTATGGAGCGTCCAAGAGGCTGCAGGAGGTGAGAGGGAGGGTGGGTGGCCGAGAAGATGCAGCGTCTTGAAGGTGAAGCTCCCACAGGCCCCCTCCCGCCCCGGGACATGTGGTGGTGGCTGCATCGCCCACCGGCCTCCGCTCTGTGCTCCAGATCGCAGGCTGTATCAGGATGGAACCCTCAAGCTCCTGGGCCGGCTCTCGCTCCTCTCTGAAGAGATCCTCTGGGCTGCCAACGGCTTACCCAACCCCTTCTGCTCTTCAGACCACCTCTGCCTACTGGCTAGCTTCGGGATGGAAATCGCGGCCCCATGATGGGCTCCCAGGGGAAGAGCGCTTCTTCTCTTCCAGAAGAGCTCATCGGATGAGACTGTGGAAATATCCCACGCTTCTGGAAACTTAGATCCAAGAAACTTAACGTCCCCTCCCCACCCCCTCCTCATTCCCTTCTCCCCCACGGTTAGATTTTCTCCAGGCCTGTCCACATTCTCTGCCTGTGGTCCCTGCCCCGCCCCAGCCTCTTCCTAACCCTGTGCCACATGAGGGGGTGGCCTCGGGAGAGGCATAAGCAGGGGGTCCCCCCTTCCCTCCATGTATCCAGCGCTGCCCACTGATTTTTGATTACCAGGGTTGCGGGAGCTACTGATCTTCTTGGTTATTTGTTTTTAGGCCATTTCTTGGTGGTGCCTTCTGACCCGACCTTCTCCCTGCCTGAGACCCGAGGGCCCAACCCTCCTGCAGACATGCACAGACACGCACATGTTGAGACGCGCTCTTCTGTGTGGTCACGCCTGTCTCTGACCAGCCTGCTTGCCACGCTGGGGCCGTGGGTCACGGGCTCTGCTCTCCCTTTATCTTATGTTTCATTAGGCATTCATCTGGCCAACCAGGGGGTCCTCTCCATTGGGGCTCTGGAACAAGTGGGCCCCGCAGACTTGGGTGCACATCCGGTCTTTGCAGCCTCTGAGCCTCCTGCCCAGAGCGCCTCACCAGCCTGCGTGCTTTCCCCAGGGCTGGGCCCTTTCCCCAGGCTGCCCTGTGGCGGCGGGTGGAGGGTCAGTGGGCAGAGAGAGTGGTTCGAGGTTCAGAGTGCTTCAAGGCTGAGTAGAAAGAACTGTCAGAAAACTCTGGTCTCCCTGGAGGACCGGGGTGAGGGTGGGAGTCCTGGGGCAGGAGAGCAGGCAGCGGACTCGAGACCTCAGGGACTTGCCCTCTTGCCTCACACACCTCAGCTGCAGCTCTCTGTTCCTCTCCTCCCACTGCTTTTTACTGTTTGCTGCCGACCACATTCCCTTCCCTTTTTTTGCCCATAGAAAAGCCCGAGATTGAGCCCAGGCCAAACCTTCTCAGTAGAAAGGCGGCCTTGGGCACAAGTGGCCCGAGACGCGGACATGGCAGTGCTTGAGGGTTTGCTCCAGCTGGCCCAGCCTCCGCTGCTGGTTGTCCCTGCTTTCCCCCTCTCTGGCCCATTCAGGGGGCTCCCTCGCCCACACGAGTCACTGCAGGCCTTATAGCCTTTCATTGCTGGGCATGGCGTGGGGTGTTCCTGGCCGGCTCCTCCTCACACCTCCCGTCACTCAGTAGCTGCTGCTGGCCCTGCAGATGTGGCCCCCAGAGCGGGACTGGAGGATATAGCTGAGAGAGGCTAAAGTTAGGGACAGTTAGCTGAGGTTCACGTTTTCTCTTTTTTTTTTTTTTGAGAGCCAAAGACCCAGCTTGGATTCTGCTGCTGCATTCATGGTTATAAGCTTTCCATGCCTTGGTTCTGGGGGATTTATCTCTGCGTGTGTATTTTTAAACATTGTTTCCTGGGTACTGGGCATGTGCCTGTCTGAGCCCCAGGCCCATCTGTCCACACCCCACCATCCATTCTGTTTGTCTCTTCCTGGACATCTCCTGAGGTAGTCTCCTTGGTTCCTAGAACTAGGGCCCATCAGCTATTCTCTTCTGCCAGGCAGTGTAGTTTAAAAATGGCTAAAGATGGCAGAGGGCAGGAGCTTGATAGATAATCTTTTCCTTGTTTTCTTACTTGTTTCTGTTTTGGAAATGAAAGGGGGGTTTAAATGGTCATTTGAATTCTCTTTTCCAAATAAAGGTTTACCTTTTTCCCCCCAACTGTTGATTATTTTATTAGGATCCCCAAGAGCATGGGGGAAGGGAAGGCCTGGAGAATGAGCCGGGCAGAGAGCAAGAGACTGACCTGGGGTGGGGCCTCTAACCCTACATCTAGACCACAGAAAAGGGTTGTCATCTCCCCTAGGTAACTGAGTGGATGCCCACTGCTCTGAGGAACAGGGCCTGCGTGCAGCCTCCTGCCCCGACCTTTAAAGGGTGCAGCTCTCTATCCTCTCCCAGCTCGAGGAGAGTGGTCCATTCATCTGCTTTCATTCGTATTCTATCTGCTGCCCTTGTCTCTCCCCCTAGTCTGAGCAGAGGAGGGTCTGTGGCAAAAAGCAGGACGAGAGAATGTGGCAAAAAGCAGGACGAGAGAAGCGTTTTCCCTGGTCAAAGCTGTGGCAGCTGCATGAGGCGTGATGCGCACGGCCGATGCCTCTCGCCGCGTTTCTATTTCTGATCATCATCTCTTCCCTATTCTGGAGCCAGGCCTGAGCTGTGGGCCATCTGTTGCTGGAAAGCTGTCCCTCCTTTACCAGGCCTCAGTCCGCTGGGAGTTCTGTCTTCCCCCGGCCTCCTCACGCAGCTCTTGTGCCTGTGGGGAGAAGCCCTGAGGCCAGGTGGGGTTTAACGCCTCACCTGAACTGAAGCCCAGGCTCCACACCTTTAAATCAGTACCTGAGAATCTGTGTTACTTAAAGCTCCCCGGGCACCAGTGGAAACACCTGGGTTACGATTCAGCAGAAAGAGAATTTAGCCAGGGATTAGGATCACCGCCTGTCGTCTTGGCCTGGTTGCTCAGTGGTTGTGGGTAAGTTAACCCCTCCCTGTGTTTCAGATATCTTGGTGAAATGGAAATTAAAGTAGTATTGTTTTCCACTCGTCAGGAATTTTCAGATCTGAAGTTACATTGTTTGAAAGGATGCTAGGAATCCCAGAGTATTATTGGTAATTACAGTAATTGGCAATTATTGGTAACAGTTGGGAGTTAAGGATGCCCATGGCACCCCACTCCAGTACTCGTGCCTGGAAAATCCCATGGACGGAGGAGCCTGGTGGGCTGCAGTCCATGGGGTCGCTAAGAGTTGGTCACGACTGAGCGACTTCACTTTCACGCATTGGAGAAGGAAATGGCAACCCACTCCAGTGTTCTTGCCTGGAGAATCCCAGGGACGGGGGAGCCTGGTGGGCTGCCATCTATGGGGTCGCACAGAGTCGGACACGACTGAAGTGACTTAGCAGCAGCAGCAGTTTCCCCTAGGCAGTCTGGACAGTTCTCGGCTTGGAATTCTTTTATAGCCCCTAAGCTCTGAGGCGTGTCCCCAGGAGTCCTTTCCTGGCCTGAAGGGCTTCCCCTCGGTGACCTGCATTTACACAGCATCTGCACGGGGCGTTGATTCAGGGCTGTCAGGGCGCTTCCCTTTCCACGATCAGTTCAGGTGCGCATGTCTTACCTTTACTTCTGAGGAAGCAGAGATCGCAAAGAGGGAAACTGAGACTCTCCTTTGCTTGATTTCTTGCCACCCAGCTCCTCAGAACACAGCGTCTTCTGGGAGTAGGAGGGCCAGGTTGTCTTGTAAGGCAGACACGGGGCTGGGTCTTGGAGAAGGGAAGCAACCAACCAGTCCACTGCTGGCTTGTCTTAAGCCCTGTTTTTTTTCTCTCCTTCTTCCCCATGTGTAGCTACTCACGGGGCGGGGTGGGGGTGGGTGGGGGGGGGTTGTTTCTTGATTGGTTACTTAAGGCAAAACATGGCTTACCTCCCCCTGGCGGGGAGCAGGCAGGGGCCTACCTCCTCTAGTTCCCTCCCCCCGACTGCTGCCTATGTTTAGGGAGAGAGCTGCCCCGAGGCCCTACACTTCCACACTCTTCCCCCTGCACCTCTCCCATCATTTCTCTCCCCAACAAACCGGCCTGGTAGGGTGAGCTTTCCCGGGTTAGGAGGCTATGACCTTAAGGTACCTCAACTGGAAAACTGCCTTCTGCCCCACCCTCGTCAGTTACCATGCCCATAAGGCCGGAGTCCTCACACAGCTAGCGTGGAGGCTCCACACTTAACATCCTTCCAGGTCTTGTCTTTCCCACAACCAAGTCCTTTCTGGCTGGGGACTGGAAGGACCGCACATCCCCATGTGGGCTGCTCAGGGTGCGGTCCCCTCAGGCCAGCTGAGGTGGCCCGTCTTCACCACCTGCCAGGCCTCAGCGGGCCCCTCATCCCTTGGCAAACATGGTAAGGGTTACCAGGCGGCCCGCATGTGGGACGGTCGACTTGGGCTTTGGTGTTACCAGCACCCTGTCACCACTGCCCTCCGCAGTCGTGGTCAGGATCCTTGTCAGATCTTGGCAGACGGGGGTGCAGAGCTTCAACCTCTTCACGTCCAGGGCTCTGAGAAGTGCCACCTGCCTTCAGAGGTCCAACCCACGATAGTCATGTGCCTAAATTAGGCAGGCACGTGCTGCGAGCTTGAAGCAAAGGGAGCAGCAGGAAATGTGGCCATCCACCCAGTAGGCTGGCTTCTGGTCCTCTCGGGAGCCTGTGACGGCACTCAGCTCTGCGTCAGTTCCAAGAAAGTGGCCGTGCGGTATCCACGGTGAGCCTGGCTGACTTGTGACCAACTCAGCCCAGCACTTAACTCAGCCCCTGTATGTATGAGAGCAGTCCAGGGGCCCACGGTATATGAGCCCACATCACTGAAACCCACCTACAAGGCCCTTTACCAGCTGGACTTGAATATGTACATTTCACACACTGCCTTTTGTGTGAAGGGGGTATAAGCCCAGTTATTTACAAACTCTGGTTACCTTTATTGAAAGGCTCGTTTTTTGGTATCATTTAAGCTGGATTTAAATGATCCTGTAAATAACTGCCTCTTTTTAATGGTGTCCAGTCCAAGCCCTTCATGGATCCCAGCAGACCACCTCTCCTCTCCCCAGTGGCCACGCCTCACCACAGCGCTCCTGAAAGTGAGGGGTCTTGCTGTGCTAGACCACACTCTCGCTAGGGCTTTTGGGGATTGGCTGGGATAAGAAGTAGGAAATACGCTCCCTTCTCCTAAGCCTAGGGTTTCCTTTCAAGCTGAACGAAAGGAGAGCAGAGAAGCAGGGAGCAAGGGTTACAGGGGAAAAGATGCCTCTGGGCAGGTCAGCTTGCAGTTGTTTGGACTTGCCTTAAAGCCTGGGAAGAGGCCCAGGGCTGGACGGACCATGCAGAGGAAGAAGGGGTAACGGGTAGAACCAGGGGTGTTTTCCAAGCTGTGTCTTTAACCTCCATAGGTTCTGCACTGGCGACCGTGGTGAGAAGGGACTTGAGATCCCCGTTGCTATGGTTTTCTGAAATAGCCTCCTCTCCCAGGAGAACACCCAGCCTTCCTCCTCCTTCCTTCCTGGTGGATGGCTGGGGACTAGGAGAGGACAAGCGGGGCTCTGGAATGCGCCTGGGGCCTCCAGGGGGGCGGAACTGGCTGTTTGAAGGAGAAAGGGCTTCTTTTACAGTCAGCAGGAAAGATCTCCCAGACGAGTAAAAAGGGCCGAGTGGCTTCAGCAGGCTGAGGGGTGTGACAGTCTGGGACCCCAGAAGTTTATCATGACTGCCGGGGCTGCGAGGTGTCCTGATGACTGGTTTGGGGCTCCCCTCAACCTCTGATCAGGTTCTACCCCCAACCCCCACCACCCCCCCCAGAGCTGCCGTGGCTGACAGTGGGGGGTGGGGCGGCTGCAGCCCCAGCTCCTGGAGGGAAGAAGACAAGGCTTACAGCCCACACAGCTGAGCTGGGGGGAGACTTTATTCTTTTCAAGGAAAAAGTGAGAACAGGAATGAGACGAAGTGTAAAAGGGGAAGGAGGGGGCAATACTGATACGAGAACAACAAGTCCAGTACAACACGGCAGCCAGCTGACACCATCACCAAGCCCCAGGCCAAGCACACCCGATCTCTCCTCTCATCAGACTTGGAAGAAAACGGGAAACTTGGGACTCTGGAGCACCAAGATGGGGTGGGGGTAGGGGGGGTGGGGTCAATACCGACAGACTTGCAGCTAGCACCTGGCCAGCCCTGCCTGGTCTGGGTCAGACCTCCCCTCCTACCCCACGCACCCCTCTTTAGGGCACACCTCCCTGCCCTTCCCTGGTTTCTCAGTGGGACGAGGGAGGTGGGGAGTTCAGCACAGCGGGACTCTGGCACTCAGAACACAGTCCATAGGCTAGGCCCCCAGCTCACACTTTCCTTGTACTTCGAGGCCAGAGGGTGGGCCTGGGGGCAGCCAACAAAGCTAAGCTGAAAACCACCCAGGCAAGGGACCCAGGCACACAGGCCTCTGGGCACACTCCTGGTCAGAAGGAGACCCAGTCCTTGGGCCAGGAAGTCAAGTCCAAGTTGGAAGTGGCGGGGAGGGGAGGATGCCGTGAGATGACCCAGGGTCAGAAACCAGATGTGGCCAAACTCGGGCTCTCCCTGCAGCTAGGCTGGCCCTAGGCTTCGTCATGGCACCTAGGGGTGGGAGGTGCAGCTCTCCGTACCTGGCCACGCTCAGGAAGGATGGGGTGGCTGCTGAGAGGGGCCAGGGGATGGTGACTCTGCTGAGGCCACGGGAAGGAGAGGACCCGCAGGTGTGAGTGGGTGGGACACGGCTAGAAACCTAGGTTCCCAGTGTTCTGACCCGGCAGCCCGCACAGGGTACAGGCAGCCCGGCCTTGGGGAGCAGTCACTATCCCGCTGAGCCAGCCCACCTTCATCACACAGCTTTCTCTGACCTCCCCTGACCCCTCCCCAGCCAGAAGCCCCGACCCCCAGGGACAGAGGAGCCCACACCGAGTGCTGGGAGGCAGCCCTGAGTCTGGAGGAGCCGGGCCTGGTCTCTCATGGGAAGTGAGATGAGGTGATGCTGACGATGGTGACTAAGGCCCCAAGTCCCTGCCCCCTGCCTCCCCAGAAACTCTGCAGCCAGGCCGGCCCCGCGCGGAGCAGAGCCTGTGTAAACACGCCCAGGAGGGGAGGAGGGCTTGCTACATATATTTGAAATGTGTTAAAAAATAAATTAAAAAAGCACCGCTGTATCCCGTGGGTGTCCACAGGCCCGAGGTCTCAGCGAGGAAATGGGGAGGTGCTAGGGGCTTCTCGGTGGGGGCGTCGGCTCCCTCCCCCGGCAGACAGCAGCTGGGGCTGGGGCTGCATTCTGCTTCCTTCTCCCCAAGGGGCTCGGGAGGGAGACGGGGGACCAGAGCACCCCATTGGGTACCCGTGCCAGGAGCAGCTCTCCCCCACATCCCTGACCCCAGCACCCCCTCTCACGTCTCACCCTCAAGCTCTGTGGTTCACCTGCCTGGTGGACATCACAAGGCACCTGCCTCCACACCCACAAAAGGCCCTGTTTTCAGCCTCATGCCTCCCAAATGGATCCTTCTCTGTCCCAGGTGAAGGTGTGAACGTGGGGCCCCCCCTCCTGAAAACTAGGATGGGATGGGAGGCTGAGTTGGGGTTCACAGTGGCCCCAAGACTGCTCTGGCCATGATGTAGCCCAGCAGGCTGCTTAGGCACCTTGCCAAGGGTCCACTGAGCCAGGAGGAACCCAAGGGAGTGAGCAGCCGGCTTCTCTGCCTGGCCTGACTCTGGGCCAAGATCTGCTGGTCTGAAGAGCTGCCAGCTCGGTGCCTCTCCTGGTGGGCACCCGCGTCAGCAGACGCATCCTGTCTCTATCTCTCCCTTTCTTGGCTCCTCAGGCCTCATCCATCTCTCCCCAGCAGACTGAGAACAGCACTGTTTCTATTCCACTCCACCCCTCTTCCCTGGTGGCTCAGACGGTAAAGCGTCTGCCTACAATGCGGGAGACCTGGGTTTGATCCCTGGGTCGGGAAGATCTGGAGAAGGATAATGGCCTCCCACTCCAATATTCTTGCCTGGAAAATCCCACCCATGGAGGAGCCTGGCAGGCTACAGTCCATGGGGTTGCAATGAGTTGGACACGACTGAGTGTCTCTGGTCTGCAGGGAGAGTCAGGTGGGAAGGAGGCAGCTGCTCATCTGGGAGCAGCCGCTGTGGCGAGGATGCTGCCCTCGGATGTCCAGCCTGCTCTGGGACACCTAGAACTTCCATCCCTTCCATCTCCACGCCAACTCAGTGCATCCATCTCCCCAGCCCAAGCTCTTGCTACTCTCTTTAAGATTACAGTCATTCTTTTTCGGGTTGGGCTTTTAAATTTTCTGAGTTGATTGCCACCATTTAAAAATCTGCATATTTCACATAAAAATTCAGAATTCTGCAATGAAAAAACATCTGGCCATCTGGTATGCAGGGCCTGCCTTTAGATCCGCTGAGCACTAGCGGCTGAGGCTGGCCTTCTTTAGTTGGCCACAGTCCCCACCCAGCCCTGCAGCCCTCCTTCAATCAGCTGCTTGGCCCTGGGGGAATCTGAGTTCACAACTCTGGGCTTTTCCTCTTTCAGAGCTCAGTCAGGCCCTCAGTTCCTAGGCAACCTTATTGACAGTTGCCTCTCAGTATTAAGAAACCTTAATGGTCATCTCTTCCAGTTATCCTCCCGTAACCTAAATCCGGTCTATAGCTTTCTAGATGACAAGCAACCATCTAATCTTTACTTGAATATCTCCAGCAAAGGGGAACTCACTACTCCCCGTGGTTCTAAACTCTCCCTCACCTTCTTTTCTCACTTACACCCCCCAGTTCTTGGGCTCTGCCTCTCCCCAGTGGCCACACTGCACCCTTTGCCTTCCACCTCTGCTGTTGCTTGAGCCTCCAGAACCTTCCTCCAGTTCCGCCAACTTGTCTCCACAACTTCTCCCTTGCCCTCCAGGCAGATGGTGCAGACTCCAGCAGCTCAGGCCCTTCCCTAAGGAGCTGCCTCATGCCCCAGGCCGGATCATCACTGGGCCCTCCACACCTAACCCAGGCTGCTAAACAGGGAGCGGGGGCTGGGATACAGGCCTCCGTGGCCTGGTCTTCATTTCCCTAGCAAGGGCTGAGGTAACAGGAAGCGGGAGCAGTCCCTGGGGGCCTCCCGACCCAGGCCTGAGGGTCCCACCCCGTCCTCAGCCATGGTTCGTGGACCCACCAGGTCTGTTCAGATCCCCACAGGCACGCTGAGCCCAGTGCTTCTTCTCTGGGCCACCGGCCAAGCCTGGCCCCTCTGCAGGGAGGCCCCAGCTGCAGCAACAAGCAGAGCTGGGCTGAGCAAGGGGGGCCAAGGAGGGGTCTGGGAACTCTTTCCCCCAGCAGCTCTCTCCCGGGCTTTCGTCCAGCGCATCTCAGCACTAGGCGCTGCCACTGGGCAGTGTCCACCCACGTAGCATTGTCCATGGGGCTCCAAGGGCCCTCCTGGGTCACACACTCTGGCTCTTGGGGCATACGGGGCCTGTGCTAAGCTCCCGATATGGACCATGCAGACCTTTCTCGGGGTGCTTCCTACCCTGCTTTCCTTTCCCTGGGTCATGATGCTGCCAGGGCAGACAGGACTGGAGAAACATCGCTCCCCTGTCACGCCACGGCCCGAGCGGAGCTGGGAGGTTTCCCATGGGGAGGATGGACCCAAACCCCAGACACACGGGCAGGGGTACCAGCCAGAGCCGGCAACCCCTCCTCACCCAGCCCCACGACACTTAGAATCTTCTAAGCACTGGCTTTCCGGCCCCTGGCCAGATCCACTAGTTTTTAAGTTTTTTTTTTCCCAATACTTTAAATTTCAGGTCATCAAGTTAAAACCTCAGAATTCAACTCTTCACTGCCTCTTGGTCCACAGGTAGAGGGCCTAGCCCAGCGGAGGGACAGCAGCTTGGGAAGCTGAGCTGGGACACACTCGCCCCGTCATCAGCCCCGCGTTCCCCAGGACCGAGGCTGGTCTGGCTGGAGGATGCTGGTCCCCTGGGAAGTGGGTGAGGCAGGGGGCGCTGCCACCCGCCTTATACCCGGATCTGGTACCCATTGAGGTCTGGCATGGCTTTGGGCTCTGAAGGCTTCTTCTCACCGGAAGGCCTGCAGGGAGGGGAGAAGAGAGGAAGGGGAAAGGGTGAGCAGCCTCTCCAGGAGGTGGGAGAGCAGGGAGCCAGGGTGGCTGCCCCCCGACTCCCACCTCCCCATTCTCCAAGGTGTCCCAAATGCAGCAGGAAGGGTCCCCGCGGAAGTGCGTTTCTGGAAACCCCCAACCCCCCTTGCAAGCCTGAGTGTGGGCCCCACACTCTCTCAGGAGCTACTGCTCTTCACTGAGGTCAGTGACTCTGGCTGCAGGTTAAGTGATAAAGTAACAGTGAATCCCTGTGAGGGACCCTGTGTTCTCTCTGACAGCCTCTCAGGTCGAAGTGAAGGAGGCTGGCTATGGGAGGCAGCGAGGTGCCCCTGACACCAGAGAGGTGTCTCCAGAAAAGTGAAAAATTAAAGTCGCTCAGTCGTGTCCAACTCTTTGCGACCCCATGGATTGTAGCGCACCAGGCTCCTCTGTCCATGGGATTCTCCAGGTAAGAATACTGGAGTGGGTTGCCATCTCCTTCTCCAGGGGATCTTCCCGACCCAGGGATCAAACCTGGGTCTCCTGCATTGCAGGCAGACGCTTTACCATCTGAGCCACCAGGGAACCCCATATAACCTGGAGGTGTCTCCAGAATGACCTTTAAAGCAAGAGCCACACTGACACAGAGGAGACAAATCTGACGAGGCCGCTGGGTGCTTTATCCGAATGCTTCTGCCGGCCGGTTACAGGCAAAACCCAGACTCTCATGGGGCAAAGGTTATGCTCAAAGCCACCAACCGGCTGCCATCTGAGGTTAAAACCTTTTCCAGCGATATTCCTGGAAGAGCTCACTGTTGGCTGGGCCCCACCCTTCTACCATCCCTCCCCCAGAGCCTATTCTGCAGCTCTGCAGTTGTGGCCTCGGACCTTCCCCCATGGGCCTCCTGTTGGGCACCAGGGTGCCCACACAGGGTAACCAGTGGGCCAGAGATGTCCTTCTCCCTGGAGAAACGGGACTTCATTGTAGCTGTTTCAACATATGAACAAACCCACCCTTCCAGTGGGGGCGACAGAGAAGGGTGGGAATGCGAAGAGCTTGAGGGGAGATCAGAGGGAGGGGAAGATGAGCGGAAAGGATGAAGCCTTTTTCTGCACCTTCCCCCCACCCCCAACTCCTCCAGGAAAGGGGAAACCCAGGGCTCACCGCCTTTCGCTGCGGCTGTTCCTGCGGTGGGGGCTGGACTGGCCCCGCTGTGGGGAGGACACATCCTTCTTCCGGTCCTTGGTGGGAGACGGAGGGCCGGTCCCTTTGCCGATCTGGGTGGGGAGGAAGACACACAGACCTGCTCCAGGACCGCCCCAGAGTCTGTCCTGTCCTGACGGAGCCACAAGCCCCAAAGCTGCTCTGGGCAGAGCCCAGGAAGCCTCAAGCCCTGCTCTGCCTTGTCTCGGGGTCTTCCTGAACCTGTTTCCCAGGCGCTAAAGTGACCAGGGCCTTGGGGGTTCCACAGCAGGGCAGCCCAAACTCCATGAGCCCCTGAAACAGCATGGACATGGACAGCAGTGACTGGGGAGGGTTCATGGTGGCCCCCGAGAAAAGGGGCATTTACTCAGGCCGGGCAGAGGGGCCAGCCGGAGAAGCAGCCCGTGTCTGAGCTTGGGGCTGGGAGCCTACAAGACCCACAGGTGACACTGGTTATCTCCAGTTAATCAGAAGCTCAGACTAGTGGCTATACCTCTGATGAAGGGGAATAAAGGAGGTGGGGGGAGCAAGTGAACTTAGGCGACACAGTCCCTTTGAGCTGAATTTTCAAAATGTGGGGTATACAGGACAGGTGCTGGAGAGGGGTGCAAATAACATGGGAAGTCTTAAGCACCAAACAGATTGGGAAACACAGCACTCGAAGTTAGGTAATGCTGGCTCCAGCTCTAGATCCAACCTGCTCCCCTGAAGGTGTGGTGACACTTGGGCAGCTGAGCACCCAGACTTCAACAGGGAGGGACAGGGGGGAGGACCAGCTCAGGAGGGGAGGAGGGCACCCCCGAAAGCAGCAGGGTCACCTGCAGCTGCCCTGGGGAAGGAAGGCACCGAAGCTGTCACCCCAAGGTCTTGGTCTGGGGACTGGCGGGGCAGGGCGGCCGGGACTCCTGAAAGCACCTGCGACGTGCCTGGGTTCCCCATCCGGAGACTGAGCCCCAGGCCCATCTGCCGCCCACAGGCTGCAAGCAAGTCTCTGGGCTCCCTGCACCTCAGTGTCCCCCCCTGCCTGCTGCGGCCCTCCTGCGGTCTTGGGGAGCAGCAATGGGCGTGAAACTGCCATTGTCACGGCTATGGCCCCAGGCTGCCCGGAGAGGCAGAGCGCAGAGCTGCAGAGACCGGGCAAAGGGGAGGGGCCAGGAGGCCCCACGGAAGGCACCCCCAAGTACAGGGGGACAAACATCTCAGCAGCTCAGCCCACTATTTTGGGTCCAGCAGCTCCCCCTCATGACCCCTGCTCACTGCGGCTGGGCAAGAGGGAGAAGGAGCCGTCCCTCCTTGTCTCCCCAGAGTCTGACCCGCTTCTCTTTTCTGACTTTCCCCCTGGGGCTGGGGGTCAAGAGTCGGGATGACAGGGGTGATGGAAGCTACTGCCCAGCCCACACTATACCACTCCCTCCAGACAGGCCATGACTCCCCACCAGCCTTGACTCGCAGCCCTTCCACCTGGATGGCAGCACCCCTGCCCAGGCCCAAGCCCAGCTCCCCTGCAGCCCAACAAGAGCCTCCCCAGGGCTGCCCACCTGAGGTGGCTGTCTCATCAGCAATGACCTTTGAGCGAAGCCCAGAAACTTCCTACCCTCACCTCCCCAACTCCTGGCTCCACCTCCTCCCAAGAAGATGGGGGTGGGGATGGTGGGTTGGGAAGATGGGGGAGGAAGGGGGGACTTCCCTGGAAGAGTGAGCCTCTAGGAAGCGGCATCTCCACCTCTGCCCTTCCTCCCCACCCCTGCCCTTCTACCCTCAGCCCTACATTTCCATTGACCCCCTACCCCTTCCATCCCCACGCCTGCCCTTCCGCCCCCGCCCTTCTGCCCTCACCCTTGCCCTTCCACCACCACCACCCCCCACCCCTGCCCTTCCACCTCCACCCCTGCCCAGGCCCTGGGTGCCCCGGGCAGGGCGGTGCGCACGCACCTTGAGCCGCATGTCGCGGGCATGCCGCTCCAGCTCCTTGCGGAAGTCCTCGCGGCCCAGCCTCTCCACGTCCAGGACCGAGTGCTTCCACTCGATCTGCTCCACGCTGTGCGGGTCGTGGGACACGCACTGGCCCAGCTTCACCTTCTTCAGCACGTGCCAGCAGCGGCCGTAGGCGGCCTCATAGTCCAGCACGAGCTCGCTGAGCGTGCGAAAGGCCGGCGGCTTGTACATCAGGTCCTCGCGCCGGCTCATGCCCAGCGCCCCGTAGCGACCCCCGAAGTTCACCCCCAGCACGATGTGGCGGAAGTAGTTCCCTGAGAAGTAGGTCTTGAAGCTGATGGGGAAGCGTTCCAGGGTGGGCATGCTGTTGGTGAGGTAACTGGCCGCGCCGCCGCAGCTAAGGAAACGGCTAGAAGCAGGAGCGGGGCTGGGCGACCCCATCCCACCTAACCCACCCGGGAGAGGCTGTGTGAGCCGCCCCAGAGCCCAGCTCTCCAGTGCGGACCCCAGCTCCCCAGCACGGACGGTGGGTGTTGCTCATCCACATCCTGTCATCAGGCTTGGGCCCTGCATACAGTAGGCACTCAGTGAACTCAATCTCTATGGGTCAGGGTGCTCAGTGATTACCGGCTGCTGCCATGACATCAAGCAGCCCTCACCAAGTAACAGTGAGTAGGGCACCTCGAACTGCCGGGCCTTCCAGAGTGGTGGGGTGAAGGAAGGGTGAGACAGGCCCTCCGTCCACCAGCCTGTCTGTCTGTCTCCCCCTCACCTCCCTCCTCCCCTCTGTCGCACACACAGCCCTCTTCACCCCTGCCCTCCCTCTCACACGTGCTGATACACACGTGTGCATCACAGATGCACAGACAACCCTGTTCTTTTCTCTCACCGCCCCTACCCCTCCATGCATAGATACTGTGCCTGCTGCTCTTCTGATAAAACCAAGGCTGCCGGCAGCCTGGGGGGCCGTCAGCTGTCCACTCCAACCTCCACGGAGGACCGTCTACACCAGCTCTTTTCTCTGGCTGCTCCTTGGGCCCTGCTGGCTCCTTCTCAGGCTTGGCTGGGACCCCTGACCTCCCTTCCTAAAGCAAGTCTGCTCTAATATTCCCCATGGCACATCACCACAATCTGTGATTATTTTTCTTATTTCTTGGTTTACTTGCTTATTTTTTGTCTCCCTGGCTAGAACGTAAACTTTTGAGAATGGGGACCACCTTGTCTGTCATTTATTTTTCTTTTTTGCTGTATCTCTGGGGCCCAGCACAGACATGGCACATGACAGGCACTCAAAACTCTTTTTTGAACAAACGGAGAGAATGAGATGAACAGGATAAAAGCTTGGTGTACAGACCAGGTCGACACTGCGTCCAGTGTCCAGTGTGCTCCTGGTCGTTTAACTGTATTAACAAATTTGTGGGATGGCATTGCCATTGTCCCCTCTGCAGAGGAGGACTCTGAGGCTCAGAGGTGCTAAGGAACTTGCTTGAGGCCACAGTGAGGATAGCAGAGCTAGGATTCAGGTCCAGGTTGGCCTGAGCCTGCAGTCTGCATGCAGTCACTGCCATGCTCACCAGGCCTGACTCCTTGCAAGCAAATGACTGGGAACACAGATGAGCCAGGTGCAGACTCTGAGTGCAGTGAGGATGAGACCAGGAACAGACTTAGTTCAGAGCGTCCCTTGTGTTCAGGAGGGGGCCGTGGCAGTTCTATGGGGACAGCAGGGTGGTGTCCTATCCAGATGGGGGGCTACTCCTATTTTCCTCCTGCCCACAAGCCAGCAGATAACCCCTGGAAGGCCTCTGGGACCATGTGATCCCATCTGGACCAGCTTCTCTGTGTGCTCATGGGGAGGGGAGCAGGGTCTCCCTCCTACAAGGGGGTGGGAACCTCCACTTTGGAGCGTGGTCCTGAAGGAGAAGCAAATGTGGGGTGGTGAAGGAGGCGCTGGCAGCGGCTTGGAGTCCTTGGGCTGGCCTCACACTCATCCCAGCAGAGAACCCTTTGGACAGGGCAATGCTGGTGGGTCTCTCTGGGCAGCAAAGGACTGCCACAGAGGGATTAGCCCTCAGGGAGGAGGACTGGGGCCACCCCTGCACTCTCTTTGTACAGGTTAGGCAGGTATGTCTATGGGAGTGGGGAGTACCCCCTCTGATCCCCCACAGAGAAGCTGTGCTCCTGGCCTGTGAGCGTTGTCTTCTCCCTGACCCATCTGAGCAAACGATTCCTCCCTGTTCCATTAGGCACCTGCCCCCTCACCCTGCTGGGCACAGAGCCCAGTGCCTACTCCAGGAGTGGTAGATGGAATATTTACAAGCCTTGATAGGTACAGGGAAGAGTGTGGGGTGGGAAGAGATGAGTCAAGACTGGCCTTGAATTGGTAAAACTGAGTGATGGGCACATGGGCTGCACTATGTTAATTTATGGTTATATGAGGTTAAAATTTTATGTAATTAAACAAGGTAGGATTCAGGCAGGAACCACTTACGACAGAGAAATGGCCACATGCCAGTCTCCTAACTTTGCTTTAACTGGGGATATTGGGTGCCCCCTCTAGGGGCCTCGTCTGTCCTACCTAACTACTCTGGTGATCCAGCTATATCTATCCAGTTCTACCCTTTGGGTGGGGGAGAGACTGAGAAACCCTTTTTATTATTTTTTTAATATGCAGATTTACATTTAAAGATCAGGGGATGTCCACCATCTCCACAGATCCACATGTCTTGGAAATGCCAACAGTTGGGCATCCAACCTGCTTCTCCCGGACTCTTTGGTTCTTGGAAATAGCACAGCAGCCTTATGAGACCATGAGCCGTGATTTGTGGTTTGGAGAACAGGGTCACTGTGTCCACTGCTCAAAAAAAAAAAGCTGCCCAGTAAGCCTTGGAAGTTAGCAACTGAGGTGCAAGAGACTGAGCCCCCCTCAAACTCCTTCACTTTGGGGCCAAGTTCGTGACTTCTGGGAAAGGGAGCTGGGAGGGCCCTTCCAGAGGAGGAAGATGGCCCTGGAGGTGTGAGTAGCTGGCCACCCCCTCCCAGACCTCTCAGAGGAAGGATACATTCCCAGGATCACCGCTTCCAGGCATTTGATTGGCAGAGCCTCTTTGGTCATTTCCTTGGCCAGGTCCATCAGCCTGGGGGGTTGGAAGGCAGAGTCATTAGGACAGAGGCTCCAGTCCCCTCTGGTGAAGGAGCATTGGGAGGTAGACTAGATGGACAAAGACTCCCCTGCCTTCCAAGCTGCCGCAGCTCAAGCCCAGCACCTCCCCCTCACATCCTTCCTGAGCCTAAGGGGTCAGAGAAGAGACAACCACTGAAGATAAGGAAAGAGGCCCTTCCCCTTTCCCTTCCGTCCTTCCATTTCCTTCTTCCCTCAGAGTCCTGCTGCAGAGTCCTCTGGAGGGGAGGGTGGTTGGGGGTGGCGTGCAGTGATAGGCAGGTCTTTGAAAGCCACTGGGCTGGGGGCCTCCTGTAAAGATGGTGTTTGGGGAGCGCATGGGATAGCATGCCAAAGAGGCCGGAGACCTTGGCACTGATCTTGTTTCTTCTGGAGCACAGTGGACACCCCTGACCGAACTGTGACTTCTCTGAAGAGCCTTTGATTGTTGTAACTGCTCCTCCATGGCTGGCCAGCTCCCTGGAGCCTGGACATGGGGTCTCAGGGAATTAGCTGCCCAGTGACTCCCCCATCTGCTCTTGAACTTGGAATTCAGGCCACTTTAAAACAGACTTATCTCTGAAGCCTGGTTCCTCCCTCCTCACCAAATGCTGCCCCCTGGCCCTGGGAATACAGCCTGGCCACTGGCTTTGCAGGGCAGGATGTCAGACTCCTCCATCCCATGAGGCTGGAGCTGGGCCTGCACACTCAGCAGGCACAGGACAACAAGAGCAAAGCTTTGGGGTGAGGAAGGCTGCTCTCCCCCCGAGAGCTTAGAGAAGGGGTAATTAAGTAATTTAGCTAATAAACCATCTAAAGCATTTTTCATAAGGAAGTGATCATGGATTGATTATATGTGGGGCAAGATGTAAAATTCATATTCATCATAAAAGCACAGGGTTTTAAACCTGTAGACAGCTTTGGGCTGAGCCCCCAGGCCCAACTGTGGTATTCACTCTCCACTCCACTCTGCCCTAAGGGTTTCCATGGGGGTGAATCCAGCCAGGGGTCTACACCTGGGGGGCAGAATGGGAAGTGAGACATGCAGTGTTCTCCCCAGTAGGGTCCCTGCAGCTCAATCACTGGGCCTTGTACCAAATGCCCAGAATCAAGTCCAGAAGGTAACTGGGGGTGATGCCAGGGAACAGAGAGAAGGGGGAAGACCCTCTCCTGTGAGGCCGACCTCTCCTAAAAGGAAGATAAGGGTCACACACAGACATCCACTTGGGACCATCCTCTGTCATCACCAAGGCAAGCAGGTGGTCTGCCATCACCCTCTTGGCTCAGAATGGATACTGGGGTTCTCCCTCCTGGCTCAGCATGGATATTGGGGTTCCTTTTCCTCAAGGGAGCCCTGGCTGCCCATCTTGGCTAGAATCCCCTCTTTAGGACATCCTAAGGGGAGTCCCACGGTGGTACCTGCTTTGCTGGTGGGCTCTCCTGGGAAGACTCTCTGCCTGCCTGATAAGCTTCCACCCACAGGTGACAGAGGGGCCCCAACCAGACCAGGGTCTGTGACCTGGTGCAGAGGGACCTGTGCTCCCCACACTTACCCTGTCAGAGGTCTGCTCTTCTTAATTTCAAAGAACTGTGTCCCTGTGTGATTGTACCTGCGGGTGCTGGTTAAGGGCTCTCTGGCTTGATCTGGAAGAGGCGTGTCCCTCTGCCCCCATCCAGACCCCGGGGGTCCAGCACTCCTCGGGGGTGCAGGCCGGGTAAAGACCCCACAGAGGATGCTCAGGGTGTGATCGTCTGAAGGGACAGGAGGGCACAGCACGCTGCTGGCTCCTTCCCCCACAGGGCCCCTCTCTGTCCTCACTCATCCTCTGTTCCCAGCTTTCCTCTCCAGGAAGGAAGCCAGGCAGAAGGCAGCCATTGGCCAGGGCCGGGAGACAAGCCTGAGCCCTGGACAGCTCTCAGCAGTACTTTATGTTCCAATTGGTGAGAAACAGCACACACGGACAGGAGAAGGCTGGGGTGGGATTCCTGTGCGGCTCTGTTGCTGGGTGCTGCTCCCAAGCTAACCGGCCCCTCTCCAGGCCACCAGTCCCCATCTCTGCCCCTTGCTCTCTCCCCCCAAATTGGGCTGGACCCAGTTTTCAGTAACCAGTCTGACTATTCTTCTGCTTAGGACCCATGCCTGGCCCTTAGGGGTCCTGCCATCTTGGACAGAATCAGCAGCTAGGAGGGTCAGAGGGAGCCAGGTGGAAGAGCTCCAGGCAGGGCCCAGGGCTGGAGAGGCCCAGCTCAGAGACACCGGGGAATCCCAGGCTTGGGGGCGTCCCAAGGCTCTTCCCCTGCTGGGCAGCTGGCCTTCTGCCAGGGAGGAAAAAGGCGCAGAACTAGGGGATACGTCTAAGATGTGGAAGCTGTCTCCTGGAGCATAAAAGTCCTTTTTCTCCTCCATCTACCTGCTGCTGCTAAGTCGCTTCAGTCACGTCCAACTCTGTGTGACCCCATAGACGGCAGCCCACCAGGCTCCCCCGTCCCTGGGATTCTCCAGTCAAGAACACTGGAGTGGGTTGCCATTGCCTTCTCCAACATCTACCTGCTACCTCCCCCCAACACACACCCTTTCCCCCAACACATACTTCTTTTAGACCAGTTTTTAAACAGCCCCAAGGGAGCTTCCCCCTTCTCTCTCTCTGCTGGCACCAGAGGGTCAGCAGAGGAGGTCTGGGCCAGTGGACCTGGACTAGGCTTCCACGAGCAGGTCACTCAGGACACCCTGACCCCATCACACGGAGGACGACGCAGGAAGCAGGGAGGCCAGAGCAGGTGTGGCATTCATCAGACAAACCCGCTCCGATACCCGGGAGGACACGCGCTGTGCGCACGACTCCGGGGGTTCAGAGATGCCGTGTGAGTGGCACCCCCTGGAGTCGTGGGGTGCAGCTGCTTGGCCCAGTGCCCTCCAGCCCTGTCTGGAAACAAGCCCCAGCTGGCTCTGGACCAGCCGGATGGCGGCCGTGACTCTGACCACGGAGGATACTGCAGCTCCCTGATGTAGCGCTGCACTGCTTCCAGGCGCTCAGGGACGGGCGTGGAGGGCTGGAACGTAGGCACACTCGGTATGGGGATCTGGGCACGGAGAGAGAAAGCTCTGGTCACGGAGGGAGGCTTACCCTGGAGCTTCCAGCCCGCTGGACACCCAGATTAGCCCCCAGAGAAGCCACGTCCCAAGGAGGAGCTCCCCGCTCCCTCCTTCGCTGAGCTTCTCTCCCCCCCAACCCCCACCCTCCCATTGGCCACTCCTCACCCTCCTAGCCCTTGACGGCATTTCTGATCTGGAGTTTATGTCGATATTCCAATTTTATGCTTCTTTCATAATTTTAGAAAAAAACACAGGCTGATTGCTTAGAATTTTACATTTCATGAACTTCAAGGCGTCCCCAGGAATGTTGATCTTGAAGTTAAGTTCATTTGGGTTTGGGGTTCAACTCTGGTTCAAAGTCCAGTTGACCAGGTGTCCCTGTGCCTGGTGAGCACACCCTCAGCAGGTGGTGTCGCCCCACTGCATTTTCGTATCAGAGCACAATGGCCAGGCCTTCCTGCTCCCCTGGGAGAAAGAAGGACGTGCAGGGGGAAAATGTGGTTTGGGACAGACTTGCCGGGGACTAGCCTCTTTGGAAGGGTTCCATGGAGGCAGCAGGAGCCCTGGCTCTCCTGTCTTGCCAGTGCCACACCTACAGCAGCATGGCTAACCGGGCATCTGGACAGTCCTCCTCACCGGATTAGACTCTCCAGAGTTTGGCCAGACATGGGGAGAAGGGGCTGTCACGGGGAGAGTGGGGGTGTGGTGGGGAGGGGTGGGTGAGGACTGGGAACCCTCAGCCTGGGCTGCCCAGGTGCTGGCAGTCAGGCTAGGCTCTGTGGCCTCCTGGAGTTGTCCCTCGGCAACCCTGCAGTTGTCAGAAAAGCAGCCACATCTGGGTGTGTGTCCCCAGGCCACCCGCTCCGGCCTGGGGAGCCTGAAGGCTGGCAGTTTGCTGCAACAAGTCAAGTGTGGCTCAGAAGCCAAGGGAAGCACCCACCAGGTCCTTGGGGTTACAGGTCGGGCTTTCCTGGGTAGAGAGGAACCAGCTTTCCAGGTCCATGGCCCAGCCCCCTGGGGTCCCCCTTGGCTCCCAGCACTGGCAGCTCTGAGGTGGCCTCAGGGCTCCTCACATGACGAGGCCCCACCCTGCCACCCTTAGGCCTCAGCCTACTCCCCAGCAGGTGGGGGCTGCTGAGCGCATCCATCTGTACAGGGAGGGAAGGGCCAGGTCCAGCGGGAGCCCATGGCGGGGCTGGGCTGAGGGATGCGCTCCCTATGGGGCGGTGCGGGCACAGCCTCTCAAGTAAGGTGGCCGGGGATCTGACACGAAGGAAGTGAAACACCAGTGATTCCTGATGGCACCACAGCCTCTGACAGGCACCTACTTGCCCCAAAGGGCCAAGGCGCAAGGGAGAAAGCCCTGCCCAGGAGACGACTCTGCGTGAACTTCTTCCCCAGCCCTGCCGGCCCCCTCCTTCCGGTCTGGGCAGTCCCCAGCTGCTGACACCTCGGTCTGGAGGCAGCTACTTCCCCTTTCACACCCCCCTAGTTCAGTTCAGTTCAGTCGCTCAGTTGTGTCCAGCTCTTTCTGACCCCATGGACTGCAGAATGCTAGGCCTCCTTGCCCATCACCAACTGCCGGAGTTTACTCAAACTCATGTCTGTTGAGTCGGTGATGCCACCCAACCATCTCATACCTGCTGCCCCCTTCTCCTCCTGCCTTCAATCTTTCCTAGCATCAGGGTCTTTTCAAATGAGTCAGTTCTTTGCATCAGGTGGCCAAAGTATTGACGTTTCAGCTTCTGCATCAGTCCTTCCAATGAATATTCAGGACTGAGTTCCTTTAGGATGGACTGGTTGGATCTCCTTGCAGTCCAAGGGACTCTCAAGAATCTTCTCCAACACCACAGTTCAAAAGCATCAATTGTTCAGCGCTCAGCTTTCTTTATAGCCCAACTCTCACATCCATACATGACCACTGGAAAAACCATAGCCTTGACTAGACAGACCTTTGTTGGCAAAGGTCTGGCAAAGTAATGCTACTGCTGCCCAAACTGTGGCCACTGCTTAAAATCAGCAGGGGGATAACAGCCCCAGATGGGGAGTGCTCTGTCTTCCTGCCCGGCCACCATGTACAAGGCAGGCTCCAGAACTCTCTGAGGGCCTGGCTGGACTCCTTGGGTCAAGGATACAGGGTGGGAGAGCTATCAGAGGAATGACGGAACCATTTACTATAAACAGCACAGCACCTGGCTTTTTCAGGTGGAAGGTCCCAGGCAAGTCATCTCCACTTCCCATGAGGGCATCTAGTGACTTCTAGGAGCTTGGGGTAGAGACTGTAAGTACACCCTCCCCTGAGACATTTCAAACAAGGAGGGCTCTGTAGTCCAAGAATCCTTTGAGCAAGCTTGCACAAGCCAACCCTGGGCCAGGGCCGGGTGGTACCATGAGGGTATCACCTGCCATCTAGACACAGGACCCAGGAACTAGAGGCTCTGTAAGAACTAAAGGGCTCCAGAAAAAAAGTGTAGAAAGACCCTGGATTCATGAGTAGGGCCTTAAAGGACACCACCACTGTGGCATAGCTGGAGGGAGCTGACGGCTGTGACATGTTAACTCATGTCAACCAACAGGCCAGCATCTTTCTTCTGAATGTTCACAAAAACAAAACAAACAGGTGAGAGTCTGTATATCCAAATAATCAGACCTACTGGAGGGCTGGCAATCCCTCAACCCCCACCCCAAACCAGGAATTCCAGAAATGCTCCCTTGCTGCAGAGCAGTGGGGTTAAGTGGGGTACAGTGGAGGAAAGTGATATTGGCCCAGATGCATCCAGGAATGACTCCTCCTCTACTACCAAGGCCCAGGGTTACCTTGGCTCCAGGAACTCCCTGAAATCCTGAGTTCTATTAAGGAACAGAAAGGAGTCTTGGGGGAGGTCAGGCAGCCTGCAGCTGAGTGTGTGGACAAGAAGCAAGAAATCCTAGAGGCTGACAGACCTGGGCCTAGAACCAGCCCATCGCTGTCTAAATCCCAGCCCGGCAGTTTACTGTCTGGAAGCAAGATCCTTACCGTCTCCATGCCGCGGACACCTCACCTGTAAAGTGGGTGCCAAAACAAAACCAACCTCAGAGCCTAGATGAGACACTGCACAGCCAGGTCTTGGGACAGGGACGGGCACACGGCAGGGACTTGGCTCCTGCCCACTGTCGCTGTTATTCCTGGGCATGTCAGACACTGGTCAGCCCATGAGGACGCTGGCAGTGCTGCCTTTTTGAGGGGAGATGTCCAAATTCACCTTCTGCAGGAGCTCAATGTCTAGAGCCGCAGTCAGAAGAACCTGGGCAGCTGGGTCTGGATGCCTGACCACTGGGCTTTTAAAAAGGTGGTGGCAGGGGACTTCCCTGGTGGTCCAGTGGTTAAGAATCCACCTACCGATGCAGGGGATGTGGGTTTGATCCCTGCTCCGGGAACTAAGATCCCACGTGCCGTGGGACAACTAAGCCCACGTGCTGCAATTACTGAAGCCCCTGAGCACTTTAGAGCCCATGTTCTGAAACAAGAGAAGCACTGCAACGAGAAGCCATGCACCGCAACAGGGAGCAGCCCCCACGGGCCGCAACTAGGGAAAAGCCATGTGCCTCAACGAAGACCCAGCACGGCCAAAAATAAATAAATAATAATTAAAATAAAAAAGCTAGAGGCAGCTTGAAACATCAAGGAGACAGTCTTACAAAGGAACACAAATGGCTCCTGGATCTGCGATCCTTTTAGGAACTGTCGCCCGTTAACATACTGGTGTCACCCTTTTAGAGGACATCTCCTCAAAGTGCCCGTGGGGTGGTCTCTCCAGACTCTATTTGCTGAGTACGTATGACAGCTCACCCACTTCACAGGCTTTATTTCATCAATTCCTCCCAGTGACCCCTCAGAAGTGGGTATTGCGCTTATGCTCATTTTATAGCTGAGGAAACTGAGGCACGAGGAGGTTGCGTTCCTTTCTGGAGACCCAGGATTTCAACACGGTGGATCCAATGTTTTATTACACTACACTGCAGGGACCTCAGACTCAACCACCTGCAGGGGCCGCACTGGTGACATAAACAGGGAAGGCGGACTGAGAGAGCAGGTGGGGGTCTGCGGCCACCTGGGGGAGGGGAACCAGCCCTCAGCCCCAGCTGCCTGCGCCATGTGGGGTCACAGTTTCTCTGCTCTCAGATCTTCTCATTTCCTGAAAAAATCTGGATTCTGATGTGAAATCTCCCCATTTTGAATTCTGGCTCACCTGGTCTTTTTAAAACATTATTCTATCCCCCCAACTCTTGGCGGACTACCCAAGCGGTGCTAGTGGCAAAGAACCTGCCTGGAGGAGGGCCTGGCAACCCACCCAGTATTCTTGCCTGGAGAATCCCCATGGACAGAGGAGCCTGGTGGGCCACAGTCTAGAGGGTCACAAAGAGTTGGATACGACTGAAGTGGCTTAGCACAAACTCCTGGTCCCACTACGGTGTAACCTCTGCTGCCTCTGTGTTAGCTTCAGGGCAGGGCCCCTTGGGGTGGGGGGTGGGGCAACCCAGTGCTGGGTCCACACTGCTGGCACTCTGGGATCAGACCTTGATGCCTCCTGGACATCTCCACTCTGCCCAGACTCTGGGGCCAAGACTCCTGCTCTGGGCCAAGATAGAGGAAACTGCCCCCCCACACTTTTCCTGTGGTTTGAGGAGGGGGATTTGATTTAGGTCATACCTGAATGATCTAGTGGTTTCCCCTACTTTCTTCAATTTAAGCCTGAATTTAGCAACAAGGGGTTCATGATCTGAGCCACAGTCAGCTCCCAGTCTTGTTTTTGCTGACTATATAGAGCTTCTCCAGATGACACCACCCTTCTGGCAGAAAAGCGAAGAACTAAAGAGCCTCTTGATGAAAGTGAAAGAGGAGAGTGAAAAAGTTGGCTTAAAGCTCAACATTCAGAAAACTAAGATCATGGCATCTG
The DNA here is from genome assembly GCF_003369695.1 of Bos indicus x Bos taurus. Lineage (NCBI taxonomy): Eukaryota > Metazoa > Chordata > Mammalia > Artiodactyla > Bovidae > Bos > Bos indicus x Bos taurus. The sequence goes on along the minus strand of NC_040085.1, from coordinate 81,819,784 downwards.
GTCCTATCACTTCATGGTAAATAGATGGGGAAACAGTGGAATCAGTGGCTGACTTTATTTTTCAGGGCTCCAAAATCACTGCAGATGGTGACTGCAGCCATGAAATTAAAAGACGCTTGCTCCTTGGAAAAAAGCTATGATGGAACATATTAAAAAGCAGAGACATTACTTTGCCGACAAAGGTCCATCTAGTCAAAGGTATGGTTTTTCCAGTGGTCATGTATGGATGTGAGAGCTGGACTATAAAGAAAGCTGAGCACCAAAGAATTGATGTTTCTGAACTGTGGTGTTGGAGAAGACTCTTGAGAGTCCCTTAGACTGCAAGGAGATCCAACCAGTCCATTCCGAAGGAGATCAGTCCTGAATATTCATTGGAAGGACTGATGCTGAAGCTGAAACTCCAATACTTTGGCCACCTGATTCAAAGAACGGACTCATTGGAAAAGACTCTGATGCTGGGAAAGACTGAAGGCGGGAGAAGGGGATGACAGAGGATGAGATGGTTAGATGGCATCACTGGCTCAATGGACATGAGTTTGAGAAGGCTCTGGGAGTTGGTGATGGACAGGGAGGCCTGGTGTGCTGCAGTCCATGGGGTCACAAAGAGTCAGACATGACTGAGTGACTGAACTGAACTGACTGAGGAGGGAGAGTTTCAATTCTCTCAATCCTCTCACAAAATCCCTTCTACACTCCTGTCAGTCATGACACCCCCCACAGACAATAGCGTTATTCCCTCATCAGTTTCTTTTCTATGTGTGAAGGTTGAAGATGACGAGATGACATTACAAGACCAGTGGCTAATAAGCTCGTCAATTTTGTTTTTAGTCCCTTGAAGTGGTGACAGTTCTACAGAGGACCATTCACACTCTCCCAGAGCCTGATTTAGACATCAGCAGGATGGCTAGACAGCCATCTGCTAATCCCTGACTTGCTCATGTGGGAGAAGCATGTGGCTCTGGCTTCACTGGGACAAATGCTGAGTGAGACCTAGCTGCCCCTCCTGATGAAGGGTATGGACAGAGGGAATGAACACCCAGTAATCAGTACCAGTCTGAGGCATTACAGTTTCTTAAATGCTTTAACATAGGGATTCCCTGGTGGTTCAGTGGTTAAGACTCTCCACTCAAAGTGCAAGGGGCCTGGGTTTGATGCCTGGTCAGGGAACTAGATCTCACATGCAGGAATTCAGAGTTTGTATGCCACACTAAGATCCTGCATGTGCAGCTGAGACCCGGAACAAATTTTTTTTTTTTTAATATATTAAAAAAATGCTTTAACACATTTTGTCTCATTTAACTTCACTACAATCAACACCACTCTCAACCTCAGATGAGAAAACTGTGGCTCAAACAGGGGTCTGCTTGAGTTTATAACTAGGCGGGTGATTGGAACAGATGTCCTTATCCTCTGATGCCATACTTCCTTTTCCAGGAATTTATCTCAAGGAAATAATCAGAGCTGCTGCTGCTGCTAAGTCGCTTCAGTCGTGTCCGACTCTTTGTGACCCCATGGACAGCAGCCCACCAGGCTCTTCTGTCCGTGGGATTCTCTAGGCAAGAATACTGGAGTGGGTTGCCATTTCCTTCTCCAATAATCAGAGGTGAGTCCCCAAATTTATGTTGTAGAATGGGCACCACAGTGTTCATTTTAAGAAAAAATTATTGGAAACAATGGCTAACCACAGGGAATTAGTTAATTCTGAATTAGCTCAGAAGGTGATTATGTAGCCATTCAAAATCAAATCATATTCAATTTCCCTTGAAAATATAAGGCAGTAGCTCAACTCTCAACCTGGGGATTGTCTGAATTCAGCTTGTCCCAGGAGATAGTCTCTGATGGTTCTACCAATAACTTAGTAAAAAGAGAACAAAACAGGCCACCTGTTTCCATGTCTAATCCACCTTAACTGCCACTCTCTGGTCCCTTCCTTCTCACCTGGGCAAGTACGCATAAGCATGGGCTCCAACCTCTGTCCAACTGACTTTTCTTAGGGAATTTCAGGTCTCTGCATTTGAGAGAGTATTTCCTTAGTCTTGAACCATAACTTTGGGGGGAAAAAAATCAGGCGTGTTTTTCCACCAAGTACTATAGGGCACAGAATGTTTCAAATACTCTTTCATTCAGCAAATGCTTACAAGTGCCGGTTCTGTGCCAGGCACACAGGAGGCCTTGGGAAGACAAAGATGAATGAGACTGCCTTGGCCCTCATGGTGACACAACTGAAGGCCAGTCGTCGTAAAAAGTGACTGCACTTCGTTTTTGCCATGCACAGAAAAATGCCTGAACTTTGCCCCTCTCCACGGCCCTCTTCTAACTGCCCTGGAACCTCATGTCCTACAGAGCAGAGGCCCTGGAACCAGAAGACCTGTGGGGGGAGAGATTCAGCCCTGTCAGTTACTGGCTATGGAGCCCTGAGTTCCTACTTGAGTTTTCAGCTTCCTTGTCTGTAAAAATGGGTCCTCAAACTGCACTTCATGCACAACGCTCTTGGAGAATTCAGCGAAACACATGAAAATATTTACTCAATATCTGAAATCCTGGACCGTCCTCAGTCATTCATTCTCTGCCCACTGCTCTCTGGCTTAGCGAATAAGATGTCAAGGCACCCGTTAGTGTTATTAAGTTTATCTGCTGCTCTGCCCACAACACATGGGCATTTTAAGAGATGGAGGAGGACACTCCTAGAAACAGGGCATGTGGACCTCACAAAACAGCCTCAATGGCAATTAAGTAAAAGTTCTTCTGGACAGGTTCAACCTATCTATATTTTTAACACTTTACCAGTAACTCCCTACCCCAACAGGAAAAGTGGCACTTTGCTCTGGAAGCCCCCAAGTCACTAAAACCTTAGCTCCCCCCCACCCTTTGCCCCCCCGCCAAGCCCCAAACAAAGCCCTCACCTTGGGCAGGTCCGTGGCCCCGCGGATCCGCTGAGCCACCTTCTCTCCATCGGGGTGGATCTTGGCCACGTGTTTCCACATCCTTTCCCAGGTGGGCTCGTCCACAGGCAGCCCACCCCGGTTAACAAAGAAGGGGATGCCTCCATCTCGTAGGTCCTCTTCCCCTTCTTCTTCTGGCTCATCATCTCTCTGGGCAGAGGCTCCTTCGCTGGTCTCCAAACGCCGGACCCCAGAGGGGACAGCCGCGGCAGTGGGGGCAGCGCCGGTACTGCCGCCCCCGACAACCTTCTTCCCCCCTGGCATCCCCAAATCCTTGACTGGTGGGAGGACGTAGCAGCAGGCAGGGGTAAAGAAAAAAAAAGGTGGCTCACAGGAGGCCTCCCACACACCAGCTGCAGAGATAACACATGGCCAAACAGAGCGCAGGGCACCTTTAAGAAACCAGGGCGTGGCTCCGTACAATAAAACACTACTTGATGCGGAGGGGGGAAAAATCAGTGCCTCAAAGTGAAGTGCTGGGCAGAGGGGCTTGGTTGTCCAGGGTGAGCCTTAGAAGCCTGGTTCTTTTTGAAAAACGGGATGTAGAGAATACATCTCAACTTGGCAGCTTTCACCAAAGCACCCCCCACCCCCTTTGAGAGCGAGAACAATACCGGACAGCAGTCTGGGCTGCCCGAGGAGAAAAGCCGGAGGGAAACTGAGGCCAGGCAGCTCAGATCTGCGGCCACGAAAGGGTCGAGGCACGAGTGCCCACGCCGACCGGGCGCCCCAGGTCCCAGTTTTTTGAAGAGCAACAAATTCCTCTACAAAATACCGCACGCTCACACCTGTGCGTGCTCAGAGGTGGGGGGCCGAGGCGACTCCAGGCCGGGAGTCGGCTCCGAGGTCGCGACCCCCCGGATCGCAGGGCGGCGATGGGACGCGATTTCTCGGACGCGACGAGTCTGGGAGCCGAGACTCGCAGCTGGCAGGGGCGCGGGGAGGGGGCGCGCGCCGACGCGCACATTCCACGCCCGCCGCCAACTCCCCGCACAAAGTGGGCTTTGTCTTGGTTTCCTGTCCCCTCGCACCCCCGCCCCGGGCAGGAGCAGTGGAGCCCCCCGGGAAGGGCGCGGCGGGGAGGCGAAGCGGGGAGCGCCCAGGCCCCGCCGGTCCCCAGCCCGGCGCGTATCAGCGGGCGGATGCCGGGCACCCGGCGCCGCGCTGCGCCAGCCGAGCCATCGCGGGGCGCGGGTCCCGGTCCCGGGCCTCAGCTGGGAACGCTCGGGCGGTGCGTAGGGTCACCGAGCGGCGGGTTGCGGCCACAGGGTCGCCGCCCTGGATCGGCTGCAGCATGGGCGGTGGCGCGGCCGCGACGGGCAAAGGATGCTCCGCGGCTGTTCGCTCGGCCTCCCGCGGAACCCCCGCCTCCCCTGGCTAAGGGCTGGAGGCAGGACCGCGGGGCGGGGAGAGCAAGCCTGGAGGCTCGCGCAGCCACGTCCGCGGAGGAAGCCGGAGCCGAGGGGCAAAGCCTCTGGGAGGGCCGGCTACGCTAGTCCCCCGAGAGCAGTTTGCTGCGCGCGCGCGCGGGTCCCCGCGCAGGTCTCGGCTCCGGCGAAGCTTAGGCCAACCGAGCGGGCAGGCGGCGGGGTACTCTGCCGGCCTGCCGCCCACCCGGCTCGACTCTGGCCCGCGCCGCGCATGCGCTCCGTCCCCCCCTTAAAGGGCCAGCGCGTCCCCGCCGGGGCCTCCGCCTCCCGCAGCCATTCTTCACCCCCAAGTCATGACCGGGACGCCGGTGGGCGTGTGCTCCCTTCTTATCCCCTCTCTGGGAGCCGCGAAGCCGGAGCAGAGCTCCTGGAGGGTGGGGGCGTGGGAAGTGTTCGCAACGTGCCAAAGCGAGCGCAAACTCCACGGAGATTCCGGGCTTGGAAGGCTAGCTGTTGGATACTTCCTAGGGAGACTGCCTGTCTGGGGCGCTCAGGGTCTAGAAACTAGACTATGGCCTGGAAGTCCAGGGTCCTAGATCGGATTCAGTGGTTGATTTCGCGTGGGGACGTCCAACAGATCACTGCCCTCTGTGGACCTCGGTTTCCCCCATCTCTCAGCCGAGGTCTTCCCACTGGGTGAGCAGAGACCTCCCAGCGCGCGTGTTCCTGAGAGGAGGCTATCCAAAGGTCAGGATCACGACCTCTGCAAGTGAAGGCTTAAAAACCCATCCTCTTCCACCCCGTGACCTGCACCGGCGATAGCGGGGTGCGCCGGCTTCTCCCCTTGTGGGCCTCCCTGGACTCTGGGAACCCTGACGCACACGACGGTGGCGGGGTGGGGGTTGGGTGCGGTGAGGGTGCTGCGCCTGGGTCTTAGGACCGTGACCCATGGGAGGCGATGGCTAGGGAGGATCAGCCGGCCCAGAAAAATGGCGAAAGTACGGGTCACCTGTTGTGTGCAGGGCGTGGCGGGGTGGGGGGTGGGCAGGACTGCGGAGACCCAAGACACCCTCCCTGCTCCTCCCCATTCCACAAAGTGGTGGCCTGAACCAGGAGCAAAATCAAGGAACTTGACCAAAATACCAAAATGAGACAGCTGGGGTGACGGTACATGCTTTGAGACTCTTCCCCTTGCCCCTCCACCAGCAGTTAGAGTGAAAAAGTAAATGCAGCTTCCTGGGCCCCCTGGCAGACAGATTCAGCTTCCTTAGGCTGTGATTGCTGCTTGTTGTTTCTCAATGTCCCCAGGGCTGGGACTGAAAAGGCCTTGGAGAATCCCGAGGTACTCAGTGGTTTATCATCTGTTCCTTAGAGTTGCCCCTGGTGTCTGAATCCTGGGGCCCCTAGATCCAGGAGCAACCTCTTGCTGCCTCCAGTGTCAGAAACCAGGGGTGATCAGAAATGGGAAGGGTCAATGGACTTCAAGAAAGCTGGTTAAAGGACTTGTCTGGTGGTCCAGTGAATAAGACACTTCCCTTCCGATACAGGGAACATGGTTCAATCCCTGGTCAGGAAATTAAGATCCCACATGCCATGTGATGCTGCCAAAATAAATAAAGGCTAGTTAAGAGAGAATGCTTTTAAGATCTTGAGGCAAGAAGTATTGAATGCAGGAGGAGAAAGGGACGACAGAGGATGAGATGGTTGGATGGCATCACTGACTCAATGGATATGAGTTTGAGTAAACTCCCGGAGCTGGTGATGGACAAGAAGGCCTGGCGTGCTGCAGTCCATGGGGTTGCAATGAGTGAGACACGACTGAGAGACTGGACTGAACTGAACTGAGGCAAGAAGACGCTAAGCTGGTGGATAACACCAGGGACCAATAATTGCAATCTATTCATTGTTTTGGTGGGGAAACCCAGCCTCAGAGAATCATTTCCTCAAGTCACACAGCTAATAATTTGAACTGAATTCTTGCTTCTCCGGACACTTAGCTTTCATCAGGCATCTTGCCTCTTGTGCTAACTAAGTGGTTGTGGTTGTTTTAAAGTAGATGTGCAAGTTCTTTACCACTTTTCTCAGAAGACGGAGTCTAATTCCCTTCTCATTAATGTGGGCAGGACGTAGTGACAGGCTTTTCATGGATAGAAGGTGGTGGAAGTGATGGGATGATGCCTGAAGCCTAGGTCATTAAAAGGTGACATATCCTCTGTCTCTCTCCTTAAAGGAGGCTGTCTCCTACTCTCTGAGGACGCCCACCCTGGGAGCCGAGCCGCCACGTTGTGAGGAAGCACAAGCCGCATGGCGGAGGTGACACGAGGTGACCTGGCCGATACCTTCAGCTCAGCTCAGCTTGGCTCTCGGGCAACAGCTGGCCTCAACCACTGGACAGGTGGTGAACTGAGCTGATTCTGGCCCCAGCATTTGAGTCTTCCAACCAAGGTCCCAGATGTGGAGCAGAGACAAGCCAACCTCACTGCGCCCTGTCGGAATTTCTCTCCCACAAAAACTGGGAGATAAGAAGTGATCATTAATGTTTTAAGCCAGTAAGTTTTGAGAAACTCTTGAGATTTTATTATTTATTACACTGAGATTTATTATTGAGATACTTTATTATTATACAGCATTAAGTAACAAATACTGTGGGTTTCCTGAAACGATAAATAGTAAAATAGATTGGGGGTATTTATTCAAACAGTAATACCTATCGAGCACCTTCTATGTGCCTGATTCTGTACTAGGGACTGGGGATACAGTGGTGCATAAGAGGGACATGGTCTTTGTCCTGGCAGGCCTGTGGTCTACCAGTGGAGGAGATGTTTAGGCACGATTCCAGTAGAGTGCTTTGCTAGATGCTTTAATGCATGGTACAGGAGTGCTTACCCCAAACAACTTTCCGGTCAGGTGGGTTGTTGGGGAAAGAAGAAATGAGTTGGCCACAAGGCCAGCATGGTCTTGGCCAGAAACTTCTCTGTAGTGTATTCTTAGAAGTTGTGAGGGATGGGTGTCAGGCAAGGAGGGTGGGGCATGCAAGTAAGTTAGAAAATGGCCAAACTGGAAAAAGATGTATCTAACGCTCTCTCATTTTAGCTGAAAGCCCAGAAAGGACTAGTGTCTTGCCTGGTGTCACACAGCTTGTGAACTGGGCCCAGATAATGTGTCTTGCCTCAAATCCTCTCATGATTCCCCTATACCAATGCCCAGAGAGCAATACTACTAACCAACACTTGAATAACTCATTATTTGGCTCAAAGCTCTATGAACGTTGTCTGTCTTCACAAAAATGCTGGAAGAGGTTCAGTTCAGTTCAGTTCAGTCGCTCAGTCGTGTCCAGCTCTTTCCAGGTGAATCACAGCACACCAGGCCTCCCTGTCCATCACCAACTCCCAGAGTTCACCCAAACTCATGTGCATCGAGTTGGTGATGCCAGCCAGCCATCTCATCCTCTGTCATCCTCTTCTCCTCCTGTCCTCAATCTTTCCCAGCATCAGGGTCTTTTCAAATGAGTCCTCTTCGCATCAGGTGGCCAAAGTATTGGAGTTTCAGCTTCAGCATCAGTCCTTCCAATTAACACCCAGGACTGATCTCCTTTAGGATGGACTGGTTGGATCTCCTTGCAATCCAAGGGACTCTCAAGAGTCTTCTCCAACACCACAGCTCAAAAGCATCAATTCTTCGGCACTCAGCTTTGTTCACAGTCCAACTCTCACATCCATACATGACTATGGAAAAACCATAGCCTTGACTAGACGAACCTTTGTTGGCAAAGTAATGTCTCTGCTTTTTAATGTACAATCTAGGTTGGTCATAACTTTCCTTCCAAGGAGTAAGAGTCTTAATTTCATGGCTGCAATCACCATCTGCAGTGATTTTGGAGCCCCCCAAAATAAGTCTGATGCTGTTTCCACTGTTTCTCCATCTATTTGCCATGAAGTGATGGGACTGGATGCCATGATCTTAGTTTGCTGAATGTTGAGCTTTAAGCCACTTTTTCACTCTCTTCTTTCACTTTCATCAAGAGGCTTTTTAGTTCCTCTTCACTTTCTGCTATAAGGGTGGTGTCATCTGCATATCTGAGGTTATTGATATTTCTCCCGGCAATCTTTATTCCAGCTTGTGCTTCCTCCAGCCCAGCGTTTCTCATGATGTACTCTGCATATAAGTTAAACAAGCAGGGTGACAGTATACAGCCTTGATGTACTCATTTTCCTATTTGGAACCAGTCTGTTGTTCCATGTCCAGTTCTAACTGTTGCTTCCTGACCTGCATATAGGTTTCTCAAGAGGCAGGTCAAGTGGTCTGGTATTCCCATCTCTTTCAGAATTTTCCAGTTTATTGTGATCCACACAGTCAACGGCTTTGGCATAGTCAATAAAGCAGAAATAGAAGAGGTTAGGACAAGTTAATTCCCATTTTACGGATGAAGAAAGGATGCACGGTGAAGCTAGGCAACCTAAGTACTTAGTTCAGGAGCTGGCACATCAGTGACTTTGATGATGACAAGGATGATGGTGATAATGATGCCTAGCTCACATCATGTATCACGGTTGTGATCATCACACTCCAGACTAATGTTCTGAAAACTAATACACAGATGCCTAGCTCACATCATATATCACTGTGGTGAAACTCTGGACTAATGTTTTGGAAACCGATACACAGTGTCTTTATAGCAACACCAAAACTGATATTAATTTGCTCCAACTCATTTTCTGTTCTTGTGACACTGAAGCTAGAGTAAAATTGCTGGAGAGGAGAATCTGGTTGACGTAGCTTGTGTCTTGGGCTCACCCCTTGGTGGGAGGAGGCCAGGGCAACTTCATTAGCTGTCCCCAAAAGACTGCAGATGGTGGTGGAAGAGGGGCTGCCTTAAATGAAAATGGGATCCTGTCAGTAAAAGAAGGACATGGAAGTACACGATTGTAGATGTGTTTATTAAGGATACTCTATGTTTGCACTGTCCAATATGGTAGCCAGAGTCATGTGACTATTTGAATTTAATTAACATTAGATAAAATTTAAAACTCAATTCTTCAGTCACACTGACCGCATTTCAAGGACTCAGTAGCCACCTCCCATTTACAGTTACTGTTCTGAGCAGTACAGATTATAGAACATTTCTACCATTGCTGAAATTTCTATTAGACAGTACTGCTTTGGGATTATTACTTGGAATCCAGCTCTTTCTGCTCTTCTTTTATTCCATACATTGTGAATATGGAAATAGCCAAAAAGGCGAGTCAGACTCTTCATTCATTTATTCAGCAAACACATACTAAGTGTCTACTCTGAATCATACATTATTTTAGGCTCCAGGATGCCTGGAAGGGATCATGGAGATATTTGGTCTAATGGATCTCATATGAGAATCATCTGGGGAGTTCTTTAGAGTACTGATACCCTGCCCTTCCCTGGTGGCTCAGATGGTAAATAATCTGCATGCAATTCAGGAGAACTGGGTTTGACCTCTGAGTTACGAAGATCCCCTGGAGAAGGGAATGGCAACCCACTCCAGTATTCTTGCCTGGAGAATTTCATGGACAGTGGAACCAGGTAGGCTATGGTCCATAAGGTCGCAAAGACATGACTGAGACACACACACACACACACACACACACACACACACACATATGCACACCACACCCTTCCCAGCAGAGATTCTGGTGAAATTGGGATGGGGCATGCACACCCATAGGTTGGAACAGCTCCCTGACTGATTCTAATGTGTAACTGGGCTTGAGAACCACTGCAATCTGGTCGGACTGGTGACGTGAGTTGCTTTAGATAACCTGAAAACCTGAGTCAGCGTGGGTCTGACCTCCATCCTGGGCTTCTTACAACAGAATCAGAGTTCTCCCTGCATTTGGCATCTGTCTGAATCAAATGCACAGTTCTCAGAGAAGAATGAGTCTGCTCTTCTTTAGTCCAAAAGGAATCCAGTTCACTTCTGATAGAATGCCAACAGAACTCTGGTTTTAAAATGCTTCTGTTTTAAGTTGTTTGAGTAGTTTTTTTGCCTGGAGCTGTGTTACTCAGCCAAGTTGGTGAAAAACCTATATAAAGATAGCACCCTTTCCTGAGCCTCTACTATAGGTCTGCTCATTAATCCCCAGGACGTTCGGAAGGTAGGTTTGCTAATATCAGTTTATAGATGAGCAAACAAAGATGCAAAAAGATTGAGAATTATAACTCATCTGACTTGGTACAGTTGGGATTCCAATCCCAGAGTTGGTACTCTTTCTCCTTCGCCACCTGAGACTACCCCGTAGTTGAGAGTGCAGGGTGACTGGCAGACAGTGGTGCCCTGCTCTGGATCTGCGTGGAAAAGGAAGCTTTGTGCAGGTGAGATGCAGTCCTTTGTGGGTCAGGGGAAGCGCCAAAGCTGATGTGACCCAGACAGTGAGCTCAGAGAGGGTCCTGGGAGCCTGGAGGGAAGAAAATTCAGAGATAAGACAGGGGAGGGGATTTGGATTGGAGTTCTCCTTTTCGCGGATGGTTGTGCCTGGATTCCTTTTATTAAGGAAATTAAAGGAATTTGGAGAAAGCAGCTAAGAGCAGTGTTGTACCTGGAGCAGTTAGTGCTTAAACACCTAGAAATTATGGTGTATGTTTGGTGTGGTGGTTGGTTTAGTCACTAAGTCATGTCCAACTCTTGTGACCCCATGAACTGTTGCCTGCCAGCCTCCTCTGTCCATGGAGTTCTCCAGGCAAGAATACTGGAGTGGGTTGCCATTTCCTTCTCCAGGAGATCTTCCTGATCCAAGAATCGAACCCAGGTCTCCTGCATTGCAGGCAGATTTTTTTTTCCGGACAGAGCTAAGAGAGAAGCCCATGTTTGGTGTGAGCATTAGCTATTCTTGGCCTGGATTCCTGGGGGCTGGCAGAGTGTCTGTGTCACCGTGTATCTTTGCAGTCTGAGACCCTGCCTGATACTTCCTGGGCAGCCTGGCCTGGCCTCGGGGGGCTGCGAAGGGGCAGGACTATTGTGCTTATTCCAGAGAACTTTAACAGTGAGGGAGGGAGACCGCGTGCCCCTGCCATTCTCTGGGGCCACCTATTTAAGATCCAGACCATGGAGAGTAGCAAGGGCTGGACTCAGAATGGATTGAGGTCCGTGTGCATGGCATTCAGCAGGTCTACGTGGGAGTGAAGCCACGACTGGCCATAGAAAGAGCAAAGGATATCACAGCCAGAAGGACCCTGCTCGTCCAGGTTTCATTTCAGAGTTGGGAAACTGAGGCTCAGAGAGGTGACGAGACTTGCTGAAAACTGCACAGCCTGTTATTGGCAGGGACCACACTGGCATCGTCTCCCTTCTTGTCCAATATGCCTTCCCTGATGTCTTTTTTTTTAAATTATTTTTGGCTGTGCTGGGTCTTTGTTGCTGCCCGGGCTTTTCTCTGTCTGTGGTGAGGGAGAGATACTCTCTGGTTGCAGTGCATGGGCTTCTCATTGCAGTGGCTTCTCCTGTTGTTGGGCACGGGTTCTAGGGTGCATGGGCTCAGTAGCCATGGCATGTGGGCTCAGAAGCTGAGGCTCTCGAGCACAGGCTCAGCAGTTGTGGCACATGGACTTAGTTGCTCTGAGGCATATGGGATCTTCCCGGACCAGGAATTGAATCTGTGTCTCCTGCATTGGCAGGTGGATTCTGTACTGCTGAGCCACCAGGGAAGCCTCTCTTGATGTCTTCGGTATCAGGGAAGAAGCCAGCAGTAGATGAGCCCTTGACAGCTTTACAGTGCAAAGGGATAGAGTTGGGCTTCTCACACTTGTTCCACAATGTGGCCGAGCTGGGTGTATCTGTAGGTAGATGTGGACGAGTGTGTGTTTAGGAAGGCTCTGTTCAATCTGGAGGATGGAGTGGTGGCCTCTCCCACTTTCCAAGCAAATCATACTTATCCAGACTTGCTTCCCTCCTTTGTTAGGAAATTGGCGTTTCCTTTGACTTTGTTCTCCTCGTCCTGCGGCCTGGAGGTGTTTGGCTACTGGCAGGTTATCGAGTTGGTCAGCTGGGTGGGAATGGCTGGATGGTGGCAGCTGCTCCCAAGCACTAGCCAAGGCTCTGGCTGTAACAGAAAGAATCAAAGTTCAACCTCCCTGCTCACTGGAAGGACCCAAGACTTGGTGGCAACAAGAAGCAGATCCTGTTCTGAAATAGTGGTGCATCCTAAGGACTAAGCAAAACCATTTATGGGTTGTCGGACTATAGGTCCATGAGGAGGGTTAGGCTTATTTCTTGAGCCCTGGCTTTCAGGCAAGATTTCACTTTAGTCCAACCATTTCTGAGCATCTGCTTTGTGCATGGCATAGCCTAAGATGCTATAGGTGATGTAAAGATATGTAAGACATTACTGTGGCCCTCTGGGTTGTGTCTAGGAAGACAAGACCCTATAACTTGCTGAGTACTTACCACATGCCAGGTGCTGTCTACAGAGTTCTATATCATCTTTACCATGACCTTGCAAATTAGGATTCCAAGTTCCATTGTCAGATGAGGAGATGGCCTCAGAGAAGCTAAAGGACTGTTTCTGGGGCCTCGCCAGCGGGTGACTGAGAGCCAGGTTTCAGAGGCTGTGTCCTTTCTGCTATCCAAGGAGGCCACCAGCTAACCACAACACCTGGCAGAGTCAGGCCAGTGCCCCAACAGGCTCAAACGAGGTGTTTGGAGAGCATTGAGGAGGGAGAGATGCACTCTAATCCAGGCAGCGGTGCTTGGTTTTAGGCACTGCTGGTGGTCGGGGCTGCACGGTTCTTGATTGTGATGAGCTGTCCTGTGCGTTGTGAGATATTCACAACATCCAAGGCCCCTACCCGCTAGAAGCCAGAAGCAAGTCCCCACTTGTGACAGTCACTCCCATTGGCAACCTCTGGTTTTAGGTAAGCAGAGCCCTTCTAGCTGGGCCTAGGAGAATCTCATTGATAAGACAAGGGTTTGGGTGATAAATAAAGGATGGGAGAAGAATCATTTGATTAGTGTGTTCCTGCTTGACAAAGAGCGTCCACTCAGATTTTCCAGTTTGGCCTTCCCACTGGCCCTGTGACTCGCTCTTGTCACATACAAAGCAAAGGACAGTCACATGAGTTGCCCCAGGACCTCAGTGCCAGCTGTGGGCTTCTCCTGGATGGAGCAGGTCCTCTATAGCCAGCTCCTTCCTGGCCTCAGTTAGTTCAGCCTGCACTTATTGCCCAGTTTTTAACCTATGGCCCCTACTCTCCTTCCAGGGAACTTTTAGGAAATTTATTTCATCATCAACCCCCCACCCCATACCCAGCTAATGTCACCACCGAGTACAAACACCTGCACTTATTGTGTTAAGGGCTTTGTAGTCATCACCGGCACCCCTTGAGGAAAGCGTTCTTATCATCAGCATTCTGAGGCTAGAAGAGGCAAAGCAGCATGTCCGAGTTCACACCTCTGCTAAGCGGCAGGACTTGGGCCGTGGTCGTGAGGAGTAGCCGGAATGCCCTTCCCACCCCATCCATCGTGCAGAGGAAGAGGAGGCCGTGTTTCTGGTGGATCCCCCCCCTCTGCCCTGTGAAGGGCAGTTATCAGGCTTGTGTGGCATTCGGCTGTCAGGGAGGGCTTCCTACGAACAGGGCAGAGCGCCTAGTCGGGCTGCAAGACAAATGGGTGGCATATGTGCCCCAGATCAGCAGCGCACAATGGGCTTGTTATCTCGCCTCTGCCAGCAATGAAATAACAGTCTATTATTATTGCAGGAGGCAGAGAATAAATAAACACATTTGGGGCTGGGTTCTGAGATCATTTTTCCCTTCATACTGATCCCTTCTCTTTGGGATCATGACCCCTTTGGGACCATTAGATCCAAAACTTGAGGGTTTTAGTCCCACAGAGTCAGACCAGCAGGTGCTGGTAGGTCCAAAATTATTCCTCGCAAGGAATCTTGAATTTTATGTTAGATCCAGCTCCATCTCTTCTTGGTGCTGCAGGGAGACAGAAGGTGAGTGATGGGACAGTTGAGGCATCCCTGGAGATGCGAGAAAAGAGTATCCTGGCCTGTTCTCACAGGCAGAGCTATGTTTGAGACCACATAGACTGTCAAGTTCCAAGGTTTCATGGCCTCTTGCCCCTCTCTGCCTGATACCAGGAAGTGAAGATCCTAGGAGTGGGCCTTTCCTGGTGGCCCAAAGGTTAAAACTGTGCTGCTAATGCAGGGGTTCGATCCCTGGACAGGGAACTAAGATCTCATATGCTGCTCGTCCAAAAGATTAAAAGAGTGACCCTTGACTAATCAAGGGTGAGAGTTGGTTACTAAGCCCCTGAGCCTCCTTGCTCCACAGGGGGGTAATTTTAGGCACATTTTATATAATCTCCACAAGGGGCCCCCAGGACTGAGCCTCAGCTGCTCACAGTTTTACCCCTCTCATTAACAAACCACGACTTTTCTCCTTTCCTGTCACTTCCCCATTTGCTCACCAATGCCTCAAGCGATCACTTCCTCAATAAGCAACCTGATTGGACTAAAGGAGCATCTTGGTAGCGTTTGGTAGAAGTGCAAAAGCAGTGTCAGAGTGTGCATCAGAACCTGGGGACTCCTAATGGAATGAATGGCTGGGCCCCACCCGCAGAATTTCTGCTTTAGCAGGTCTGGACGAGATCTGAGAACCTGCATCGTTAACAAGTTCCCAGGTGCTGCTGTGGCTGGTCCAGAGCTTCACTTTGAGAATCATGTGCTAAAGCATACTTTTCAAAAAGATAAAAACAGCTGTCATACATGTATAAAATGACTATGTGTTAAAGATTTATTTGTTATATAATGAGAGAACTAGGAAGTTGTTAAAACCAGTTAGAGGGAAAATTTGAACAGAATTATATAAACAGTCGGAGAAGGCGATGGCACCCCACTCCAGTACTCTTGCCTGGAAAATCCCATGGACGGAGGAGCCACGTAGGCTGCAGTCCATGGGGTCGCTGGGAGTCGGACACGACTGAGCGACTTCACTTTCACTTTTCACTTTCACGTATTGGAGAAGGAAATGGCAACCCACTCCAGTGTTCTTGCCTGGAGAATCCCAAGGACCAGGGAGCCTGGTGGGCTGCCGTCTATGGGGTCGCACAGAGTCGGACAAGACTGAAGTGACTTAGCAGCAGCAGCAGCATATAATCAGTAATATTGAGATGAATTTGCCAATGGATGTAAAACTACTTAATATAGAGCAATGAACTGGAATGGGGTTCAGTTCAGTCAGTTCTGTCACTCAGTCGTGTCCGACTCTTTGCGACCCCACGAATTACAGCATGTCAGGCCTCCCTGTCCATCACTAACTCCCGGAGTTCACCCAAACTCTTGTCCATCGAGCTGGTGATGCCATCCAGCCATCTCATCCTCTGTCGTCCCCTTCTCCTCCTGCCCCCAATCCCTCCCAGCATCAGAATCTTTTCCAATGAGTCAACTCTTCGCATAGGTGGCCAAAGTATTGGAGTTTCAGCTTTAGCATCATTCCTTCCAAAGAAATCCCAGGGCTGATCTCCTTTAGAATGGGGTTAGTTTTTCTAAAAACTAGTGTGTCTCTATAGGAGAAATTAATTTTCACTTTCATGGCTAAGAAACATTTGCATTACTTTCAGTTTTTCTACAACTAAACGTCTATCCTTACAGGGTTGTAGACTAGCTAAGACCATAGAAGGACAACCATAAGCCTGCATCTTTGTGGAATCTGACAATCTCCGGAGAGCCCCTGGATCATTTGGAGGGCTTGTGGAAACACAGCTTGCCGGGGCCACCCCCAGAGTTTCTGCCAGGGTTGAGGAGATTTGGAGCTCTGACTTCTTAAAAAGACTTCCAGCCGATCTTCCCGTTCTTTGCCCCACCTTCACCCTCACTTCCAGAGATTTCTGGCGCCTGATGTTTGGGGCAGGCTATGTTCCTTCTTTCCCTAGCACTATGTAAGTATTTAACTTTCTCTACTGGCTAAGCTGTCAGCTCTTTGGCCATTTGCTTTCCGGTGTCCAGCGTTTTGTTGCTGTCACTTCCTCTCCTGTTGCTCTGTCATCGTGAGTTTCTGATTCCCTCCTTTAAAAATCCACATCCCTTTGTTGCCATTTTTGTAGAGTTTCAGAAGGAAGTGGCACCCACGGAATCCATCGTCTTGCCTCATGAGCCCCGTCACAGCACTCTGAAACGTGCTGTGGCCTGATTATCACTGTGCCTGTTTTAAAAGTGAGGAAAGAGACACAGAATTTACTTGACCATGAATCGACTTTTTCAGATCCCATTCCATTCCAGGCTTTTTCCACAAGAAAGATCATTCTAGCGTGTTCTGGTGTTCCAAGGTCCTTTCACAGCGTGTCTCTCATTGGCTCCTCATTACAGTCCAGTGAGACAAGCAAAGCAGATATGAGAGTCTCCTTTTTATGACTGTGAAGACTGAGCTCTGAAAGCGGAAGGGACTTGCCCAAGATCATACAGCTTAATGTGCTTTAAGCCTACTATTTCCAAGTTCAAGTTCCCAAGGTCAGTGTCCTTCCTCCTGATGACTCTCAGTTCAGTTCAGTTGCTCAGTCATGTCTGACTCTTTGCAACCCTATGGACTACAGCACGCCAGGCTTCTCTGTCCATCACCAACTCCCGGAGCTTACTCAAACTCATGTCCATTGAGTCGGTGATGCCATCCAACCATCTCATCCTCTGTCATCCCCTTCTCCTCCCGCCTTCAATCTTTTCCAGCATCAGGGTCTTTTCCAATGAGTCAGTTCTTTGCATCAGGTGGCCAAAGTATTGGAGTTTCAGCTTCAACATCAATCCTTCCAATGAATGTTCAGGACTGATCTCCTTTAGGATGGACTGGTTGGATCTCCTTGCAGTCCATGGGACTGTCAACAGCCTTCTCCAACACCACAGTTCAAAAGTATCAATTCTTCGGCACTCAGCCTGATGACTCTAGGGCCGCTTTAAAGAGATTTTTATATAATAAAACATCTGTGTGTGTGTGTGTGTGTTGTGTGTGTGTGTTTGTCTGTGTTAGTCGCTCAGTTGTATTAGACTCTTTGCAACCCCATGGACTATAACCCACCAGGCTCCTCTATCCATGGGATTCTCCAGGCAAGAGTACTGGAGCAGGTAGCCATTGCCTACTCCAGGAGATCTTCCAGGAATCAACCTGGCACTCCACACTGCAGGCAAACTCTTTACCATCTGAGCCACCCGAGAAGCCCTATCCAGTTACTCTACATATATTTGCTGAATGCCTGCTGTGCACCTGCCGCTCTGGGTGCTGGGCTTCTAAGGAAACGAGATGACCGGGAGTAGCAGATACTGCTGGTGCTACCCACACCCATGTCTCTCATCTCAGAGGTCACCTGCAGACAGCTCCTGCATGTGCTCATGGCCTCCTGCCTCTCTGCCTGAGCTATCAGGGAGTGAGGATCTTAGGAGTGACCCTCGAATGATCAAGGGTGGGAGTCGGTGGATAAGCCTCTGAGCTTCCTTGCTCCACATGGGATACTTTTAGGCACATTTTATACAGTCTCTATGAGGGACCTCCAGGACTGAGCCTCAGTTGCCCACAGTTTTATTACACTCCCCCCAGCCCATTAACACACCATGGCTTCCTCTTTTCCTATCACTTCCCCATTTGCTCATATATGCCTTCTGGGATCACTTCCTCAATAAGTGACCTGCTCTCAAATCCTTATCTTAGGGTCTGCTTTTGGGTGGTGAAGGGGGTGGGGGGAGCCACACGAAGATCCTGGGCTTCTAAAATCCAATTCCCTGCCCTTTTCCTCCCACCCTGAGGACATAGTCACCTCTCCCCTCAATGGTATAAGCTGCAGGAAGGAATGGACAGTGCTATTCATTCTGTATCTCGGGTGCTTAAAAAACTGCTTGGTACATGGCGCATGCTCAAAAAAATATTTGTTGATTCCATGAATAATGAGTATTGTTACACTGATCATAAGAGAGAGGAGTCCGAGAGACTCTCATGGAATGATGTAGGGGTAAAAAAGCAACAACGTCTGCCTCGTTTTTGTGTTTTAGAAGTACTGTTAATATCCTGAAGATTTCATTTTGGCCATTGTCTCCCCCAGACCAGCGGAAAGAGGAAGGAGGTGGGAACCTGAGCTGTGGTCTGTGGCAGGCAGTGCTTGCCAGGAGAGGGAGGGTGCCTGTGAGGCTGGCCTTGGAGAAGCGGCTGTGAGTCACTAGCTCAGACTCAGAGGCAGCTGAAAGTGAGGCCATTAGCACCGCCGGGGACTGTTCCCAGGAAGAAGCCAGCTCTGACCTTAGTGTGTTCTGTGCAGGGGAATTCCTGTGACGCTGGAGCGGGGAAGAGAAGCTGAAGCAGAGCCTCAGCTCGCACTGAGCACTAGTCTACACTAACTCTCAGCAGTAGTTTCAGGAGCTTGTAGGTTGGATGACATCTTGTGTTAAGTGTCTTAAGTCCCTGAGTTTTGATCGAAGGATGTGCTTTTTGAGTTCTTTTTCCTTCTGAGGCCATCTGGTGGCTATTGGGGAAAATTCAATCTCAGACTGAGAAGCTGGTTTTTTTTTTCAATGAGAGTTTATTCCAGACCAGTAATTCTCTTCTTGGCCTCTGATGTCCGCCCCCCCTCCCTTTTTTTTTTTGGCTGTTCTTGGTTCTATAGTCTCAGCATCTTGGTTAATCAATAGCTACTGGGAAAGATGGCTTACGGGCGTGTAGAATCCTGGCTTTCCAAAATGATGTGTCCTGTAGTGTTGGTGAGAAAGAATATCTCAGATTTGCTTTAAGTTTCGTATTTTGCAAACTTTCCCCAGACATTATTTCCTTTAATTAGTATCTCTAATATTTGCCCACTACAATTGCCTAAAACATCACCTATTGCCTCTGTCACTTGACAAAACATACCTAAGACCTGTTCACTAGAAGCAGCATATCATTGAAACAAATTCAAGAAAACCTAAACAAATCGAAAACTAGATCATTTTCATAGCTTGGAAGACATAATACCATGAAGATGTCAGTTCTATCCAAATTCATCTTTAGATTTAGTGCAATCCCAATCAAAATACTGGCAGATTTTATTTTGTGGAAATGGACAGGCTGATTGTAAAAGTCATATGGAAATTCAAACAGCTGAGAAGAGTTAAGATCATTTGGAAGAAGAAAAAGAAAGCTGGGAGACGTATGCCAGCAAGATCAAGATGTATTAATATTATAAATCTGGAGTACTCAGGACAGTGGGGTATTCCCACTTCTACTCCATTTTGTTTTAAGGTTTCCTTGTTTGTGTGATTCTGAAGCCTGGGATGGAGAGTGTAGGAGGCATAGAGGTCCCAGTGTACATCTCTGCTTTCTTTCAGTTGTCTAAACCAGGCTAGGGCAAACCTTACTATAGGGTTTATGCAAGAACCATTACTGGTGACTCAGGGCTCTACTGGAGATTCAGGCAATCCATATTTCCCCCTGGAGTAAAGCACCCCTTTGTTTAAAACTCTGTGATGATTTCCCATTGGATTAAGGACAGTCTCAGCTCCTTAACTGGAGTTAAATAATCCTTCTGGCCCCTGCCTGCCTTTCCAGCCTGACTTTCTTCTACCCTCACCAACCCTTTTGGACGCCTTCAGTTCCTTAGCGACTCACAGACTCCAGTCCTGGGTTCTGGCATTAGTAAGTACATCTTTTGCTTGGTGTGTTCCTCTTTCTCCTGATCCTCTGCCTCCCTGTTTGGCCCACCCTTACTGGCCTCCCATGCTTAGGTTTAGACTTTCATTCCTTGGGGAGGGTGGATCCTGGCCTCCTTAGATTGGGCACAGTCCCCTTGTCACATGCACAAGGCACCCATTGCTTCTCCCTCTTTAAAGCACTCTGCACCCTGGTTCAGTGTCTCTCCTTCCAGCAAGGTGACAACAGGAATGTATCAGTCTTGTTCACCACCTGTTCACATGTTTCCGGTTTCTAGAACAGTGCCTGGCACAGAGGAGATGCTTAATCAATATCTGTCAAACACAGGAATGAATACATGGATGCATAAATTAAAAAAACAAGTGAAGCTGCCTGCAATGCGGGAGACATGGGTTTGATCCCTGTGTTGAAAAGATCCCCTGGAGAAAGGAATGGCTGCCCACTCCAGTATCCTTGCCCGGAGAATTCCACGGACGGAGGAGGCTTGCGGGCTACAGTCCATGGGGTAACAAAGAGTCAGACACTGACTGAGTGACTTAACACTGTCACTTCTTTCATAAATTAAAACCTCATACTTGAAAGGCTGACTTTGTACAATCAAACCTCTTAAGTCTCGACAAACTTCACAGTTGGGCAAAGACCAGCAGCTGATGACACACTGGTGCCACGAATGAAACCAGAAGTGCTGCTTCGGGCCTTTCCCCCATTGCCAGAGTCTGCCCTCTCGTCTAAATGCTTGTCAGACCAGGCCAGAGTGGCTGGAACATAGCTGAGCATCTCCACCCCTGGAGCAGTAAAGCCAGTGTGGGCTCGCTGTGTCATCTTTGTGTGTGGAGTACAGAGTGTGGACCCGTTCACTCTGGTAGGCAGGAGAGAGACTTTGTTCTGAGAATCAGAGGTTTTGTCTTGTGGTGAGTTATAGCAGGAAGCCATGTGATGGGCGAGACCAGGCCATGTGCATCACGTAATGTCCCTGGAAGGCACTGCCTCTCGGGATGCGTTTGCTGTTTTGTGTGTTGGCATTGCATAAAATAAGCCACGTGTTTATGTTTACCAATTTATTTGTTCACATAGTTTTTCATTATGATGAAAGAATAAGTCTTCAGTATGACAAATTTAGAAAATGCATTCAGACAAAAAGAAGGAAATAAAAATCAAGTAATTCCATATCGAATAGTTCTGGGAAGCATACAGCCTAGGGCCTGAAAATGTTTTCATTTCAATTTCTCTTAAAATAAGAAGAAAAAAATGAACATATAACAATGAATCTAGCATGGATTCTATTCATCTTTATACTGGTGCCATCAAAAATATAATTTTCAGGGCTTCCCTGGTAGTCCAGTGGTTAAGAATCCGCCTGCGAATGCAAGGGACACAGGTTCCATCCCCAGTCTGGGGGGATCCCACATGCTGAGTCTGAGACACCAAAGCTTCAAGTCTGCTCAAGAGTCCTTTGCCCCAGATGTGGCATAGACACAGTGGAGATCTAAAGGAACATGCAACAGAGACATTGGGGCAACCAAGCCGGTGCCCACAACTCCTGAAGCCCGCACTCTAGCGCCCATGAGTCGCTACTGAAGCCTTTTCTCTCGAGACCTTGTGCTCCACAACAAGAGAAGCCGCCTCAATGAGAAGCCCACGCACTGCAACTAGAGAGCAGCCCTCGCTCGCTGCAACTAGACAAAGCCCATCTGTAGCAAAAAAGAGCCAGCACAGCCAAAAGTAAGTAAATAGCTAAATAAAGTAACATAATCATTAACAAATACATATAATTTTCAACATTTTTTTGGTGAAGGAAGACATCCATGAAAGCAAGATTTCCTAAGGCCCGCAAATGTCATGAGGTGATGCTGGTAGAAATAATCACTTTTAATATTTTGTTGTTAGCTCCCAGTGCACCCGTATCCTGTTTATGCAACACATGTTTACACAGATGTATATTTATATTGATTTTACAAAAATTTTAAAAAATACATTTACTCAGATTTATATATATATATTTAACAACAATGTATTGTTGTTTAACATGCCTTTCCACATTATCAAGTGCTCTTCTAAATTGTTTTTCTTAAATTCAAATAAGTATTTAATTATAGAAATAACACTTTGAACATCCTTCTTCATGCCTGCATAGTATTCCAATGAGTGGAACCTATTTTTGTTGTTCCCAGGCTTTTGCTATCATAAATGACAGTAAGATAATCATTCTCACAGCAACATCATTGAATCTATCCATGATTATTTCCTTGGAGCGAATTCCTACATGTATCATTTTGAACTTCATACACTATATATATATTAACAATGGATAAATCCGAGTGCAACTTGGATCTTCTTTGACAACTGCTGTAAGACACCCCAGGGCTTTGTCTTCCCTGTGGTGATGCTGCAGCAGCCTCTCCTTGCTTTAGGATGGACATGTGTGAGTGTGTGATCATGGGAGCCTGGGGAACCCCTGTGTCCTGAGGTCCCCTCTCAGTGTGCGATGGTAACTCAGCAACTATTAGTCAAATGAACCAGTGGATGAATGTATACTTGGTGTGAATGTCAGTTCACAAACTCAGATAGTCAAGAACATTAAATTCTTTGTATTAAGTCAACTTGGGTTTATCCCATGTGTTGAACTGCTGAGAAGTTAAATTTCAGTGATTATTGAGTCTCCCCCACAGCACCTGTCTTTTCCAGTTAGATCTTGAAACCTTAAGCTCCAAAACCTCATCTGAAATACTCTGCTTGTCCTGTGTCCCACTGGCTACTCTGAGACCCCGGTGTCTGTCTTGTATGTTCCTTTAGATCCTCGCTGTGTCTATGCCACATTTGGGGCAAAGGACTCTTGAGGAGACTTGAAGCTTTGGTGTCTGGGGCTCAGCACCCCTAGGTATACCAGTTAGCCGTCCATCCCTTCAGGTCTTGCTGGAAAGAGATGCAAGGCTCTACACTGCAAACTGGAAGATTCTCTCTTGGTACTCCTACTATGAGGACATACCTCTTCACTACATTTTCTTAGTTCTTATCTCTCTCTTCTTCAACCTTTCCACCCCCCAAAAAGCAAAGGAGGCATTGATTTACAGCTCTCTTGCTTTCTGTGCTGCAAAATCCAGAAGGTAAGCAATTTCAAAGGGCCTGACTTCTGGCTTGAAGTCAGAGGAAAGACAAATACAGTGGAGAGCAAACCCAAGCTAGAATCTGCTGTAGATGGAATCATGAAATGTTGATGTTAACAGCGATACCTTAAAAAAAGAGACTCCTTGTTATAATCATGCAATTGCCTTTGGGACAGGCTCAGAAGTGCTCATCTCAGCACTGGAGAAGTGGGAACTCTGATGTCATTTAAGTAACTTCTGCATTTTGATAGTAAGAACAAATCCCACAGATGCATACTTGAGCAAAAAAAGGTGTTTTTTCTTGTTCACATTTTTTGATCCCCCCCTCACCCCCATTTTGGGATTGATGTTCTCCTATGCAAAGCAGACCTGTATTCTTGCAGAGTTCCCTTGGCATTGAGTTATGTGGGAGTGAGACGGTGGGAAACTGTATGATTTTGAGAGGAAGTTGGATTTTGTGAAGGCTTTGTTTGGAGTGTGCCATAACTGCACCTGCATTTCTTGGAGTGTCTTACAAAGAAACTTCCTTTTGAGAGTCAAAATGTTTCAACTGAAGTTGTTTTCAACCAGAGGGAAATGTTTGAGAGCTCAGCCTTTGTTAGCTCAAGAGCATTGTTTCATCTGTGGTGACTGAAACAGTAATTTCCTATGGGAAGCCTTTGCCATTGAAACAGACTTTGATTTTAGAAGCAAATGTTTTGACTTTAAAGGTGGCATCCAAGAGTTACAGCTTCTTCTAATAGCTCCCCAGCCATTTATTGTAGTGCTGTTGTAGTAAGATTCTTGGGCTTGAACAAGGAAATCTGCTCGGCTAATGTTGAGAGTGTTGAGAGGTGGTGTGGTTCAGCAGTGGGGAGCAGACCCCTTACAGCCTGGCTGGGGGGTTTTCAGTCCTCACTGTGCCGCTTCCAAGCTGGAATCTTGGGCAAGTGATGTAATTGTTCTGGATCTCAGTTTTTGCATCTATAAAAGGGGGTGATGATAGTATGCACTTGCCAAGATCGGTGTAATTACTAAAGAATTAATGTAATAAAAAGCCCTTCAGTCAGTTCAGTCAGTTTAGTCGCTCAGTCGTGTCTGACTCTTTGCGACCCCATGAATCACAGCACGCCAGGCCTCCCTGTCCATCACCAACTCCTGGAGTTCACTCAGACTCATGTCTATCGAGTCAGTGATGCCATCCGGCCATCTCATCCTCTGTCATCCCCTCCTCCTCCTGCCCCCAATCCCTCCCAGCATCAGAGTCTTTTCCAATGAGTCAGCTCTTCGCATCAGGTGGCCAAAGTATTGGAGTTTCAGCTTCAGCATCAGTCCTTCCAATGAATACCCAGGACTGATCTCCTTTAGGATGGACTGGTTGGATCTCCTTGCAATCCAAGGGACTCTCAAGAGTCTTCTCCAACACCACAGTTCAAAAGCATCAATTCTTCGGTGCTCAGCTTTCTTCACAGTCCAACTTTCACATCCATACATGACCACTGGAAAAACCATAGCCTTGACTAGACGAACCTTTATTGGCAAAGTAATGTCTCTGCTTTTGAATATGCTATCTAGGTTGGTCATAACTTTCCTTCCAAGGAGTAAGCGTCTTTTAATTTCATGGCTGCAGTCACCATCTGCAGTGATTTTGGAGCCCAGAAAAATAAAGTCTGACACTGTTTCCACTGTTTCCCCATCTATTTGCCATGAAGTGATGGGACCGGATGCCATGATCTTTGTTTTCTGAATGTTGAGCTTTAAGCCAACTTTTTCACTCTCTTCTTTCACTTTCATCAAGAGGCTTTTTAGTTCCTCTTCACTTTCTGCCATAAGGGTGGTGTCATCTAGAGAAATCTAATAAGGGCCATAGCTTTAGTATTGTATCCATATTAATTTCCTGGTTTTGATTGTACTGTGACTACATAGGGTACTATTATTGAAGCAAGCTGAGCAAAGGGTACACAGGAAGTCTTTAGTATTTCTATGTGAATCTAAATCTATTTCAGAGTAAGAAGAAAGAGCACCTGGAGGGGGCCTTCCCAGGTGGTCCAGGAGTTAAGACTTCGCCGTCCAATGCAGGGGGTGTGGGTTCAGTCCCTTGTTGGGGAACTAAGATCCCACTTGCCTGGAGGCCAAAAAAGCAAAATATGAAACAGAAGCAATAT
This sequence comes from Bos indicus x Bos taurus, assembly GCF_003369695.1. Taxonomy (NCBI): domain Eukaryota; kingdom Metazoa; phylum Chordata; class Mammalia; order Artiodactyla; family Bovidae; genus Bos; species Bos indicus x Bos taurus. The sequence goes on along the minus strand of NC_040085.1, from coordinate 81,794,594 downwards.
TGTAACAGATTCAATAACAACTTTAAAAAATGGTCCACATAAAAATATCTTTTCAAAAAAAGCACTTAGAGGCACTATATTTGATTGTGTGATTCTTTGAATAAGGTTTGTCTTTGACATGAGGCTGTAAGTTCTCTGAAGTTACGGCCCATGACTGCCCATCCCCCAGCACCTAGCCCAGTGCCTGGCCCATAGAAGGCCTTCAGTAAATATTTGAATGAATACAGAAGTTGAGATGCTGAAGGGGCTGGCCAGTAAGTGCCTAAACAACCAAAGAGAGACAAACCACTTCCTGTATCTGGGGAGTGGGAGGAAAGAGGCAAGAGGGTCATGCACTGATTTTTAGCGGAGCCTTCAACACACACTCATGCTTATACACATACACACTGCAAATTGGAAAAGTAGTTTGAGCCCATGGGGAAGGGGATATTTCCCCCCCTACTCTTCATGAGTTCTTTGGGCTGGTCAAATAATTAAATTGACACAAAGCAGATGAGCAGGAGAAAGGAAAAAAAAGCAATTTAATTTGTATGCATGGAGGTTTCATAGAAATAGGGCCCCTGGAATGACTAAAGCAGACTGTGTTTATATCATTTTTCGACAAGGAAATAATTTTTTTGTGAAGATTAAACAAGGGGCCTTGTGCTTGGGATAGTAGACCAATGAAGAAGTGACAAAAATTGTTTATACTGTTTTCTTAGCCTCGAATTCCTTAACTCTGGTGATAAGGAAACTTTCTATGCTCCTGGCATAGGGAGGATACTTTCCCATGGGAGATTTATTTCCTCCTTTCAGGGGGGAAAGAGAGGGTGTTGTAGTGTTTCTTTTTATATTATTTTTCCCCCCACTGGCTGTTTCCTAGGTAACTTTAATTCAAAATAATCACTGCGTCATAGCTTGAGGCAGACTGCTCTGAGTCCCAGCAAGTCCAATGCCAGAATTGATAGTACGCAGGGCAATGGCATACCATCAGGACCGCCAGGTGATTCCTACAGTCAAGTAATGCAGCGGGCGTTCCTCAGAGCTGCAGGTGACCCCAGGAACGTGGGATGGACCAATATTATCCAAATCCTGGGTGGCTCGGTTTGGCAAATAAGTGTAGATATTGTAGGGGAGGCATAACTTTATCTCTACCCTTTTAGGGTCTCTGCTGGCCCCGAGAATTAAACTGACATAAGACAGAAGCACAAGCTGGAATCAAGATTGCAGGAGAAATATCAGTAACCTCAGATATGCAAGTGACACCACCCTTATGGCAGAAAGTGAAGAAGAACTAAAGAGCCTCTCGATGAAAGTGAAATAGGAGAGTGAAAAAGCTGGCTTAAAGCTCAACATTCAGAAAACTAAGATCATGGCATCCAGTCCCATCACTTCATGTCAGATAGATGGGGAAACAATGGAAACAGTGAGAGATTTTATTTTTTTGGGCTCCAAAATCACTGCAGATGGTGACTGCAGCCATGAAATTAAAAGACGTTTGCTCCTTGAAAGAAAAGCTATGACCAACATAGACAGCATATTAAAAAGCAGAGACATTACTTTGCCGACAAAGGTCCATCTAGTCAAAGCCATGGTTTTTTCAGTAGTCATGTATGGATGTGAGAGTTGGACTATAAAGAAAGCTGAGTGCCGAAGAAGTGATGCTTTTGAACTGTGGTGTTGAAGAAGACTCTTGAGAGTCCCTTGGACTGCAAGGAGATCCAGCCAGTCCATCCTAAAGGAAATCAGTCCTGAATATTCATTGGAAGGACTGATGCTAAAGCTGAAGCTCCAATCCTTTGGCCACCTGATGCGAAGAACTGATTCACTGGAAAAGACCCTGATGGTGGGAAAGATTGAAGGCGGAAGGAGAAGGGGATGACAGAGGATGAGATGGTTGGATGGCATCACCGACTCAATGGACATGAGTTTGGGTAAACTCTGGGAGTTGGTGATGGACAGGGAGGCCTGGTGTGCTGCAGTCCATGCGGTCACAAAGAGTTGGACATGACTGAGCAACTGAACTGAACTGACCGAAGACAGATTGATAGGAGAAAAGTATACAGATTTTCCAGAGGACAAAGACGACCCCCCAAGAAACCAATAGGCCACAGTGCTCATACGCTAGGTTGAACAAAGAATAGCAATTGTGGAAAAGTTGCTAAAGTTCAGTCACTCAGTCGTGTCCGACTCTTTGCGATCCCATGAATTGCAGCACTAGTGAGACTAAAGGGAGATGAGAGTAATCTTAACAAGGTCTGTTTTTGTACAGATTTCTCTCTGCCTTGACTCCCCATCTCTGGTGGTTCTTTCCTCCTGTTATCAGGAGCGTTAACTGAGTCAAGTCATATGGCTTGCAGCACAACAGGCCAATAAATCAAGAGACGAGCTGTTGGGGCAAGGAGTAGTGACTTTATTTGGAAAGCCAGCAAGACTGAGAAGATGGAGGACTAGGGTCCCAAAGAACTTGTCTTACCTGAGTTAGAATTCAGGCTTCTTTTATAAGAAGAAAGTGGAGGGGAGGGCGGGGGTGGCTGATTGTTGCAAACTTTTGGTTCCGGAATCCTTTGTTCTTGCAATGTCCATGTAGGTCTGGTCACAAAGTTCCTATAAACCTCCAATGAGACAAATGTTATTCTCTGTTCTGCAACATTTTTTTTTTTTAAATCTCTATGTGAATGGAAAAGTGTTATACCTTTAAAGGTCAGAGCCTTGAGAATGGGCCATCCTGTGTATTTCAGGCTACAGACAACATTCTTTTGCAAAAGGTGTAGAGCCAGCATGACTCAGCACAGACAACAGAGCACACAGGTGAGAGCTAAAGGGGTACATCCGGTGTGGAGGCAAGGTCACTCTTCTCTGTTACAGGAGGGGTCTTTCACACGGGAGTATTAATTCCTGCCTTCAGGGGGGAAAGGAAAGGTCAGAATGACATTCTTGCATCTGCTATTCTTTAGCTAAAAATAGCCCTTATGCCAACGTGTCATTTCAAAAAAATTTTTTTTTGGCCATGCCACTTGGCCCATGGGACCTTAGTTCCCTTCAGTTCAGTTCAGTAGCTCAGTCGTGTCTGACTCTTTGTGACCCCATGAATCGCAGCACGCCAGGCCTCCCTGTCCATCACCAACTCCTGGAGTTCGCTCAAACTCATGTCCATCAAGTTGGTGATGCCATCCAGCTGGTGATGCCATCCAGCCATCTCATCCTCTGTCGTCCCCTTCTCCTCCTGCCCCCAATCCCTCCCAGCATCAGAGTCTTTTCCAATGAGTCAACTCTTCGCATCAGGTGGCCAAAGTATTGGAGTTTCAGCTTTAGCATCGGTCCTTCCAATGAATATTCAGGACTGATTTCCTTTAGGATGGACTTGCTGGATCTCCTTGCAGTCCAAGGGACTCTCAAGAGTCTTCTCCAACACCACAGTTCAAAAGCATCAATTCTCCGGCGCTCAGCTTTCTTCACAGTCCAACTCTCACATCCATACATGACCACTGGAAAAACCATAGCCTTGACTAGACGGACCTTTGTTGGCAAAGTAATGTCTCTGCTTTTGAATATGCTATCTAGGTTGGTCATAACTTTCCTTCCAAGGAGTAAGCGTCTTTTAATTTCATGGCTGCAATCACCATCTGCAGTGATTTTGGAGCCCCCCAAAATAAAGTCTGACACTGTTTCCACTGTTTCCCCATCTATTTCCCATGAAGTGATGGGACCAGATGCCATGATTTTACCAGGGATGAACCCCATCCCCCGTGCAGTGGAAGTGCAGAGCCTGAACCACTGGACCGCCAAGGAAGTCCCCAAAGTGGCATGTTTTGAGATGACACATTCTGCCACCTTCATCATCTTTTCCTGTATTCAAATGCTAAATGCAATCACAGTTACTTTAATGCTGTTCTAGTCTAAGGAGTGATGGAATGCTATTTTGCTAGAATATCCTGGGAATCAGGGAAAGAGGGTCAAGCTCAAGAATTACGCTCTGCCACTGGCAGCATCAGAGTCACACCAAGTGAGTGATAAGCCCACCAGGATATCACAGAGTTCAAACTGATAGCACTATTTATGATTTGAAAGTATGTTAGAAATTGAAATCTCCTTTGATGTATTTGTGCCTCTAAGAAATACAAAGGGTTTTGGTGAGAATTAGGTTTCTATATTACAGAGTGTTAAATCAGACTTTTCAAACAATTCCTAGGCAAAACTTACAGAATCCAAAAGCATTTCCTAGATGTTATTCACAATGCCTGAATTACAAAGAGTTTTATTTAGGGTTATTTCCCATAATTCCAAATACTTACAATCTAGTGTTTTCCTTTGATATACACCCTACCACTGGGGAGGGTAAGATATGTAACGAATACTCTATAGTTCATAGAACTGGACAGAACCACTTCAGAACCTGTCTATGAAACCAAATATAATCCCTTGTCCCTGTTTTGTAAATTAAAAGGCATCAGTCTCCCAGGCCTCCCATGAGTCTCAAAAGGTTGGTTCAAGAGTTAATGACTAGGAAATGTGAAGATGTAGAAACAAAGAATAACTCTTGGGCTGGGAAACTGGTAACACTTTAGACTATAAATCTGTCACACAGCAGAATCACCGAATACCCAGTTCCCTGGAAGATAAAGGCTTGACATACATTCCTAAGTTGTTTTTACAGTAAGCAGATTCCCTACCACGTGAAAACTGGTGACCACAATCACATGGACCCTAGGCCAGTTGAAACCAAAAGGTTGATGATACTTGAAACCACTTCCATGCCAACCAAGCCGAGAACTGTTCATGAGCTGATTGCGAGCCTGCGACCCCTCCCTCACATTGCCTTTAAAATACTTCCCCTGAAAGTCATTGGGAAGTTAAGGTCCTTTGAGCATGACCTGCTCCTTCTTATTTGGAGCCCTGCAATAAATACTCTTGAACACTAGTTTACTTAGGGCTTCCCTGGTGGCTCAGATGGTAAAGAATCAGCCTGCAATGCGGGAGACCTGGGTTTGATCCCTGGGTTGGGAAGATCCCCTGGGGGAGGGCATGGCAACCCACTCCAGTATTCTTGCCTAGAGAATCCCGTGGATAGAGGAGCCTGGCAGTCTACAGTCTATGGGGCCGCAAAGAGTCGGACACGAGTGAACAACTAAACATAACAAACATAATAAATGCTCTGGACTTCCCAGGTGGCTCAGTGATAAAGAAACCAGCTGCAAAATGGGAAACACAGATTCAATCCCTGGGTGGAGAAGATTCCCTGGAGAAGCAAATGGCAACCCACTCCAGTATTCTTGCCTGGGAAACCCCATGGACAGAGAAGCCTGGTGGGCTACAATCCATGGGGTTGCAAAAGAGTTGGACACGACTTAGCGACTGAACAACAATGACGACAGTAGATACTCTACTTTTCTTTACCACTACCTGGTGTCAGTAGATTGGCTTAACTGCACGTGAGTGAGAGTACCCAAGATCGGATCCAGAGTGCCCCCAAGTAGGTACCTGGTTCTTAAAGCCATGAACTGTGTCTGTGACTGTGGATCATCTTTGGTGTTCTCCACCACCCTCCTCATATACCATATTGTTCTGCAAATTGTTGGTAGTTTATATTGGCCACACTGCACAGCATGTGGCATCTTAGTTCTCTGACTAGGGATTGAACCTGTGCCCCCTGCAATGGAAGCGTGGCATCTTAACCACTGGACCACCAGGGAAGTCTCATTGACAGATTTTGTAAAGCTCTCCACTGAGTTCTATTACCATATATAGACTTAATATATATTTATTATATTACTATTACTAGTAGTAATATTACTATTACTAATAGACTTACTGGAGAAGGGAAAGGCTACCCACTCCAGTATTCTGGCCTAGAGAATTCCATGGACTGTATCATCCATAGGGTCACAAAGAGTTGAACACTACTGAGCAACTTTCACTTCCCTTCACTTCCACTTCCTTCACAATAATCTTGCTATTATATATATATATATATAATCAGTTGCATTTCTAAAAATTCTTAATGGTGTTATTATAAAATAATTATGTGTTTCTTGAAACAAATGCAAAAGGTACAGAAAGGTGTAAAGAAAATAAAATCAATCATAATTGTACCATATAACAACAAGCATGGTTCACAGCTTCACATTTAACCTGGACTCAGAGATATTTTTCTGCACAAGAGTGGATTTACTAGTGCACAGTTAATAACTTGGTTTTTTTCACCCAATTATTATCTAGAGATTTCATGTCATTAAGTATAGATCAACGTCATCATCTTTAATGATATTATGTATGGGCTGTAATTTCAACCCCTATTGTTGAACATTTAGGGTATGGCCATATTTTCTTTATTATATGTTAAAGTTTAGTGGATATCTTTGCATATACTTTTAGGGGAAAGATCGCTGGGAGTGGAATTATTGTGACTACAGTTTAAACCCTGATTATATCCTAAATTGTTAAAAGACATTGAACACATGGACATATGTCTAGTTTCCCCACCTTGACCATAACTTCTAGAATAGAAGGCTTGTATGCCTAGGTGTCCTTTACAAATCCTAGCACAGCCCTGGGGACTGGCAGTGATTTTGGCTGCAAGTTATGGAAACCAGCATAAGAGTAGTTTACATCAAAAAGCTGCTTAGTTAGCTCACATAATTAAGAAGTCTGGGTGTAGACAGCTAGGGGTTGCTGTAGCAGGTGGGTAGTGTCACCAGGGACCTGGGCTTCTTTCCCCCTCCATTTCAGCACACCCCAAGGACGCTATGTCGTTGGGCTTGCATCTGACTATGGAGGATGCCTGCCTCGTCACCAGGCGTGCTATCTTCCCACACTCTCATCCAGAGAGGAAAATATTTCCCAAAAGCCGCTCATGGAGAATTCCCCTTCTCCCTTTTGGCCCAGAACTGGTTACAAGGTTTCTTCCAGCTGCCAAGGAGACTGGAGAGGTGAGTCTTTGGTGTTTTCAGCTCCTCCTGTGAGAGGAGGAAGTCAGGAAAAGGCTGTTGGGTGGGTCACCAACAAACAGAGCCCAGTGCCAGGGCTCACATCTGCCCTGAGCTGGTATCTAGATCATCTCCTTTCTCCTTTCCTCTTAGTCTCCTGTGAAGAACTAATTCGTGTGGTGTCACAGTAGCTGTGGCACCCTCTGGGACAGAGTTCTTGGGACTGCCTGGGACTGACAAAGACTCTTGAGTCAGGCTCCTCTGAGCCCACTTCATGACTATGCCCTAACCTCAGCCTGTCCTTGCTGGGCTTGCATCAGCCCAGTTGCAGTAGCAAGAATCCTGCTGAGTAGGTTTAGGGAGATTCCCCCACCCTTGATAGTTGATCACTCTGGCTGTCTTGAGCAAGAATCCTGTTGATTTAGCAAGAATGCCCCACTCATGATGTCTCCTCTTAATGATTTCCCATCCACTGATATCCCGTCCCTCTCCTGGCTCCTTGGCTATAAATCCTCACTTGTTCTTGTGTTGGGAGTTGGGCCTGATCTCTCTACCCTACTGCAATAGTCTTGACACCTACTATGATGGTCCTAAATAAAACCTTCCTTCTCATTTCAATAAGTGTCAGAATTATTTTTTTCTATAATAGTTATGCTACCCTGACTTCTTCCCACCTGAGCATTTGATGGGGCTTTTTACTTGTTCTTGTGGGGATCCTCCAAGAGAAACTCAGGCCCCATAATGGCCTGGGGCTGTGGAAGGTGGCACCACGGATTCTCAGGGATTGAGAAAGACTTGGATCGCTTCCAGTTTTAAAGGCTCCCTGTGAATTAAAATACAAAGAGCAGAACCCTAACAACATTATAAAATTTGATTTATTTTAAATGTTTGCCTTCAACAGATTAGTCCATTAAATACAAAGGAAACACCGCAGTGGAACTGGCTGGGGTGATCATTGAATTGGTGAACAATATTGACTCTTGGCGCACTGCATCTGGGGTGATCAGGATGAAGGCAAGCTTCAGGTTGAAGGTTGAGCATCATCTCCTTAAAATGCAGGTCTGTGCTTCTCAGTATTTCATTTGGAGGTCTTTGTGAATCTAAATTTGAGTGACTACATGCATGAGAGACCCCAGAAACAGCCCTCCGGAGAGCCCTGTGATCCCCTCAAAGGACGCAAGGCCTCAGATGCCACAATTTCACAATTAGCCCCTTGTTTCATTTCTTCCTGTCTGATTTCTCCTTCCTCTCCAGTCCCTGCGTCCCTCCTCTCCCAAACCCTCCATTCTCTTTTGATCCTTTCTTCCCCTCCCCTTCCTTCCTCCTTTTGAAAGTTTGGTCCTCTTGGGCTTTGGGAAGGACTGGAATCTGGGATCTGACTGGGAGGCTGGCAAGGAAGAGGGGAGCGTGCACCTGTGGGGTCACACAGGGGTCGCATCCGCTCCTGCCTGGGAAGGCGGAACTGAGGCTGGTGTGTGCTTCCCTGCCCTGGGGGGTGGGGGGTGGGGGGTGGGGGCAGACCTCCCCCCATCCCCTCTGCTTCAAGTTCCTGGATGTGGTTGTTGTTGTTTAATCGCTAAGTCTTGTCCGACTCTTCGCGACCCCATGGACTGCAGCATGACAGGCTCCCCTGTCCTTCACTCTCTCCTGGAGTTTGCTCAGATTCATGTCCGTTGAGTCAGTGATGCTGCTGTAGCGGGATGTGGTGACACCCAGCAGACACTGACATGATAAAAGGATCAACAGCGTCCACCACCCCAGCATCATTTCTCCAGGATTGCTCTTTGTCGAGGAGTTCCTTAACCACCTCCAGGCGGGAAGCATCTTTTTCTTTTTCCTATGACCAGAGTGTATTGGAGGGTGGGTGGCCTCTATTTCTGCAGTGGCCACTACCCCTAGTGCTGATCAGGAGTTTGATTAGTTGAGGCCGAGAGCAAAGAGACACGGTCCTCGTGTCCTCGATTTGGGGTGAAATCCTGGAACTCCTTGGCTCTGAGTGTCTGTCCTTCTGCAGCACCAACTTCCCTACCCCCATTTTTTTTTAAATCTCAGAGTCTTAATGGAGGCAAGACCCTAATAGTGTGGGGCATCTGGTCCTCGTTATTGGCCCCCCAGGTCACTCCAGAGCTGCCTGTCAGTCTCATCCACATGGCCCTGGGGAGGAGGGGGATTCTCTGCTGCTTTGCCTCCCAGAAACTCGGAGCCCCCCGGGGCCCTGTCTACACAGGCACTCCCTCCCTGGGCTCTGCTGTGGGCATCCTGGGGGGCTGTGCCCCAGACCAGGGTGCAGACACCCCCTTGCTTTCTCCTCCTACACCAACCCAGGCAGAGCCTTTCCTGGACTTTTCAGTCATTGCCTATAGTCTTCTCTGTTCTTCCCAAGTGTTTAGACTTCGGGGGTTGGAAGTGGAAGTGCTCACAGGCAGGTCTTAGCTTCTTCCCCTGTCACTCCTTTCTTGAAAAGAAAAGAACAAAGAATTCAGGATTTGCCTAAAAGAGGAGGCGGGCGAAGGGAATAAATATCTCAAAAATGTGACCCCGCTTCTGAGCACTCGTCACACATGACAGATCCCGGCCTGCAGGAGGTGGTTGTTGAAAAACGAATGAGTGAGAGAACGAATGGAAGCTGGGCGCCTGGCCTAGAGCTGCAGCTTGGAATGCACATCCCAGCCCCTGGCTGACCTGTTCCTGTGTGTCCCAGTGACCTCATCCATAAAGGAAGGATGCGATTAGATCATCTCCTGGATTCCTTCCAACCCCCTAAACTCTAGATTTGGTGTCCACACAGGAAAAAAAAAATGCCATCATTCCCCTGAGCTTGACCAGGGCAGAAAGTTTCCTGAGTAATTCAGGCTCATGCACACAATTGCCTCCAAATATTTTTCCCTTCTCTCAAATGCCATCTCCTGGAAATCACCAAAACAAGCTGTTGAGAGGGCAACATTGTAAGTTTGTTGCTTACAGTGATGTGGAGAACCACACCCAGAGCAGGAGGACCAAGCTGGGGGATTTACTGAGACTTTGAAGACTGGCTTTAGGTGACTCTTTCAATGTAGAGGGCCCATGTTTGATCAGGATTGCTAAGAACTGTGATTTAATATTTGTGCCGACTGAAAAAGATGCACAACGTGAGAGTTGCGGGTTAAGTTTTATTTGGAGCGATTTCTCAGAGCTGTCACTATGGTAATTTTCAAACCAAGCTAAAAACCAATACCAATATAAATGAATATATGTTACTAATAATAAATATAAATGAATATATGAATATATGTCTTTAGCTCATTATTAATGAGAGCTGGTGAAATGTCACAACTTGTTCAAATGAGAAGTCAAACGCAAACATGTATGGAGTAAAGGAATGTTGAAGTATGTTTACAAATAGATGGAAATTGGCTTTTTTCTTCTGGGGAATTGAGAGGGAAGTCAATTGAACTTCCATAGGGCAGATTTTATTTGTATGTCCATAAACAAGAGTTATTTGCATTGCTATCACTTATCTCCAATTTACAGAGTTGTAAAATAGCTCAGAGGCCATGAAAGAGTCCCCATAGCATCACAGTCAGGTCACCTGGAAGACTGTGCTCTAAACGATACATAGTTTTCCACTGAAGCACGTTTTTTTTTTTTTTTTTTCCTACACAATATTTATAAAGCACTTAATACTTGCAAGAAGTGGTTGAATACCCTGGAATGGATAGTCTGCTTGGGGACTCAAGGCACAAAAACCTGAGCTATTTCTTTCCATCGTTCTGATCTGTGACGTGTTGACTATAGTTCCTCCAAGTGCCACACAATATTTACAAATTGGGCTCCATCATAAGGTTTCCCCTGGGGAAGAGCAAAAGGTTCCACTGCTCTAAAAAAAAAAGTTTGAAAACATGGACCCTTGTTCAATGACTGCACTTTTATCGAAGAGAAAGTTAAGGTTTGGAGAGCGGAAGTGACCTGCTCTAGGGCACAGAACTTGTTAACAGACCTTCGGTTGGAAGATGGGGTTTGAGGATCAAGAAGTGTTCCTTTTGGCATTAGTCGGTGACACAAAGAACTCTCCTGGAAGGAAGGACTTAGGGAACAGGCTGTGACAGATGGTTTTCATCTCCTGTGCCCTTGGATGCTGGGAGCTTCAAGCAAACTTGCAACCTGTGTTAAATATCATTGTTTCGAATCCCTAGTTAGACCTTGGAATTTGGCTTAAATGCTGCTTAGAGGATGTTCATTAACAGTGTTGACAGGGACACTCAGCATTTGTAAAATTCTTTACAGTAATCTAAGTCCTAACATTGTTCTGGTGCGTTAAGGAAGCATGTTCGCTCCCAGCTGAAAGATGACTTAAGTTCAGAGGATGGAGACTGGCTGACTCTGAGTTGTTTTTCTAACGTTCCCACTTTGAATTCAGAGCTTTACAATCCTTGCTTTCATCAGCCCAAGGAAGCTCCTTGCTGAATTACATCCAGGCCTTAATTCGCCAAAGTTGGAGTCATCTGCTCTTGGCATTTCCTAACCAATCTCAGTTTCCTCTCTCTTGGCCATCGTGTTGTCAAAAACCCTCATATTCTTGTTTGCATGACCAGTTTATAGAGGAGCTTTGTCTCCACAGACAGACCATGGTTCCATCTGGCCCTGCCACCGAGAGCCTTGTGATTCCAGATGGAAAAATCCCATCCATCCCCCAGTTTCCAAAGCAGCCCCCCTCCCTGGGTTGTTTTATCTACAGCCAGCAGCACAGAGCCTCCACAAACAGTCCCTGCAGGGGTGGAAAGAGCCACTAATGAGGGAAACAGCTCTCTTCCATCCTCAAACCCTGTGAATGGAAAAATTCACACAGCTGGCTACACTGGTTGACACGAAGTGCTTTAGGGCAAAGAAGCTGGGGAGGACTTGCCTTTATCACAGTTGTTAGGAAAAGGTCTACTGGTAAGAATAACAGTAATGCCAAGGAAAATTATAACTTTTCATCGTGACTGTAGCTATTCAACCATGTGAACTCTTTTTTTTTTTTTTTTTCTCTCTCTCTCCAAAAGATATCTTTAAGGAGCCCTAAGCATTTAGCTGGAATCTTTTGCTCCTGACCAGTTTTCTCCATGTGTGTGTGTCTGGGAGAATAAAAAAGAAATGACCTGGTTTTCTTTTGACATTCTTCTCTCTCATCCACCAACCAAAAAAGAAAGAGGGAGAGAGGAGGAGGAGGGCAGAGGAGACGTGATCTGAATTTGAGGACCAAAATCCCAGCCACCCGGAGAATGTCTGGGTTCTCCCCTTTTCCCTTCTTCCTTCTCTGTCTCACCGCCTCCCCTGGAGGCATCTGGGGCCTCACTCTCACCACTTATTTCTTCCCCTCTCTGCTGCAAGGGAGTCCAGATCTTTGGTTATCTGTTGATCACGTTGCAGTTTATCTGAGCCCTGTGCTTTCAGAAAGCTTGAGAGCTAAGACAGTAGAGAAATTGCCAAGGATAACCCTGCCTTCACAGATTCAGTTTATTCCCATCCCACCCTTCAGATAGGACCCACCCCGCTCCAGATGAGATCCATCCCACCCTTCAGATGAGACCTGTTGTCCACTGTCCTCCCCACTCTCTCGCCTTTATAAAACCCCAGGCCCCCCTGCCTTTTCTCTGCGATGTCCTTCTGCCTTAATGAATGACCTCCCTCTTGTGAGAGCCTGAATAAGATCACCTCCTTAATTATCCGGTGCTGCCCATCCTGGGAGTCTAAAATAGAACATAAGCACATTTGGAGTTAAGAAGGGGAATCACCCTAGCTGGTCTCGGGAAAGACATGAACATCACCCAGTTTAATGGACTGGAGGTAAGGGTTCCCTGAAGCATGCATCCTCCTTCTGGCCGTGTTTTTCGCTTCAACATCTCAGAAGCAGTTGCCTTAAAAGGGAGTTTATAAATATGCCTATGAAACAAAACAAATTCACACTGTGAGGTGGAGTGGTACAGGAGAGGAGGTGTTCTGGAGACTCTGTAGGTGCGGGGCAGGGGCAGTTTTGTTTCCTTTACAAAGATCGGGGGTTGCTCGATGACCCACTGACTGCCGGACTCTTTCCCATTCAGTACTTGTTCTCTTATATGTTGCTACTGCCGGGGGTTTGTGTGTTTGTACAGGGTTGCCATTTGTCAGAGATTGTTCCCAGAGGCCTGTGAGACAGAGACTTTTATTGGGGTCTGCTGGAGGAAGTTGGCTTTTCAAAATCAGGAAGCTTTTGGCTTGTTATTATTTTATTTTATTTTTTTTAAGAGAAAAAGCAGAGCTTATTTATTCATCCATGCAAGAGCCCTCAATAACAAGAGTAGTCCTTAGAATCTGGGCCTTATCTACTTACACATCTCACTTAGTAGGGGAAATGGAAGAGGAGGAAAAAGACATACAGGAAGAACAAGCAGGTTTCTTTAGGAAAGACAAATGGGTTTTAGGAAAACAAACTGGCCATTAGAACATTTGTGATGGTGTTTGTTCATGTAGGTCCTTCCATTTTCTTCATCACTGTGAAACTCTCCCAAGAGGGGACTTTTTGAAGGTTTATTCTTGGTCTCTCTCCTGTCCCAAAGAGGAAATTTATGATGATCCTCATTTCTCAGAAATTTCTTCTTTTAGTCAGATAAAGGAAGCTCCAAGAAGACTTCTTTCTGCATCTGTTGAATCTCAAATATCTTCAGTATAAAATAATCTTGTATCAACTCTGGGGCTCTGAGCAGGTCTCACACAGGGATGCACAGAAAAGCGATAATAGTGGTTATGTGTTTGTAGGGCAGGAGATGGAGGCAGGTAGAAACTGAGAGGTTGGGGACAGGAATAAAAGGAAAATATTTGGGGCACATTTTTAATTTCTTTTAAATTCTAGAAAGATATGAATGTGTTGCCCATTCAGAAAAATTTAAGGTCTAAGCATGTTTCTGATCCTTTTAAAGATAAGTTTCAACCCCCTATTTAAAAAAAGATGGATTTTTGCCTCATTAGCAAGCCCTAATAGGATCCAGCCCTGCTGCTGCTGCTGCTAAGTCGCTTCAGTCGTATCCGACTCTGTGCGACCCCATAGACGGCAGCCCACCAGGCTCTCCGTCCCTGGGATTCTCCAGGCAAGAACACTGGAGTGGGTTGCCATTTCCTTCTCCAGTGCATGAAAGTGAAAAGTGAAAGTGAAGTCCCTCAATCGTGTCCGACTCCTAGCAATCCCATGGACTGCAGTTGGCTTGTTAAATAGAAAAAGGCAATGGCTTCTTTGGCCCTAGTGTGAGAGAGGCTTGGGAAAGCCAGGTCTTAAAATGCGCTGCTGCTCCTGCTAAGTCACTTCAGTCATGTCCGACTCTGTGTGACCCCATAGACGTCAGTCCACCAGGCTCTCCTGCCCCTGGGATTCTCCAGGCAAGAACACTGGAGTGGGTTGCCATTTCCTTCTCCAGTGCATGAAAGTGAAAAAGTGAAAGTGAAGTCGCTCAGTCGTGTCCAACTCTTAGCGACTCCATGGACTGCAGCCTATCAGGCTCCTCCATCCATGGGATTTTCCAGGCAAGAATACTGGAGTGGGGTGCCATTGCCTTCTCCCTTAAAATGCACACTTACTGCTAATATCTGGTAGTTTAATTAAAGAAAAATAGTGCCCATAGTCTCAGTATCCAAACATAATAGGTGTTTAGTGTTTTCATTTTATGTATTAGATTTCAATCTCACATTTTTACAGTTAATGGCAGAACCAATTTGTGTCTTTACACTCTTAACATTATGTCATACAATAATTGTATTATTATGTAATACTATATGATATAATTCCATTGGGTTAATGCAGCATATTTTATCATTATTAAACCTTTCTCCTGATATTAGACTTTCAGCTTGTCTTTTTTTCCCTAATGTTGATAATACCGCAATTAACATTGTTATATATATATAACTTTCTTCTTTTGAAGAATGAAAGATAAATAACAGAGCTGATAAAAGGATTAATTAAGCTCCTATAATAGTGGTTCTCAAAACTTTTGGTCTCAGGACCTTTTTATGTTCTTAAAAGCAATTGAGAACCCCCCAAAACTTTTGTTTATATATTTGATATTTCCCATATTATCAAGTATAACAGAAAAATCTAAATACTTATCAATATATTTAAAAAACAATAAAACTCCATTGCATGTTAACATAAATTACGTATTTTTATGAACTATAACTAATACTTTTTCAAGTAAAGAAATTTATGAAAATGCCATTGTTTTTTCAAATCTCTTTAATATTTAGTTTATCCATTCTCATATCTGCTCATGCATTGAATCTCTTGTGATATATTGTTTTGATGGAAGTATGCAAAGAAAACTGCCTTCCCACGGATATGGGATTGGAAAAGGGAAGGGGACTCCTTAGGAGTCCCTGGACCATACTTTGAAAAACATTGTACTACCATAATTGCAGCACTCTGCTGGATATTTTTCTGATATATTTGCACTCAGAGATTAGCTGATACTGTAGTTCGATATTGCATTTTTTGAAATAGAGGTTCTGAGGAGCAATCCCCATGGCTAAAGTCACCCAGCTGGTTGCAGTCACTTTAGTTTGCTCCAATTGACTTGGAGGCCTCAGCTGTCCTTTTGTCCGTTGCTGCAGAGGGCTTCTGGGAGCAGAGAGTGTAAAGGATCCCAGACTCCAAGTGCTCAGCAGCCAAGGGCTCGCCAAGTTCACAAATAAACAAGACCAATCTAGGTAAACATCCCGCTCCATCTGTGGAAGAGTAATTCTTAGCTCTCCCTCTCTCTCTGTCAGTATTCAGTTCAGTCGCTCAGTCACGTCCGACTCTTTGTGACCCCATGAATTGCAGCAGGCCAGGCCTCCCTGTGCATCACAAACTCCCAGAGTTTACCCAAACTCATGTCCATCGAGTTGGTGATGCCATCCAGCCATCTCATCCTCTGTTGTCCCCTTCTCCTCCTGCCCCCAATCCCTCCCAGCATCAGGGTCTTTTCCAATGAGTCAACTCTTCATATGAGGAGGCCAAAGTACTGGAGTTTCAGCTTTAGCATCAGTCCTTCCAAAGAACACCCAGGACTGATCTCCTTTAGGATGGACTGGTTGGATCTCCTTGCAGTCCAAGGGACTCTCAAGAGTCTTCTCCAACACAACAGTTCAAAAGCATCAATTCTTCAGGGCTCAGCTTTCTTCACAGTCCAACTCTCACATCCACACATGACCACTGGAAAAACCATAGCCTTGACTAGACGGACCTTTGTTGGCAAAGTAATGTCTCTGGTATTTAAATGCTATCTGTCAGTATTACATACCCACAAAAAGTGCACACATCATTACATGGCTCTACACATTTTTCAGAAACTGAGGACACCCATATTGTTATCTCTTTTTAAGTCGATTTTTGGATGACTTCTGTCAAGAGGCAGGGTGGGATAATACAAAAGTAAGTTGGCCTGGGAGAATTTGTAAACCTGAGGTCTACCGATCTCTTGGGCTCTTTCTTCTTCTGTAAAGGTTTGGCCAAAAATATCTCACCAAATTTTTGTCTACCCTTAACCTTCTATGAGTCTGCATGGGGATATTTCGCAGGACTGGTTTGTGGGAGGGCCGCTCGGGGATCATTTCTGTACTTCAGATTGGACTAGCTGGGGGAATAAACCAGGAAGCCTTCCATCTAGTGGTGAAAATGTGTATTGCTGTTTTGTTCAACTTCAAGGCTGAGCTTTCGGAAGCAGAGTCCTTTTCTTCTCATCCTCACCTGCCTTAATTACATAAGTTTTAATTGTGCTACAGTCACAATACTTAATTGTCTCAGCTACAATATAATGAGTGAAGGGAATACACTTGTGATTTGGCTGACCACATGAGAAGGGGTGCCCGTTGCGTTCATAGTTAATCGTTCCGAAACACTGGCTGCAGGCTCTGCCATGCCCTCATGCGCACTTTGGGCAGACCAGCAGGAAGGCTGAAATTATAAGTGTCCAAGGGATCCTATGTCTGCCTTAAGACTTCAGCCTCCAAGGAGGGGCACTAGCTGGAGTTCTTTTCTAGAGCATATCTTTAAAAGGGGGATTGTTGGGACTGTCGCGTATTCCAACTGATTCTGGTGTTTACCCATGAGATGGGCTATTATAAAGAACAAAACTCTGGGCAGAGGCAGGGAAGAAGTCTGAGTTGGGTAGCAGTTGGCTGGGTTTCGGTGGAAGAAGCAGCCAGGTGCTGGAGGTGATTAAGAATTATACCTCCTTCACTTGGCCCCACTCAGAGCCTTGTTGTAGTGAATCAGGCAGGGATGAAATCTCAACAGATAATCCATTTCTAGCTGGTAAAGAAACTTCATGACATGACCAAGGTCTGGCAGGGGAAACAACAGTTGTGACACCCAGCCTTGAGACTACGAAGAAACCAGCCTACAGTACCATGATGTGCCCGGCCAAACTGAATTTCAAAAATAAGAATAAAAGACGTTTTTATGTCTGTCTACCTCTTCGGGGGACAAAGAGGAGTTGGCGGGTTAGACTGATCCCCACTAGTTTACTCATTTTAAATAGTTATTGGACATCTCCTAGGAAGCCAGGCTCTGTATTGGGTGCTGGAGTTCAGAGTGGCAGAAATGCACAGTCTGTATCCTGGTGGAATTTATAGCCTAGAGATGAAAAGTGAATGAATAATTATATAGTGTACACCTGGGGAGTCGTTGACTGGTGATACGTGTGAGTTAGGGAGGGTGTGTGTGAGGCAGTAATAAAAGCAGGTGCAAGATGGTGAGACAGGAAGGGACAGGGTGCTTTTGGGGAAATGAAAGACAGTGGGTTCTGAGAGAATGGGGAAGTGGAGGAGATGAAGCTGGAGAGTGGGGATGGGAGGACACCTCATGGGTTTGTACCAGCTTTATCCCCAGAAGAGTGGGATAAGGAAGAGGGGCGTGGTCAGAGTTGCATTTTTAAAAAGAAAATGTATTTATTTGGCTGAGCTGGACCTTGGTTTCAGCATCTGGGATCTTTCTTGTGGTGTGCAGGATCTTTTCAGTTGTACCACGTGGGATCTAGTTCCCTGACCAGGGATCAAACCTAGGCCCCCTGCCTTGGGAGCACAGAGCCTTAGCCAGTGGCCTACCAAGGAAGCCCCCGATTGGTACTTTTGAAAGCTCACACCGTCTTCCCTGTGCTGTACGGATGGCATGAGCACACAGGAGGGGATGGGAGGAGGAGAGAAGCCAGTTGGGAGGCCACTGTAATAGCTCAGGAGCGAGGTGATGGGGGTCCGAGCTAGGGACATAGAAGCGAAGGGTGTGAAGAGAGGACTGGGATTGCCAGGCCTCCCCAGGGGCCACAGCTAAAGGCTATTGTAGGCTCCTGGAGTGAAGGGTTGTGATGGTTAGTGGTACCAAGTCCAAGCTGGTACTTCTCAGTGTACAACAGGCCAATAAATGGAGAGATGTTGGGGCAAGGAATGGTGAATTTATTTGGAAAGCTAGCAGACTGAGAAGATGGCAGACTAGGGTCCCAAAGAATAGTCTTCCCTGAGTTAAGAATTCAGTCTTCGTTTATGCTTAAAAGGAGAGGGAGTATGGTTGGTTGCTGCACACTTCTTGGTGCTGGAAAATATTGCTTCTGCTGCTCTCCACATATGTCTGGTCACAGTGTTTTATAAACCTCCAAGACAAATATTATTCTCTGTTCTGTAACTTTTTATCTCTATGTGCATGGAAAAGTGTTATCCTTTTGAAGTTCAGAGAATGGGCTATCCTGTGTATTTCAGGTTATAGGCAACGTTCTTAACTTGAATCAAGAGTAGTAGAATACAAAGGTTAAAGCAAAAGAAACAGATACAATATAGAGTCAGATTTGTATTGTATTCCCTATTGTATCAGGACCTTGGTAACCTTCTGGGTAGGGATAGGCTACCCACGCCAGAATTCTTGGGCTTCCCTCGTGGCTCAGCTGGTAAAGAATCTGCCTGCAATGCAGGAGACCTGGGTTCGATCCCTGGCTTGGGAACATCCCCTGGAGACGGGAAAGGCTACCCACTCCAGTATTCTGGCCTGGAGAATTCTATGGACTGAATAGTCCATGGGGTTGCAAAGAGGTGGACACCACTGAGCGACTTTCACTTTCACTTTCGGAACACTGTATCAGGACCTTGGTAACCTCCTGGGTATGTGGCTATAGGACACAGGCTCCTTTTGATTCTGAGCAGCGCCTGAGAGAGTGAGTCGTCCATGCAATATCAGTAACAGGACAAGGTTGTCTTATCATTGTTAATGAGGAATAATTTTAGAGATTTTCACTAATGAAATAAGAAAATAAATGAAATAGTCCGTATGAATGTTATTAAATTATCTTTCTGTCAGGCCGGATTGCAAACTTAGTCTCTAACAAATGATTAAAATTAATAACTATTTCTAAAGACTATTATTTAATTAATTAATTTAATTTGTCTGCACTGGGTCTTAACTGCAGCACGTGGGATCTTCCATCTTTAATGCGGTGTGTGGGATCATGAGTGACAACACGTGAAGCCTTAGTTGTGGCATGTAGCATCTAGCTCCCTGACCAGGGTTTGAATCCGGGCTCCCTGTGTTGGGAGCATGAAGTCTCAGCCACTGGACCACCAGGAAAGTCCCCTAAAATTAATGACTATTAAAATTACTAGTAGAATTTTGAAAAGCAGTGGTGTCCAAGATAGATACAAAAATTAATAGCTTTTCTGTTTATTAACAAATGGAGAGATTTACTTCATACTCTTAGACGAAACAACTTATAAAATATAACTTCTTGCAAAATTAATATATAAGTTCAGTGCCCTTCTAATCAGAATCCAAATATGTGTGTGCATGTGTGTGTGTGCACTTAAATCAGGATTAAGTGATTTTAAAGGCTTACCTTGTTGATTCGGTTGTCTAGATTTCTATGTCTTTGCTCAATTTTTGCCATTTGATCTTATACTGAGAATGGTGTGTTAAATTTTCCTTATAGTGTATTTCTTTCTGTTTTTCTTTGCTTTTCTGTTTTATATAGGAGGAACATTCACTATCCCCACCCAAGAATAACCACTATCTTTGTTCTGACACGATGCATGTGTGTGTGTGTGTGTGTGTGTGTGTGTGTGAAGTCGCTTCAGTCCTGTCCAGATTCTTTGCAACCCCACGGACTGTAGCCCACCAGGCTCCTCTGTTCATGGGATTCTCCAGGCAAGAATACTGGAGTGGATTGCCATGCCCTCCTCCAGGGCATCTTCCAGACCCAGGGATCGACCCTGCATCTCTTATGTCTCCTGCATTAGCAGGTAGGTTCTTTACCACTGTTGCCACCTGGGAAGCCCCAATAAAGCCAGTCACTTATAAATTACTGTTGTGTCATATATTACTGACTGTATATGTGTGTGTAACTGTTCATATTTTAAATTAGTATTATCCTTGAGAACAATTTAACAATATTTAGCACATGCTCTAAGACTGTTAACAGACTGTGATCTATATTTTACTTTTTTGTAAAACTGTGTGGCTTTAGAGGAACAAACAAGCAAAAGCAAAAATACAGTTTAATAGCTGTCTCTCTTACCAACGCTGAGTCTCTCAGTCCTGGGTGTGGGGGTAGGGATGGGGGGCATTCTTCCAGTTTCTGTTGCAGTTGAGTTTGTTCATTTTGGAGCTCCAAGACAGGCTTGCTGTCAGAGGATTCTGGTGCTTCTTGCCTCTGAATGAAGGACAGCTCTGGAATCTGAGGGTCTGGGCAGAGGAAGCCAGAACCCTCTCTGTGCTATTCCATTTCATATCATTCTAAGAAGTCCTGGTCTTGATGCACTAAATTGATCTCAACTGATTTGAGAGTGCTGCACCATGTGAGGAAGTCACTGTACTGTCCCATTCAGAGGCCAAGAGTCTGGTAATAAATTGTTCAGAGTCACATACTCACAAATGGCAGAGCTGGGTCTAGAACCCTAGTCACCAGGATTAAAGGCCAGGGTGCCTTCCCTACATCATCCCGGGAGGCCCGTGGGTGCATCTTGTGGGTGTGACATAACCTCTTCCTGGGAGGTCACTGGGTCAGAGTGCACAGGGCAGAGGTCAAGTCTCTGCGGACACAAGTAGTGTACAAAGGGCCCCCACTACCACACTGGAGGCCTCATAGAGCCACCTACTCCCTGCCCCGCTGCGCTTTGCTCAGGGTCAGACTCAGGTGCTACAGCACCAACAGCTCTGCTCTGCAGCCTGGAGTTCACAGGAGGGAGGGTGTCTGGCTTCATTTCAAGCTCATTCACATGCTTAGTTAGGCTAGCGATATTTTGCACATATTGAACAATTATTTTCTCATCACTTTCCAGCTGTTAGAGAAACGTGCATCAGACCCATTGTTTGACTAAGGTGCCTGAGTCAGCGGAGCCTAATCCCAGGCCATTGCCTGGGGGCTATGAACCTCATGGATTTATGTGCTTAGTTGCTCAGTTGTGTCTGACTCTGTGACCCCATGTACTGTAGTCCGCCGGGCTCCTCTCTCCCAGGCAAGAATATTAGAGTGGCTTGCCATTTCCTTCTCCAGCAGATCTTCCTGACCCAGGGATCAAACTAGCGTCTCCTGCGTTGCAGGCGGATTCTTTACGTGCTGAGCCATCAAGGAAGCCCTGATGGATTCATACACTGTCATTTTTGCCATCCTTCTCCTCTTCTCCATCCTTCAAAGTTCAGCTGAAGCCCCACTTTTGCCATAATGTCTTCCCTGTCCATTCTGACTTCACAACTCCTTCCCTTCTCTGAAGAACTCATCGTTCTCATTTTGTGAAGTTTATACTTTAGAAACTGTCTTGTTTCATATTGCATTTTATTTCATGAAGGTTGAGACTCAGGCTTATATACTGGATCCACCACTGTTTATCTCAACAAGTCACTTAACCTCTCCCCATCATACATTGCCACATTTTAGGGCTTTTATGAGAAGTGCAGGAACTGGTATCTGTAAGGGCCCAACATGTTGTATGATCTTTATTATTTATCTAACATACATTTGTCAAGTCCTTGCCATGTGCAGATACTGTGCTTTCCTAATTAAGAGAACTAAAGTGCTAGGGTTGTATTAAGGACCGTGGGAATACAGTAACAGAAATCCTGGTCTCTGTTCCCTTGGGGCTTATAATCGAGTTGATGTTACTGAGCTTTGTACTGCTTGTTTCACAGTAGACAGGCTGACCAATCGAGAGGTGAGTTGTTGGGGGCAAGGAGTAGCAACTTTATTCGGAAAGGCAGCAAACCAAGAAGACGGTGGACTCATGCCCCAAAGGACCATCTTGCCTGAGTTGGAATCCAGGCTTCTTCTATACTAAAAGGAAAGGGAGTAAAGTCAGACGTTTCCTGATTTCGGTCAGCCTCCAGAGGACATGTGTTAATTTCTTCTTCTGTGTAGTCATTCACAGGGGGGTCTGGTCAGGATATTTTCTATGAGCTAAACAAAGGTATTGCAGCTTAATGCTCATTACCTGAAAGTCAGGGTTCTCAGAGATGGATCATTATGTATAATTTAAGCGACATCCCTTTAGTGATTAACTGGTAATAGAATGCAAAAGATTCTCCCCTATTACGTTGGTCAAACTCACATGACGGGCAGTGTGTGATTATGTGCAGAAAGGAGCCCTGTCTGTGACAGATGCTAGAGAAGGTCAGAGCTCTATATGTGTGGGAAGAAGAGGAAATGCCAAGAAAACTGGGATTTTTCTTCATTCAATGCTGTCCCCAGTGCCTGGAGCCATGCCTGTGGGTGCTCAATAAGTAAAAGTGAATACACGAATAGCTTGGAGAGATCTTCAATATGTCTGGGCTGTGCTCGTCAAATTACAGGTCAGGAAACTCAGTCCTGAGGTCAGCCCCCTATAAGGTCCCGGGGAATCCAGACAACTGGGCTGGGAGCCTCCTGGTCATTTTCTTCAGGACCCTCTCCCTTTTGCCTCAGGCCAGGGTGGTTGGGTCAAGCCAGATGTGCCCTGGAATCTTAATACTACAGATGTACCCTGTAGTATTAATACATGGGTTCTATGAATTTGTGATGACTTAGGTAAGGGTTAAGCTGCTTTTCCTTTTAAACTATCAAAGGAGTTCCCCAAATGATAAGAAATATGAACAGAGTTATATGGAGAATGTTTAGTCCATTTGAAAGTAGTTCAAGAATTTTAGAAGCACTCTTTTCAAAACAATCAACTTGCTATTTTACCACCATTAATTAATTGGCAGCTACAATAGCCCAGAAAGTTCCACATGGCTTTCTCTATAAACACATTGAATACTCACCTTCAAGACTTTAAAAATAGTCTGTGCTCACACTGGTATTTTCCTGAACTGGGAATTTGAGAAGGACACCTTCTGTTCAATCCTCTCCACTCAGCACACACAGAGAAAAATTTAGAAAATGTAAAAAAAACATAAAAAACAGCCCAAATTCCGCATCCCCACATTCTCCACAATCTCATTTTCCTGCAACTACTATTGTTAACTTCTTGGCTTAATCCCTTGTAGTCTTTCCTTTTTCTTATGCTTTCCCCCACTAGTTTAGTTGAGTTCACTCTGCATATTTAATTTTGTTGCCTGTTTCTTTTACTAACATCAAAGCATAAGGTTTTCTCCTTTCATGTTAAGCTCTTTCTAAGTCTCATGCTAAATAGCGGCACAATACATCACACGCAGCCCATCTAGGGATTTCAAAGCCTTGTGAAGACGTTCTCCTCTTTGCTAGAGAGCTGGCTTCTCTTATGTTGTGGATGGGGGCCCAGAAGAATTTGGAGGATGCTTCCCTTGGTCTGTGGGGGCAGCATGTCCTGGGAGGTGGCTCTCCAGAATCCCTTTTGTGGGGCTGGCTGGCTCTTCACCTCCCAAAGCCTGGCAGGAAAATGCAGCAAGTAGCATGAAGCCAACAGGGCTAGCTTGGGAACGGAGAAGAGCCAGCGGAGAATAAACCCAAGCCCTCAAAATATACTTGAATGAGGACACAGCTGCCCATTAGAATCAGTACTCAGAAAGCCCAAGAAACCAGCACTTCCTGTTTCTATGACAACTTGGATGGGCTTGGGAAAATCACTTCATCCTGTCTCTTTGGGCTTTCGTCCGTCTCCTCTGCCAAGTGATGGGCATTTCTCAAGCTGGGGAGCCTGGTGGTATGCCAAGGGAGCCATAAGGTCATAGCACATACATGACCAACCTCTTGGAGCATTCATTTTATTCAATTATTTCCAAATATCAGTTAAAACATAAAAACAAAGATGGCTACCTCAGGGAATAGAATGCAAAATGTGCTTTTGTGGTAAAGATGAAGCACAAGTCTTCAAAAAGATTTAGTGCCAGACAAACCAAGATGATTGGTCACCCCGCTCCGAAGCCTGACTGAGCACCTGTACCACCTGGATGGCTCTATAAAAATGACAGAGAAACTCTGATTCAGTGGGCTAGGAATAGTTTATCCTGAGGATAGACACACAGTTAAAATACAAGGTGGGGAGTGCTCCGAGAAGACACATGATGCGATGGTTAAGAGGCCAGGGCTTAGATGTCAGATCTGCTCATGCTCACCAGCTGTATGCCCTTGGGCAAGACAGGTAACCTCTCTGAACAGGTTACCTGAACAGGTAACCATCCATGTCCTCGTCCATGAATGAGCTAACAGTAGGACTGAGCTCGCAGGGTTGCAGGCTTTGGGAGTTAATACAGTAAAGTACTTAGCAGAAGTCCTGGTGTGTCATAGGTTACCAGAGATTTAACTTGGTTTTGCAAGAACCCATGTAAGTTTAGGTGCTTCCCTGGTGGCTCTGATGGTAAAGCGACTGCCTGCAATGCGGGAGACCCGGATTCAAGCCCTGGGTCAGAAAGATCCCCTGGAGAAGGAAATGGCAACCCACTCCAGTACACTTGCCTGGAAAATTCCATGGATGGAGGAGTCTTGTGGGCCACAGTCCATGGGGTCGCAAAGAGTCAGACATGACTGAGTGAGTTCATTTTCACTATGTAAAGTTTAATGTGCTTTAGGAGCACAGAGAAAGGAGCCCATGAGTCTGTTGGGGAGACCTGGGAGTCGGGATGGCATTCCAGGTGGGGAAGGGCATGTGTCAGAATGCAGAGATTGGAGCATGGGTGCCTGATGAGGCAGTGGCTCTGCGTTCAGGGCAGAAGGGACGAAGATGGGAACTTGGATGGGGCCGTGTCTCCAGCCTTTGTGTGCACAGGAGAGGACTGACAAGTGGGAGCCATCAAAGGTTATAATCCAGGAGAAATGCTCCAGGCTGGTGACTTAGACCATACCGGTTGCTGAGGGTGAGAGGCTGCTGGGGAGTTCCAGGTGAGAAGTGATGAAGGCATGAGTTTACTCTGGTCAGGGTAGCTGAAAGGCACACAGAGTGCCATCCTGTTAACCCAGCCCAGTGTGGGCCGCTGAGCCAGAGCGCTGCCTTCCCCTCGGTCATCATCGGAGTGACCTTCCCTCTGCCAGCGAGGGCCCCAGGCCTCTGTCATCTGGGCTTGGCTGGCTCTCTCCTTCCAGCATGCAACTCCAGGCTGTTCTCACCATTTCATTTCTTGTCTGATGGCTCCATTCCATGTACACCTGTGGAGCATGTATATTTCCCTGAAGTTTTCATCAGGAGGTGAAAAAGAAAGCTTGCATCACATTCCTTGTGATAAAACTCATGAAATTCTCCTTTAAACATCTCCACTCCTTCCTTAGTTTCTTTCCAGCTGCCAGACACCTGGTTCCTCTATTTCTGCTTTGATGGCCTCTAAAACTGCCCTTCTCCAGTGGCTCAGTGGTAAAGAATCTGCCTGCGATACAGGAGACCTAGGCTCAATCTCTGGATCGGGAAGATCCCCTGGAAAAGGGAATGGTAACCCACTCCAGTATTCTTGCCTGGAGAAATCCATGGACAGAGGAGCCTGACGGGCTACAAGTCTATGGGGTCACAAAGAGTCGGACATGACTGAGCAACTAACACTTTCACATTCTTCTTACTCAGCCTTTGAACTCTGGCCCTCAGCTTGGGTACCCAACTTGTTAAAAACAAAAGCTTGAATGTTAGCTGGCCTGACCACTTCACAGTACAGTTAGGGACCGTCGTTGTACACTCAGGCATGTGTCATATTAGGTGGTTTCCAAAATGTACAGAAAGCAGATGAACATGATAGAGACAGTGAAACCCTGGTGCTCTTCCGGGGTGGGGTTGGAGAGGAGCGCGTCCTGTCCTATGTCTGCGCATGCTTCCAGATGGGCCTCGCATTCCAGCTTGCAAGATCTTTCTTTCCATATGGGGTAGATTTGTCAGAAGCGTGTCAGCTTAGTAGAGAACTTACTACATTAATAGGGTTAAAAAAAAAAACAAACCAAAACTGGTTTTTAGGACTTATAAATCCTGAGAGTGAACCATGTATGTACCAAAAAATGGTAAATCATAAAATGAAGGTGAAGGCCAGTCTAAAGAAACGAGCATTGTCACATTACAGTTCTGTGAGGCTGAATCAGTACATCTGGAGCGCTGACCCTCTCCTCACAATAAGCCCCCTGGCAGGTGCTGAAGTAACTCCAGAGGCAGAGCCAGAACACTTTCTGCTAAAAAGTTCACATTTGGGGAGTATTCATTGCCAATGGCCATTGTAACAAATCACCACAAACTCGGTGGCCTCCCGTAATTCCGGGTGCCGTAAGTCTGAAATTAGTATCACAAACAAAATACAAAGGCAGGTGGCAAAACAGGAAAAGCTATTTGCTGTGGACATTGCCAATTCATAGGGGAAAAAGCTAATGATTTAATGGCAAAAATGGCAAGGGACATAAAAAATTCATAGAAGAAAGAAAGTTGATCGCTGAGATTAAAAAAAGATTCATTCTTTCTGACAATCAGAAAATACATATTGAAAAAAAGATATAATTTTTAACCCATCCGCTTGACAGAAGTTTGAAACAAAATGTAGACAGAGGCACTGTGAAACAGTTTTGTAGGGATGTGAACTAGTGTTCTTTCTGGATAGACTCCTGGTGGTGTTCATCCAGAATCATTCAAAAAAAAGAGTTTCTAACCTAGTAACTCTCTCTACTTCTCAGAACTTTTCTGTGGAAGCAATTAGCCACTCAAGTGAAGATGTTCATTCTATTGTTTGTGATAGAAAAAGGAAATTTAAACAGCATTAGAGAATGACTAAACACACCATGGGTTTTCCTGGTGGCTCCGTGATAAAGAATCCGCTGCCAGTGTAGAAGATGCAGGTTCGATCCTTGGGTTGGGAAGATCCCCTGAAGAAGGAAATGACAATGTACTCCAGAATTCTTGCCTGGGAAATCCTATGGACCGAGGAGCCTGGCGAGCTACAGTCCAAGGGGTCACAAAAGAGTTGGACACAACTGAGCCATTCAACAACAACAAAGCATGACATAGCTCGTCCGGATAAAGGAATATTTGCAATATAAAAATCTTGCTTTAGAAGAACTTTTAATGGCGTGGGCAATGCTAATTATATAAAACCAGGTGAAGAAAGTGAGATAATAAAACTGCATATATCAATAACGAAAATGTGCATAAAAATAATGGAAGCCAATAAAGCATTAGCCTAGTTTCCCTCAAAGCAGTTTGTATGTGCTTGTTTACTTTTTTTTTTTCTTCTTTCATCAGACTATGTGACTCCAGCGGCTAGAAATTAGGTCAGTTTTGTTCTGGATTCTTAATCAGCTTCTTGTTCTATGTTAGGCATTCTTTAAGTTGAATGATTGGATGTGGTGGGAGTCTATTACTATTTTCTTCTTTATATCTGGTATTTCCCTAATTTTCACAATAAATATTATGTTACAACTCTTTCTGCAGCAAATAATAGAAATGGAATTCAAGCTGGTTTACAATTTGTAATGGGCAGAATAATGGCCCCTCAAAGATGTCAGGTCCTAATTCCTGGAACCTGTGAGCATTACTTATTTGGGAAAAGGACCTTTGTAGATGTGATTATCCTGGATTATCCAAGTGAGCCCTAAATGCCATCACAAGTGTCCTTCTAAGAGGAGGGCAGGGGAAGATTGGATGCAGCCTGAAGAGGGGCAGTGTGGACACAGAGGCTGAGGTGGGAGTGATGTCACCACTAGCCAAGGAATGCAGGCAGCCACCAGGAGCTAGAAGCAGCATGGAACAGATTCTCCTCTGGAGCGAGCACTGCCCTACTGGCAGCCTGATTTTGGTCCAGCGATACTGATTTTGGGCTCAGGATTTCAGAATTATAAGAGAATAAATTTCTGTTATCTTATATTGAATTTCTTGTATCTTATATTTAATTTCTTATATCTTATAACTTGGTAACTTATGTCATCAAGTTTGTAGTGATTTGTTATAGCAACCACAGGAAGCTAATACCCCCAAATGTGTAGAATTTGGGGCTTCCCATGCTAAGAAGCTTTGAGTGGAGCTGACTCTGAGGTCCTCAAACAATGTGGTTCCAACCCCAGGACTGAGTTCATTTTTTTCTCCCTGTATCCACACATAAACATTCAGGGAAAGATTCTGATTGGTCATCTTGAGTCATGTGCCCAACTGCTGGGCCAATCACTTAGGCCACAGGTAGGGTCAATACTGTGATTGGTGGCCCTGTCAGAATCCCATGGAATGTGGGAAGGATAGTGCATCAAAGGAAAGACAGGGAGGTGGGAGTAGGATGCTAAGCTCAGGATGGAAGGGGTATTGGGCAAAGCAACAGAAATCCAGAGAAACATATATGTGCTCTGAAAATGAAAAACGATAGTCTTTCTCAGGCTTCATGAACTTTCCTAGAAGCCCTTTATTAATTTCTGAAACCTAGCCAAGCTCATAGACTTCGAATATGAAGCGATGGCAAAGATCATCTGGACCCATTTCCTCATTTCACTGGGAAGCTGAGGCCTAGAGCCGGAGATTAACTTTCTCATGGTCACACAGCTAGTAGGCTGCAGAGCTGAGGCAGGACCTGGAGCTGATTCCCAGTGCAATTGCGGCTTCTCTGTCTCTGCCAGCAGTTGGCACACCTCCTACCTCTAGCACCTGCTACCCTGAATCTGGCCTAGAGTCTAGGCCCTGGTACTTCTAGGGTCTTTGTCTCTCTCCTCATCTCCCCACCTAGGAAGGTAGCTCTGAGAAAGACGCAGTAGGACCATGCCATTCCTGTCACGTGACTTTTGGACCCAGTTTATTCACCTGCAGATTATAACGGATAACAATTCTTACTGGAAAACATTGTGAATGAATATGTCTGTAATTACCAGCACTGCAAACATAATAATAATAATAATTGACACATTTGTTGAGCTTGCACTTGTGGGCAATAACTTCCCTTAGTTTCCTAATATGCGCATCTACAGGACCTCAGCTCATTCAAATGAATTTTCTTCGCTTCTGACCTGGTTTCAAGCTGTCTGCAACTTTGTCCTTTCTTTCTCCAAGACCCTGTGTTAACTAGACTTTTCTGCACCTTATCATTTTTTTTTTTTTTTGATATGGATCAAGCCCGAACCAGATCAAAATGTATTTTTTCCTATCATCTGCTACTCATTCCTCTCTGTTCCCATCTAATTAAGCAGCAAAAGATTTTCCTTTATTCTCTTTTGTGCAGTATCTTTAAAGACTGTTTTTCTGTGCCTTTTATGTGCTCAAGTTCATATATCATGTGTCATCTTTTACTTGTTTTTTTTGGATTTTGTCTTCCTAAACCATCACCCATGTATCTTTTCTTTTCTTCTGAAAAAGGCTACACTTAAAAAAATTATTTCTAGGGTAATGCATTGCCTACAACAATGTGTGGTTCATGAAAAACAACCATTAATTGGTGTTGATGAGAGTTCATTTAGAGTTTTTGGCTCTCACGAATTCACTCACTTAGCTTTGAATTTACATTAAGGTTTGGTTGTTACATTTAGGGAAAGAATGTATTCTCAGCTGAGGTTTTAGTTGAAAGCTACAAAAGTGACTCTTTTGGAAGGGATGTTGGGAAGCCCCTGGCTGTCTGGGAAGGCTGAGCAGTCGGTTGGGGCAGATATGGGGAATGGGCACCCAGAAGTGCAGAGATAGCACCATGGACCAGCCCAATGATGACAGAGCTGTCACCACCACTGTTCAACACTGGACATCCCATTTGCCTGGCCTTACTGCCAGACACGGGTGTGGGGCTGTGGGCACAGCCACCTGCTGGGCCTGGAAACTGGATGTTGCCATGAAGGCAGGATCTCCATGGTTCTCACTTCTCTGTCTTCACGGGTCCTGAGATTAGGTCACTTGTCCTCGTTCCAGCTTCCATGGTGGGAGGAGAGCCCGGTTTCATCCAAGAATAATTCTCAGATAACCACGCCAGATGGAGAAGGGCATGGCAACCCATTCCAGTGTTCTTTCCTAGAGAATTCCATGGACAGATGAGCCTGGCGGGCTACAGTCCATAGAGCTGCATACAGTTGGACACGTCTGTAGCAACTTAGCAAGCACCCACGGCAGAAGCCCCATTATTCAGTGGTGAGCGGTGCATCACGTGTTACCGCGGTGTGTCTGTGTATTAGGTCAAGGAGCAGTGGATGTGTAAATTGGCCATCTCTCAAAAATGTGTTAGTCGCTCAGTCATGTCCGACTCTTTGTGGCCCCATGGACTGCAGCCCGCTAGACTCCTCTGTCCATAGGATTTCCCAGGCAAGAACACTGGAGTAGATTGCCGTTCCCTTCTCCAGGGGATCTTCCTGAGCCAGGGATCGAACTTAAGTCTCCTGCATTGTAAGCAGATTCTTAACCATCTGAGCTACCAGGGAAGCCCACTTTTCTCAGAAGTGCCAGTTAAAACTTTATGCTCCAGGGACTTTCTTGGTAGTCCAGTGGTTGAGAATCCACCTGCCAATGTAGGGGACATGGGTTCGATCCCTGATCCAGGAAGATCCCCCATGCCATGGAGCAGCTAATCCCACACACCACTACAACTGAGCCCTCCCTGTAGAGCCTGCCTGCATGCAGCAGAGAAGACTCAGCATGGCCATAAATACAAATAAACTTTCTGCTCTGTTGTGGAGGGGGTGGCTCAATGGAAACATTATCACAAATGTCACTTAGTTAGAAACACTTCTTCCAAAATTTTTTTTAGGTTTTGAAATTGGAAAGTTGACCTCTAAAATTTGCTAGCAGTCTCCTGTTGCTGGAAGGCAGCTGTCAGTTCAGCCTGGGATTTTTTTCCAGTTAGGTTATTCTGGAAAAAATCTTATTTAAACTCTTAGGGTATGCAAATGGCACGACTAATGAGTCTGTGTGCCGCAGCTAAGACCCAATGTAGCCAAAGAAATAAAAGTGAAAGAAAAACCTTGTTTAAAAGTTAAAAAAAAAAAAAAAACAAGCTACAGACTGGGGAAAAATAGTTGCAAACTGCATGTCTGACAAAGGACAGTATGTTTCATGTATATATGAAACATTTATATATGCATGTATATATACATATATATATATTTTACTCAACAGTAAAAAAGCCAACAATTCAATTAGAAAATGGAAAAAAGACATAAAGAGACATTTCACTGAAAATTATATACACATGGAAAATAAGTACATGAAAAGATATTCAATGGCTAAGCACAATGAACTGTAAATTAAAACTGTAGTAAGAAGCTTCTGCACATATATCAGAGCAGCTAAGATACAAATTAGTGACAATATCAAATGTTAGTGATGATGCAGAGAAACTGGACTTTGATAAACTGATTTTCAGGCAGAATGTGGAAAGTGTCAGCTAGTTTCTTTTGGCTGCCTATGATAAGGTATGGGGAGAGAGGGATGAGCTAAAAAAGAATTATTCAGTTTGCAAGAAGAATTCAGAGTGACTTCTAGAAAAGCCAGGATTTTACGGGCTGGAAACCAAAACTACATCTTAATTCCATTCCCTCAAGCCAATAGATTATTTTCAAAGTAATGGCTTCAGAATAAAGATTGAGTCAAGAGTGTGGCTATCAGACCCTTAGATAAGACTTCTGAAGTTTATAGTGATTTTATTAGATCTGCTCAGCTAGACAAAAGGGTTCTCATTTTCTAAATGCAGGGAAAGCCCTATCTAAAAAAGAATTGTGAGTGTGGCTGTATGGCATAAAGCAAATCAGAATCAGATAAATTGGAAACCCACAAGATCTCTGTGAAAATTGTATTGGCAAAAATACTGCCAGCTAGGACTAAAAGGCATTAAGTTCAAAATACTTTGTTCAGTCACTCAGTTATGTCCAACTCTTTGTGACGCTGTGGACCACAGCACGCCAGGCTTCCCTGTCCTTCACTATCTCCTGGAGTTGCTCAAACCCATGTCCACTGGGTCAGTGATGCCATCCAGCCATCCAACCTCTGTCGCTCCTCTTTTCCTGCCTTCAGTCTTCCCCAGGATCAGGGTCTTTTCCAGTGAGTTTACTCTTCGCATCAGGTGGGCAAGGATTAAGCTTCAGCTTCAGTCCTCCCAATGAATATTCAGGGTTGATTTCCTTTAGGAATGACTGGTTTGACCTCCTTCCTGTCCAAGAGACTCTCAAGAGTCTTTTCCAGTACCACAGCATCAATTCAAAAGCATCAATTCTTCAGCCCTCAGGCTTCTTTATAGTCCAACTCTCATATGCATACATGACTACTGGGAAATCCATAGCTTTGACTGTTTGGACCTTTGTCGGCAAAGTGATGTCTTTACATTAATAAAAACTAATTAATTGTAGCTATATACATTAACATAGATAATGTGTAATCTGTGTTATCTAATATTGGGTTTTTCTTATGAATACAAGATTGGTTAAATGTTAGACAATGAATAAGGTAATTCACCATATTAACAGATTCAAGGTGAAAAAATCATACAACTTTTTTTTAAGCAGAAGAACTTTGGCAAAATTAAAAATTCAATTATGATTAAAAAAATCTTAGCAAATTTTGAATAGAAGGAATCTTCTTTAACCTAATAAAGGAATGTTAATAATATATTAACAATGTCAAAATTAACTGTAAAATGTTGAAAGCATTCTCTTTAAAATCAGGAGCTAGACATAGATGTCAGCTTGCATCACTTCCACACATCATATTGGAGGTCTTAACAAGTGTAGTAATATAAGAAAAAAAAATATATGTAAGGATTTGAAAGAAAGAAACAAGCTTACCATTTTTCAGATGATATGGTTGTCTATAAAAATTACCAAACAAATTACAGGTAAAATTTTTGAACTAATGAGACAATTTAGCAAAGCTTCGGGATACAAAATAAATGTTTAAGCCAACTGCATTCCTGGATACCCGTGACAACCCTATAGTTCCTCTTGTAGGGGACATATATACCAAGAAACTTATAAAAGAATGTTCAGTGTCCCTGTTTATAAAAGCAAAAAACTGGAAACAACTAAATAGTTATCAGTGGTGAAATGGATCAATAAATTAGGGTGTGTTCATACAGCAGATTATTATACATCAATTAACACTAATTAACTGTAGTTACATATATGAATATAGATAATTCTCAACAAACCTCACAAAATGTTGCGGGAAAAAAACACACCTCAGAAGAATAATACTGCATTAAATAATTTACATAAAATTCAAAACGAAGCAAACCAAAAATATGTATAGTTTAGTGAGATATAAATGTAGTAAAATTTTAAGTAAAAACAAAGGACTGATTAATTACATGTAAAGATATTATCAGAAAGGGACACTCAGAGGGATTTGAGAGATATGGAAGCTGAGTCACGGGTTCAGCTGAGTCATGGGTTCACAGATGCTCATTTGTTATTTTTAAATGGTACATGTGCATCATTTATACTCTTTTCCATGAAGCATTGCACAATAAAAAACCAAAGCTTTAAGAACTATTTATTTTATGGGACAACTCCCATTATGAGGCTTTCCCCAAACCAACTTCACCAGCAGAACGAGTGGTACCCTTCTCATCCACGCCCCATAGATTTACCTCTATCAAAGTGTGTGGCAATTTTTCTATCATGATGTGCTTATTGCTATTGGTGGTGGTGCTCAGTCATGTCTGACTCTTTGTGACCCCTTGGACTCTAACCCACCAGAGTCTTCTGTTCATGGGATTTCCCAGGCAAGAATACTGGAGTCGTTTGCCATTTCCTCCTCCAGGGCATCTTCCCAACCCAGGGATCGAACCTTCGTCTCCTGTGGCTCCCGCATTGGCAGCCAGATTCTTTACCACTGAGCCACCGGGAAAGCCGTGCTTGTTGGTGTTGCCACCTAAATGGTGAGCTCCTTGAAGACAAGGTTTATTATTATTCTTATTTGCCTTAATATCTTTGACACTCAGTGTGAGATGTAGTTCACAGTATGGGCTAATAGAATTTTGTTTTTGGAGAATGACAGGGTTAGTTGTTGCTGAAAACTGCAAACAATATACAGCACATATGCACAAACACACACAATGCTTTTCCTCTCAGTTTTGCCCCACATTAGAATCTAGTGGGTTTCTTTCTTTTTTTTCTGTTTAAATATTGATTTATTTGGCTGCGTCAGGTCCTAGCTGCGACCCTCAGGATCTTCGCTGTGGCTCCTCTAGGTGGGGCGTGAGGGGTCAGTCGCTGCCGGGCAGGCTTAGTTGCCCTGCCGCATGTGAGATCTTAGTTCCCAGATCAGGGATCGAACCCTCATCCCCTGCATTAGAAGGCAGATTCTTAACCACTGGACCACCAGGGCGAGTCCCTGGTTTTCTGAACCTTGTTTTCATCCCAACTCTTTCTTCTTTTTTTTTTTAATTCAAAACTCTAGAAGCTTTGAGGTGTATGTGTGTGTGTTTGTTTTAGGGGGAGGAGATTGGACAAGGTTGGGAAGTGAGAAGAGGCAGGGAGGAAAAAGAGAAGGTGTAGATATTCAAAAGTCGACCAGCCCCTCATTGAGACTAAGGGCCAATTTCAGCAAAGCTAGGTGTGCCTAATGCCAACCAGACTCTCAGGATCCCTGACTTTGTCTTTTAGCCCTGCCCTTCCCTTCCCTTACTCTATCCTTGCTCCCAACTGCCCACCCCCGCCCCCAGGCTTCGATCTCACTCTCAAAATCCTGACTTGAAAATCTCTTTCTAGATGTTGGTTGAGACCAAATGCACTCACGAACATTTGTTTTTCATTAGGGGACCACTTATGGCAAACCCCCTGCAAGAACCCTCAAAAGCCACCTCCAAAGTGCTCTTTTAGGCACCGTAACAGACAGATGCAGGATTAAAACTTGGAATGATGTTTTAATCCAAGGGCATCTTCCTTTCTGATCTGCCCACCTTCCTACAAGGCTCCAAGGATAAAGTTCTTCTGAGGAAGTGCATCCAGGGAGCTTTAAGCCCTGCGAGAAATTCTTATTGTCTCTTAAGGGGACTTTAGTTTTGTCTGTTTCTAATCTTCAGTGATTCCATAGTTGCTGTAGACTGTGTTGGAAGCGATGGTAACATATTGCTTATTGAAGTGATGGTGAGGGTAAGGGTGTTGATGACGATGAGAGTTCTATCCAGTGCTGGGCTCTGGGATGGGCACTTAAGATTTATTTATTTTAAAGATTTATTTATTTATATTTATTACTTTTTTTTTTGGCTGCACGGGGTCTTCTTGGCTGCATGCAGCCTTCTCCAGTTGCAGCGAGTAGAGGCTACTCTGTTGCAGTGCTCGGCCTTCTCATGGTGGTGGCTTCTCTTCTGGAGCACAGGCTCTAGGTGTGCAGGCTTCGGCAGTTGCAGTGCGTGGGATCAGTATTGCAGCTTACAGGCTCTAGAGCACTGGCTCAGCAGTTGTGGCACATTGGCTAAGTCGCATGTGGGATCTTCCTGGACCAGGAATTGAACCGGTATCCCTTGCATTGCAAGGAGGATTCTTAACCACTGGATCACCAAGGAAACCTTGGGCTGGGCGCTTTAAATGCTTGATTTCTAATCTTTAGAACAACTTACAAGATAGTTGGAATTGTTACCATTTTACAGATGAGAAAACTGAGGATTCAGGAGTTTAAGGACTTGCCAAGAGTCCCACCCTTGGGTGGTCTCCAGGCATTTATGGTTGCACACCCTCTCAGTAGGAATGTTTTTGAATTTGCATGCACCTCTGTTAATGTCTATTTATTTATCCACAATGCATAAATTAATCCCATTATGGAACTAATTAGTTGCTATCTCAAGGCACCGAATGTGCCTAGGGCAAAGTTTACTGTGAATAATAGTGGATGTAAATCCACATTTCAAATACTGTTCTTGATAATTTTTCATACTTTTTTTTTTTTTCCTGGTCAATTGCTTGTCAGATGTAATTAGAGTAACATTATTTTTGCCTCCTAATATGGTTGACAAAGAGCTTGTCCCAGGACCCAGAGAAGTTTCAGCTCTGCCATTTTTCATGTCATCTTGCGGTTTTAAGCTTCAGTCTCTAATTGTGGTTTTTGTGAGAGTAATTCAGTTAAACCTGGATAATATTACCCATAAATTCACTTAACAAGGCAGAGACAAATGGAGCAGGACAACACCTAGAGAGCCAAGTGGACGCTGCCGCAGACTTGCTCCCTCACCCTTGACCCTGAGTCATGGGGGCCCTGGGCATGCAGGCTGAGGCAGAGAGAAGGCGTGAGACCCTTCATTACACAGTAGCAAAGCTTAATTTACTCTTTTTTCTTTGTTTGCTTAGACTTGAGAAGTGTGTAAATAATTGTAAAAGCTTTCAATACTTCTGCGCTTCATCCTGTGTGCCCCACGGCAAACGCTGGCTAAGCAGGGGTGCCTGGACATACGCAGGGCTCTCTCTCTCTCTCACCCGTTCTCCGTCCTTGGAAGAACCACCTGGTGTCACTTCTCCATCTGATTGGAGAGCAAAACTTTGCAACCCGCCGCCAAGGCCCATCTGAGATATCGGTCTCTCTCTTCCCTCCTGTATTTTGTTTCCTGCCCAAACGGAAATGATGGGCTTGAACTTGAGAGGAAAGCCCCTCGGTGGGAGGGAGAATGAAAAGTGTTTAAGCCTTTTTTATTTATATTTTTTAGAAAGTATCTGTGTCTCCCTTGATTTCATAACAAACTATTTCCCTGATTCGGAGGGGCTCAGGAACTGTTGAATAAATGAAGGGAGGAAGGAAGAAATGAATGATGGTTTGGGGGTGTCTGAGATGGTTGGAGGAAGGGGGCCAGTTGGGAAACGATTGGCTGGCAGGACTTGGGGACCTCAGAAGTCCTCGGGCACCTGCCTTTGAGAATTAAATGACATCTAACCTTGGTCAGCATTTGGAAGGACACTTTTTGTTCAAAAAAGAAAAACGTTACCGTACACTGTGATAAGACCATTTCCTTTCTCACAGCGTCTCCTTTAATGTCAGGTCTGAAATATGGAGTCATTAGGGGATATTAAAACAGTGCTGACAAACTAATTAACAAAAGACATTACGCCGGATGGGCTCAATTTATCCTTTTTAATGGTTCTTATAAATGGGTGCCGCCAATTAAAATTAATAAAGATTTACCAGCGATCGCCCGGTGTACATTGCTAAGAAGCGCCGCTGAAGGTCGGCTTAAAGTCAGCTCTGTTGGAGCTGCAAGTTTGGCTCTGGAGCGGCCAGTCCCGTGGAGTCTCCCTGCTTTTTTGTTTCTCCCTGGTTGTTCCTCCTCTGGCCTTTCTTCCTTTGGCTCCGAGCCTGTGAGTCCATCTCCAGCTCCAGCTGATCCAGCACTGCCCAAGATGCCCCAAAATTAAATACATAAAGGGAAGAATAATATGCTGTGCCCAGTCTTACGCTCGCTGGTCTGAGTTTTCACGATTTGCATTGTGGCATTTCTGCCACCACTTTGGGAAAGTGCCTTCTAGGTTTGTTTAGCAGACCTTGTGTCTTGAAATCCAGCCAGGCTGGTTTGCCCTGAAACCTCCTGGGAGTCTTTGAATTCCTGGGAGGTGTGGGTGCGCCAATGCCATAGGCGTGGACTTGGAGACAAGGCCAAGGGAACTGACCCCAAACTTGAGTTTGGTTTCTCTGGAAGCAGGTCTGGAAAGAGTGGGGGTGGTTGCTACTCAGAGAAACCCTACGGTTACTCTTTCTTCTTTTTTAAAATTTTCTTTTATCAAAGGTAGTTTCCTTTCGTGATGCACATGATGGCCCCTAATTGATCTCGCTGAAAGCAAGAGATACCTGCAATGTCCAGGGGACCTTGCCTCCCTTGTGAAGCCCCATCACCTCCTCTGACCACTTCTCCAGCCCCGGGCCTGAGCAGCTGCTCAGCTGGAGCTCTTTACTCCCAGATCCCAGCCTCTGTTATCTGGCAAGTGGACTGGACTTGGCTCCACTCAATGTTGGCCCTCCTCAGGAATGGGCTCCCTTTGCAACGATGGGTTCCCTTCCTAAGCGTTCAGTGATGGGGGCCAGATGAGCTCCTTGAGACCTTCAAAGAGACCTTCCTTGGCTGGGAGGATAGGAGATGGGCAGGGCCAAGTCTGCACCCTTCCCTCCGGGTCTAGATGTAGTTGGGAGTAGCAAGGGCTGGGGACGAGAGAGAAGGGACGTCCAAAGATGTGGTAGCATCTTGGAGGTGACTGCCCCCGCACCCTGCAGAGCTGTCGCTGGCTGTCAGAGGAGGGGGTGACCTCAGCACCCTGTTCGGTCAGGGGAGCCTGAGTCGGAGGCCTAGAGACTCGAAGGAAGTTCCTTAGGGCATAAGCTGATAGGTGGGAGTCACAGGAGCCCGAAACGGGGTTCCTTGAGCTGCTGGAATGTGACGTGACGGGTGCCAAACAGCCCCTTCTCCTTACTCTCCAGGCTGGTCTCCATCCTGCTTGGCTTGAAGTTCCCAGGCTTGGAGTCAGTGAAAGGGTGCCTGCTAGCTGCTAATCTCAGCTCCAGAAGATCCTAGTTAACTCTGCTTCCCTGGCTCACCTCCTGACATCCAGGAATGCAGGTAAGTTTATCAGATGGACCGGGTGGTGTTCTGAAGTTCAGGACAGGTACATCAACAGGGTACAGGTGAGGCAGGAGGGAGCCTGAAACAAACCAGGCTCGAGAGAGCAAAGGAGCTTTCTTTACTTTCATCTTTCTTTACTTCACACTTAACTCAGTACCTGTTTTTTCCTTATGTGCCCTTGATACATAAGGGATTCTGTGCTTGGACTCCTCCAAGAGTGAGGTCAAGGACCTGGCAGGTGTATGGATGCAGCTTCTTGAGTAAGATCTAGATTTCTGATGACTGTCCCAGCAAGACTGTGTCACCTCCTCCTACTGCCCATGGCACTGTTGGGCTTTCTCTTGATGGGTCTCCTGAGAAAAGGCCACATTTAGGATCATTTCAGGGCAGGTACCGTGGGAAGAAAACCGCCTTAGAGTCACCTAGACGAGGGCTCCACCACCTCTGGCTGGGTGAGGTTGGAGGTAGGCTTGTAAACGCCCAGCACTTGATTATATGGTTCCCTTCTTTGTAGCTTTTTCCTGAGTTCCTGCCACTCCCATCTGTTGACAGAAGGATGGGTTAACAGCTGGTAAAGAATGCGCCTGCAATGAGGGAGACCTGGGTTCAATCCCTGGGTTGGGAAGATCCCTCGGAGAAGGGAAAGGCGACTCCAGTATTCTGGCCTGGAAAATAACTATAGTCCATGGGGTCGCAAAGAGGTGGACACGACTGAGAGACTTTATAAAAAATAGTGCTTTAAAAAAAAAATAGTGCTTTAATATCTGGGACTGTGTGGTTGGAGGAAGAGACATGCTTGTCAAGTCAGCTATGTTTGTTCAGAGTCCAAGGAAGACCCGAATCCTTTAGTCTCTCCAAAAAGGAAAGAACCAGGAAGACTTAGAAAATCAGAGGAATAATACTGCAGTGGGATCTGTTTATTCTGGGTCATCTGAGTCAAAAAAGCCGGAGCTAGACAGGCTCTTGAAAGCGAGGGTTGAACGCAAGAATGAGGAGCGACAACCCCACGGAAAGGGTGAGGCGGGTCCATTCTCACCTTGGAGGGTCAGTGGGTGGAGAGGGCTCTGCTACCTTCTCTGCTGCCCCCTCCCCACTTTCCACCCAACCCTCAGCTCCACAGGGAAAAGAGGAGAAAGGGCAAGAGAGGGACCCCACAGCAGAGCCCCTCTGAAGGCCGTGGGGAAACCGTCATGGACGATGAATTCACGGGGAGATGTGACCTCCAGAGAGCCTGACTCCCTGGGAGGCATTAGCCACGCTCCTAATCGTGCGTTTTATTGTTTCTAGCGTCGCACAGCAAGTCACCATGTGACAGTACATTAGAGGCGACAGAGCGAGTTAGGATAAATAGACTCTGTCCCCTCACAGAGCCTCCTCTCTCGGAAACCCTGACGCAAATGCCTTCTGAAGGCCAGAGGGGTGAAGAGTCCACGAAACAGCCTTGAAGAGAAGATTCCCAGAGAGTTTCCAGGAATGCCTTCAGCCAAGTCAGTCTTAAACAGCAGGATATAAATAGGAGTTGAAAATTCGAATGCTCCAGTTATAATTTAGTAACAAATTATAACTGGATTATAACAAATTATAACCGGATTATTTACCGGTTGAGCCATGGGGGAAGCCTGGAACAAATGTGAAAAACCAACTTAATTTTAGCTGTAACCCCTCTCTACTCCCAAATTATGGCAAAGGCGATTTTAGGGTTTAATGTGACAGCGCCCTCTGCTGGGAAAGGCGGTGGAGAGTAGTTAAAAGGCCACTGGACTTGGAGCCCTAAGTGAAGTGCAGTGAAAGTTGCTCAATCATGTCCGACTCTTTGCGACCCTGTGGATTATATAGTCCCATGGAATTCTGCAGGCCAGTACACTGGAGTGGATAGCCATTCTCTTCTTCAGGGGATCTTCCCAACCCAGGGATCGAACCTAGGTCTCCTACGTTGCAGGCATATTCTTTACCAGCTGAGTCACAGGGGAAGCCCTTGGAGCCCAAAAATCTCTTGAAATCTGTGGCTCTTTGCTTGTTGCCAGGGTGACCTTGAATAAGTGACTTAACTTCTCTACATTCTGATTGCCTCAACTATCTGTCAATTGGGAATTATAACCCCCAACCTTACAAGAGTCACAAACTGTTGTGGGACTCAGATAAGACCACGTACCTGAAAGTGCTGTGTTCATAAATGTGAGAGGTAATTAGATCCCCCCTAAGGATTTCATGGGCTTCCTAAGTGGCCCTAGTGGTAAAGAACCCACCTGCTAATGCAGGAGGCATAAGAGACCTGGGTTCAATCCCTAGGTTGGAAAGATCCTCTGGAGGAGGGCATGGCAACTTACTCCAATATTCTTGCCTGGAGAATCCCATGGACAGAGGAACCTGGTGGGCTACAGTTCCTTGGGGTGCAGAGAGTCAGACACGACTGAAGCGATTTAGCACACAGGGGAGGATTTCAGATCAGGTAGGAAGTAGGGCCTGGAGGTTGTGTCCCTAATGGAGACATTAACTAGCATTTATTATACTTGAGTAGTTAACACTTTTGTGGGTTGGACACTTATATCCTCTTTTAATAAATGAGAAAAATCAAGGTTCAGTAAAAGTTTGTCCTATGTGGTCATACAACCAGGGACTACCAGCACTTAGACTCGAGCACATGTATTCTATTAATAACTCTCTAGCTCACACCATTTCTATTATATAAAGCTGGCTTTGATCTGTGTTCCAGAATCCTCTGGCCAGGACTCCAGGGCTCAGTGATTCTTCCTAAGAACCATGGTAAGGACACAGTGGCAATGGACAAAGTTAGACCCCAGTTTCTGTTATCCATCCAGAGTTTTGTGGCCTTGTATGGGGGAGACTGTCATTCACTTGGTCCATCTTTGTTCACTTGGATGGATCCATCCATCCATCCATCCATCCATGTGCCTATCCATCCTTCCAGGAGACTTAAGGGTGATAAAAAAGGACAGAATTTAGAGTCAGAAGAAGTGGGTTCCAATTTCTAAGGCAGAATTTCTTTCACTTGCTAATCTATATTTAATGAACTCTCTGTGTGACTGATGCACATGTAGGTTTGGGAACTGCTGCTCTACAGGGTTCGATCCCTGGGTCGGGAAGATCCTCTGGAGAAGGAAATGGCAACCCTCTCCAGTTTTCTTGCCTGGGAAATACCATGGACAGAGGAACCTGGTGGGCTACAGTCCATGGGGTCGCAAAGAGTTGGACACAACTGAATATACACACACACAAACTGCATCATCTTAACTTCCAGTACGTTCCAAGCTGCTCAAAGAGTAAAAAAGTCAAACGTTACTCTGGTTTAGGGTGGGGGACTACCCTGCGGACTCTGTCTTGGACGGCAGATT
Organism: Bos indicus x Bos taurus; assembly: GCF_003369695.1. Lineage (NCBI taxonomy): Eukaryota > Metazoa > Chordata > Mammalia > Artiodactyla > Bovidae > Bos > Bos indicus x Bos taurus. The sequence continues at coordinate 81,752,514 of NC_040085.1, read as the reverse complement.
ATCTCTGACTTCCTGTGAAGTGGGGGTGCTCTGGTATACCCTCCTTTTTCATCCCTGTTCCCCCAGTCATTTCTTTTCCCCTCAGCAAAGGGACAGTCTTCTCTGATTTATGACACTCAGAGTTGCTCCTGCTCTGGGTTCCTCTTCTCTCCCTCCTTACACTGTAAGTGGGCACTTTCTGGAATCCTAATGGAGGAGGAGGAGCCTTGGGAATACAAACTTGGCTCTTCTGACAGTAGAGTCTACGCTCTTTCTGCCACACAAAGCTTCCTTGCGTACCATTGGAGCTTAATAACTAGTCATTTACTGAATGTTTCTCCTAAGGTATTCTTGACCAAAAGATTTGCCTCAGACAAGCTCCTCATGGTCATTGGGAAACCAGACCTCTGTAATGGGCATTATAATAATTCTTATTGGTTATAACAGTAACTACTGCATCCAGCAAAATTTATTGAGCACATAAGTGCCAGGCGCTCTCTTAGATCGTTTACATACATGATCTCAAAAACAGTCTGGGAAAGTCTGTGTTGTTATTTTCATTGTACAAATGGAAGAAACTGAGGCTCAGAGAAAGTGAGCTGGCTTGTTCAAGGTCACAGCTAGGAAGTGGCAGAATCAGGATTTAAAGCCATATCTGTTAGTCTCAGAAGCCCATATTCTTTTCAATATTCCCTCTTTATGACTTAATAAATGTTAATCTGGCAGATCTCCCAGGAATGGTGTGAACAGCTTGACTTCCACTCACATTGAGGCTGCCTGGTCTTAGTAGTCCACATGGGACCCTGAGAAACAGTGGCCAGGACCATGTCCAAGGAGTAGCTGCTATGGACGCAGCCGCCATCGTTTCAGTGGGACTGAGCTCCATCCTCACGAGAGAAGGGAGACGGATTGGAGTCCTCTTGGCCCATAGAGCATTGCAGTTACTTGAAAAAATGCACGCAGTGGAAAGAAATGGAATGTTACGTTTATCTAGCACCTCATGGCTCAGTGGTAAAGAATTGCCTACCAGTGCAGGAGACTCAGGAGATGTGGGTTGGGTCCCTGGGTCGTGAAGATCCCCTGAAGAAGGAAATGGCAACCCACTCCAGTATTCTTGCCTAGAGAATCCCGTGAACAGAGGACTCTGTGGGCCTGGTTGCCATAGGGCTGCTAAGAGTCAGACACAACTGAGTGACTGAAATGCACACCACACGATATGTTACAAATCACTTCAATATTCAGTATATGCTCCAATAATCCTCACAGGAGATGGAGAGGGGTGTTATAATTGTTTCTAGTTCTTTAGATGAAGATGCTGAAGCTCAGATATGATAAGTAAATTTTCCAAGGTGATGCAGCTAGGAAGTGGCTGGATGGGATGCAGCTGGCATGCAAATCCAGTTGTTCAGATCTCAACCCCACCACTCTATCTATTAGAGCCAAGCTTCTCAAAATTTTCAATTGTGAATGAATCACCTGGGCATCTTGTTAAAACTGTAGGTTCTGGGACTTCCCCAGTGGTACAGTGGATAAGAACGTGCCTGCCGATGCAGGGGGTATGGGTTTTATCCCTGGTCTGGGAAGATTCCACATGTGGTGGAGCAACTAAGCCCAAGCACCACAATCACTGAAGCCTGTGCTCTAGAGCCCGGGAGCCACAACCACTGAGCCCGTGTGCTGCAACTACTGAAGCCCAGGCGTCTAGAGCCGGGGCTCCACAACAAGAGAAGCCGCTACAATGAGAATCCTGTGCACTGCATCCAAGAGTAGCCGCTGCTCGCTGCAACTAGAGAAAACTTGCACAGCAGTGAGAACCCAGCACAGCCAAAAAAATAAGCAGATTCTGATTCAGTAGATTTGGAGTGGGGTCTGAAAATTTGCATTTCTAGTGGTCTTTCAGATGATGCCCATGCTGCTGGGAATGGGGTCTCCATGGCCTCGGGACACGGTGGGTTGTGGAGGAGACCACCACATGGTCTTCACGTAGCCTTGGGGACGTGAGAGCGTCACTCTATACATGGCCAGCTGGGCAGGTCCACGTCTTTGGGAGCTACAGACCCTAGAACTTGGGCTTGAGGATTTTCATCTGAGCCTGGTGGACCAGCAGGAAGCATGAAACCTTGGCCCTGGGGCATTTCTTGTGCTGAATGGCCCCTGGCCACATGTGGAGGCTCAGTGCTCTATTTCTGCCAAGAGGCTGTGATGTCTTCCTAGTGCCAGGGCTGGTGGGCGAGAGAGGGGGTGGAGGTGGGGCCTGAGCAGCTCTGCCTAGCACAGCCACCTCGATGACCTCAGGAAACGGGGTGGTAGGGAATCTGGTGGGGCAGTAGCTAAAGCAAATATTTGTAATTTAGGAATCCAGAATCTCAAGGTGAAATTCATTTTAACAATGTATTTTATTTACCTTAATATGTAAAAATACTATTCAACTTAAAATTATTAATGAGATCATTTCCTGTTTTTCATCCTAAGTCTTTGGAAGTCAGTATGCATTTTATACGTTGTGTTTTGCATGCTGTATCACTCAGTCGTGTCCTCCTCTTTGCAACCCTGTGGACTGTAGTCTTCCAGGCTCCTTAGTCCATGGGAGTTTTTTTCTGGACAAGGATACTGGATTGGGTTGCCCTTTCCTCCTCCAGGTGATCTTCATATCCTTTGGTGTACCTAAATCCCAACTAGCCACATTTCAAGGGCTCCGTGTCCATGTGGGGCTTGTGCCCACCATCTTGGATGATGCAGCTCTAGAACATTCATGGATAAGCTTTAGGGAGGTTGTGAATCCCTTGAAATTGGTTGCACATGTTTGTTTCTGCATGCTGCTGCTGCTAAGTTGCTTCAGTCATGTCTGACTCTGTGCGACCCCAGAGATGGCAGCCTACCAGGCTCTCCCGTCCCTGGGATTCTCCAGGCAAGAACACTGGACTGGGTTGCCATTTCCGTCTCCAATGCATGAAAGTGGAAAGTGAAAGTGAAGTCGCTCAGTCCTGCCCAACTCTTAGTGACCCCATGGACTGCAGCCCACCAGGCTCCTCCATCCATAGGATTTTCCAGGCAAGAGCACTGGAGTGGGGTGCCATTGCCTTCTCCGTTGTTTCTACATACATTGTGTATTTTTTATGAGGGGGTGTGTAGCTTCATCAGATTTTCAGGAGCATTAGTGACCACCACAGGATGAAGATCCACCAATCCAATAGAAAAACGTAAAAATTTCTCAATCTTGTGATATCCGAAACTTGGCATTGCAGTGCTGGGTGGGGTGCCCTGCCTGCCCTGCTCAGGGACTTCCAACACCTCTGGCTGCCTCTGGTTTTGGATAGTTTACCCAAGTGTATGTGGGTCAGAAACTGTGGTTGCCAGGTGGATGGGAGGGTCAACCCAGGGCTTGCTGAAAAGCAAGGAAAACCGTCATGGGAGAGAGGGGACATTTCTTGCTGTTTGCACACCAATATTGGTTCCAGGGTTTTTGTTTTAGGATGAACTTCCAAATCACCAAGAAAATGGAAATACTGTTAGATTCTCCAGCTCACAAGACAGAAGTAAAGAGAATAAAGTAGCTGGCTGAGAACTGTATGTAGGTGTATTTCAAAGGTCACCCTCCAACTCTCTCGCAGGTCCCTTTCTTTCAAACAAACATCAGCTTTTGAATCACAGGAGATGATTTGAAAATACAGGGACTTCTGGGTGGCCTTGACCCTTTCCTGATTTATTCCTGGAGCAAATCCAATCAGAGGATTCATCCTCTGTACCATCCTTAGCCTGCTGACAATGGATGGGCTTTATAACATGTAAGCTATCTACACAGCCCTGAGAATTTTTCTAGGGAGATCATTATAAGATTTAATCAAATCGTCCAAGAGGTCCCTGACCCTCCATAAGGTTCAAACCACTGTTCCATACTCTCCAAACAGTGAAGATTAGAGCTGAGAATCTGGGTCTCCCTCTGGTCCTGGGATGCCTCATGACATTCTCTCTGGTTTACCCCCGTGGAGAGCCAGGTCGAGAAGCCATCTGCCCATCACTGCAGTTCATAGAGAGACCATAAGGGCTTCTGTGTCTTCAGAACCCAGGCTGGACTCACTTGAATAGCCTGAAAGGTCCTCTCCAAACCCTTTAGCTCAGTGTCCTGGGCCATTGCCTGTGTGACAGCTAACTCACGATGTAGTTCTTTTGTTTTCAGTTTATTTGATTGAAGTATGGCTGATTTCAGTTCAGTTCAGTTGCTCAGTCGTGTCCAACTCTTTGCGACCCCATGGACTGCGGCACGCCAGGCTTCCCTGTCCATCACCAACTCCCGGAGTTTACTCAAACTCATGTCCATTGAGTCAGTGAGGCCATCCAACCATCTCATCCTCAGTGATTCAGCCATGCATACCTTGTGCATTCTTTCTCATGTTCCTTTCCATTATGAATTATCACGGGATATTGGATATAGTTCCCTGTACTATATAGCAGGACTTTGCCGCCAGGCCCCTCTACTCATGGGGATTCTTCAGGCAAGAATACTAAAGTGGGTTGCCATGCCCTCCTCCAGGGCATCTTCCCAATCCAGGGGTCAAACCCAGGTCTCCCGCATTGCAGGCCAATTCTTTACCAGCTGAGCTACCAGGGAAGCCCCGTTACTTATCCATCCTATATGTAATAGCTAGCATCTGTTAATCCCAAACTCCCGATTTCCCCTCCCCTGCCTCCCCCTTGGCAGCCATAAGTCTGTTTTCTGCGTCTGAGTCTGTTTTGGTTTCACAGATAAGTTCATTTGTGTCTCATTTTGGTTTCCATAAATAAGTGACTTGTCTTTCTTTCTTTCTTCACTTAGTATGAGAATCTCTATGTCCATCATGTTGCTGCCAATGGCATTATTTCATTCTTTTTTATGGTAGAGTAGTATATTGTTGAATATATGTACTGTATCATGATGCAGTTCAGGATTCTGTGACCCACTG